>NC_056743.1:267854332-268191832 GCF_019279795.1 Protopterus annectens
TCAACAGAACACATTGCGTACACTACATATCTCTGGGACCAATATGGTTGTGAGGTCTACACTAGCATTTCAGATCATCCACATGCCGTACTTCACGCACATAGGTACACGCAAATACTTATCTTTTATGACATGGTAGGTAGACCCGGGTAATACCCGTTCATCTATGGGCCGTCCTGACAAGGATGACTTGGGCAGCGAATGAGCGGATATTGGCCGAATGCTCTGACCATTGGTAGGGTTGCTACCTTTTCATATGACCTGGATGGGACATTTTCGGGACACACATCTGAATTTACAGGCCAACATATACCCAAGGTCATTACAAAGGATAGTACTTTAGTTTTATACCTACATATAAGCTTCTATTGTTGTAGCGGTGTAGTTGCTTATTCTGTTTCGTTTACTTGCTTATTCTGTTTCTTGTAACATATAGGTATTTTATATACGGACATACGTATTGTATGGGACTATTACATAACACATGGGACATAATTATGTCCTACTATCGCAGGACATTTCACATTTATTATGGTTTTGGTATGGACACACCTGCCTAAGGGGGACTGTCCCTAACAATGTAGGACAGGTGGTAACCCAAACCATTGGGCTAGGCTTGGCAATTGGCGGCATGCTAACACGATGCATTTTGCTTCCACTTGGTATAACTAATGACACTACAATGGAATACGGGCATGGGGTTTTAAATATCATTTGTTCGAGGGACGGGGACTCAATATTCAGCTACATGACTTTGTGTTTACTTCTTATTGTGGTGTTCGCAATGATGTCTTGCATGCTTTGCATATATTTCAGTATCCATGGACACTGACAGGAGTGATTACTGTTAGAGGCAGGCTGTACTTGTCAGCATTTTAGGTTGTGCGTATGCAGCTGACATGTTCACTCCTCTGTGCAGCACTTGGATATGCCCCCTGCACTCAAACACATTTCCTATGCACGTGGCTGTTACGGCAGCGTGCCTTCATTAATATGCATGTGGTACTGCTACGCCATCTCTACGCCGCACGGTCAGCGCAAAGCTAATGCCGTCCTTGCGACAAGCTTCATGAATCCCGAGGAGGGTTTTATGTCATTTACGAGATATTCGACAGAAGGATATGAAAAATGCACTGGCATCTCACATTAACTCAAACCCAACCCATTACTTTAGCTCTAAAGCTATAGAATATGTGCCGATAGAACATAGAGCTGGGGATGTTCACAACAACATGGAGATTCATGAAACTGGGTGGATAAACAACTTAAGAGGCAACCGCCCCCCAGGCTTAAATGCTATGGTTCCATTGAACCCTATTCTGAAGCAGAAATATCTTTCTATTGGCTAGAAATGGAGGCTTGCTTACCTCCAGGCAAGTGATTGACAGTCTGTGGTAGAAGGAACTAATAATGAAGGAATTAACTTGATTGGTGAATCTTTGTTTAAGGATGTGGAATGAAGCACAGGAAGTTATGATCTGAAGAAGGTAATCCTGCCAAAAGCGCTCATCATTTGATGCTTCATCTGCTTTTAAACCTTTGTGACAGTTTTAGTGAGTTTTTTAATTCGACTTTTCTGAAAATGTCACCAAAGCAATGAATGAAGCAAAGGTGGTAGACACTACATACCTCAACCTGGCCAAAGCTTTGGACACAATTCCCCACTCAGGTATAGTAGAAAAGCTAAATAAACTGGGAATAAACCTCTATGTCAACTGCTGAAATGCCAACTGGCTCACAGACAGGATGCAGAAAGTCAAAATAGGAGAAATAATCTCCACAAAGCGACCAGTCAGCATTGGAGTCCCAGGAGTCTATGCTGTCATTTACTTCTCTTAAGTAAAAACCAATGCCAAAGGGCTCTGGGTGACTATGTTCGCAGATGACTGCAAGCTAGGAGCAGTCATTGATTGAATCCCTAAATAACTTAGCCATCATGCAGGATGATTTGTCCTGAATAAATAACTAGTGCCAAAATCGTAGATTGAAATTAAATGCCAATTATTCTATCCTTTGGGAAGTCATCTACTACAAGGAACTACCACATTGACAATATGCTCCTATGAGTTGACTCAGTTGTTCAGGATTTGTGATCTTATGTGGGCAGTGACCTAACATTTGATCTTCATGTATCCATTGTCATAAGAAAGTCCTTCCATATTGTACAGCTTATAGGCAAAGGGATTGTGTCTAGATCTAAGGATGTCATTGCCCCCTTTTACTCAGACCTCAGGCCAGATATTGAGTATTGTACCCCTTTTGCATGTATCTGTCTAGACACATGCAACAGATGAAATGCCCACAAAGATACCTTACTAAAAGGATACAAGACCTGGCCAATATGTTCTACATGAATTAACTCAAAGCCTTGTCAGTATTCTTGTTATCCCACACACTGCTAAGAGGTGACATGTGTCTGGCATACAAGACATCCCCCAACCCAGTACTGATGGATTTGCTGCATATCAATAATCAAATGGTATCAGAAATACTTGATCTAGGGATATAATCTCTTCTGTAATATCAACAGAATAGTTTGGAAGGACAAGTATATCTCACAGAGAATACCACTGCTTTGATACAGACTCCTTGTCCACAAAAAAACAAAGCTCATCCTTGTTCATATTTCAGCAACTTGGATTTATGGATGGGAAACAGAAAATGTACCCCAGGACTGCCCCCTGTACTACTCATGGACAGAGGCAGCTCCTAAATGCTTTATCCCATGCATGGATCTCCTCAAATCATACATGGTATGATCACAGTTATTCTCATTAGAGGTAATATAAAATTATCAACCATGGTATGGGTAAGGCCAATCTAACACCAAATGGGATAGGTTAATTCAAGCACCAAAAGGGAACTGGATAGGCTTAAAATGGCCTGCAAGGGCAGCTAGCTTTGTACTTACCAATGAACCTATGCTGATGCAGATATCAGTTTATGACAAACTGGAAATTAAAAGAGTACTGTCATATGGACACAAGGAGAACATGCAAATCTGATGTCCAGACAGTTACCAGCAGTCATGATGGTACCCATGATGGAGTACTGCCATATGGACACAAGGAAAACATGCAAATCCCATGTCAAAACAGACACTTACCAGCAATCACGATGGTACCTATGATCTGGGAGGTAGAAATTTTAACTACTGAATCACACTGTCTCATTCTTAAATGATAAGGTACCTGCTTAATTATTCCAGCATCTGAACACACTGGTAGGTTTTATTTAGGGAAAAAGCAGCCACATAGATCTATTCTATCTGGGGTCACTGTTTTATTTAAAAGACAAAGAAGTTTCTTATTGTTTAGAAGGAATATTTTTGTCATTTTGTTTCTTTTTATTTAGACTTTTCACTTGACTTCAGTCTGGACAATGTCCCTAAATATCAAAATAGCAATGAACAAAAGAAAATATCACAAAAGATCTGGCATTGTAGCTAGAAGGTTGATTTCCTGCTCTTTGCTTGCAGTGGATCATTTGTATCATTTTATATCTCTTTGGAATATCCTGGCCCTGGATTTAGATTAATGTTTGTTGAGCAGTAAAAAAAATGAAATGAAACTGCATCTGAATCTCAGATACATCACATTTATGTTATACTATGTGTAATTTCCAGTCTTTAAATGTAACTGATGTGTGATTACAAATGCAATCAGAAGATAATAGTGCTGTAAGAATTTGCGTCTTTCGGCTTTTCCCAGTTAGGGGTCGCCACAGCGGAACTCCGGTCCGCTAATGATTGGTAGTTGATTTTTACGTGCCGAGTTACCAGCCCTGATGCACAACCTTCAACGAAGGTACGCCCATTCACGCATGTCTCCATGCAGAAGACACTCTAGCTGAGAATCGAACCGGACAACGTCTTACTGTGAGGCCACAACGCTACCTCAGCACCACCACCGTGAGTGCTGTAGAAATAGATATCAGTAATATTGTTGTAAGTGCTATGAATCCAACTATAGCAATGGTAATACACATAAATTGTTTTGGTTTACATAAGTGCACACACTCACACATACACCACAGTCATGTACGGGCAGTTTCAAATTCAGCAGTTCACCTCACAGCTTGCCTTTGAGATGTGGAAGGAAAACTGGAGCACCCAACTCTACACAGAAGACATGGCAGCAGGATTTCTGTAAGATGTAAAAAGAAGCAATTGTTTGTAATTTCCTGAAATAGCTATTCATGTAAAGTGTATGTCCATGCCATGTGAACTTATACACTGGAACTCAGAATGAACACTGCATGACTCATGATTGTTCTCTTTTTATAATCACAGGCAGTAGGGCATCAAACAATGCTCAAAACAGTAGTATCTTGTTATGTTACCTAGCAGTTACCTAGCAGTCAGAACTTGAAATTCCTTTAAGCACTATGGTTTATTTGTCATTATAAATATTCCTTATTATATATAATTGTTTTTTATATACCATAAAGCTAACAGAGCAACATATTTTCAAAATGTCATAAACAGAGCAGTCATGTAAACAGTAAAAGCAAAAAAAAGCAATATTTTTTTGTCTCTGTACTGGATCTATCCAGAGTATAACTTCTTTTTGTTGAATTCCAGGAGGAGGCATTTATTTTGTATGATGAAATCATAGTGTGCCCTGTTGCTCCCAAACCAGAGCAATGAAATGAAATGTAATTCACAACAAAAATGAGAAGTTTTGTCTTATCATAATGTTCCATCTGTGTTGTCAGTCTTCACTTATACTTGACTGTGGGTTCAGGTCCGTAACTCGGAACTGACTCGGCTGTTATTCTAGCTCGCGCCTCCCAAAAACTCTCGAGCTTAGCTTTACCCATAATGCTCCTCTCAGGATTACCTCAGATCGAGTTTGCACAAGATAGTGAGAGACAGGAAATAACAGATCAGAGACCATATCTGTACTGATAAAAGGAGAATCCAATTTATTGGGATAGATCCGGTCCACCAATAAACCCAAAAGGTAGGGAGAAAATGGGTGGGAATGTCAAGCATAAGTGAAGATCAACAACACAGTTGGAACGTTATAGTAAGATATAACTTCTTTATTTGATGTTGTCAGTCTTCACTAAATTCTTGACTGTGGGACAGTCCCCAGCTACCCAAATCTTGGGAGGTCTCACAGAAGTATATTCCTGAGCACCATTGAACCAAATGATGCTTGTCCCCTAGAGACCAGATCCAGCTTGTAATGAGTAATAAAGGTATGTGGGGATGCCCAAGTAGCCACTCCATAGATATTGTCTATAGAGGCTCTTGAATGAAAAAACTGCAGAAGCGCTAATTGCTCTTGTAGAATGTGCCTTTACAGGGCCTGGTAGTTGTACTTTCTTTTTGGTATAAATTAAGGTTATACAGTCTTTAAGCCATTTAGCCAGAGTAACCTTAGACAGTGGTTTACCAAAGTAACTGAAGAAAAGGAAACAAATAACTGGTCAGATTTTTTTGAAGTCTTTTGTTCTATGAAGGTAAAAACGCAATGGTCTCTGAACATCTAGTAAATGTAGACAATATTCAACTTTGTTTGAAAAATTGGGAAAAATACAGGACGTTGTATTGTCTAGTTGATATTTGCCTGAGAAACTATTTTTGGAAGAAAGGATGGGTTAGTTCGCAAGGACACCCTGTTTTTATGGAAGGTCAGGTAAGGAGCCTTGTAAGATAAGGCTTGAAGTTCAAAATTCTCCTGGCAGAAGTAATTGCAACCAAAAATAAGGTTTTCCAAAATAAGTACTTCAAATCACAATTTACAGATGACTCAAATGGGGAATGTACTAAGGACTACAGTCAAGTCCTAAGGTGAAGAAGGATCTTTATATGGAGGTCTGGGCATTAAGCTTTACAAAGTTTGTGGTACATTAGAGCTGCATCATTTAAACCATTATGAATGTTAGAAATTGCAGCCAGATGCACTTGTGCAGTCAAGGAGGATGCACCCGCATCAAAAAGCGATGGTAAGAATTCTAAAGCCTTATTAAGTGGTGCAGAAAAATGGGTCGAGGTTATTCTCTAAAGCTCATTTTGAAAATGTTTGCCATTTGCTGTTATATAGTTTTCTAGTTGAAGGTTTATGGGAAGCTAGAATAATTCATTGGACTGGGGCAGTGAAACTATTATGCCTGGCAATCATTGGAACTGGAGAAGCCATGTAGTGAGCTTGAGATTTTGAAGATTCAGATGAACGAGTCCCTCTGGATGGGGAAAGAGGTCTGGAGCTGGATCTAGGGTCCAAGGTTTCTGAATTAGGTGAGGCCAAAGAAATGGAAACCATGCTTGTTGAGGCTAGAATGGGGGAATGAGAATTATTCTGTTCTTCAACCTGCTGGCTTTTGTCAGAAACCGGAAAATAAGAGGTATTGGTGGAAAGGCATACAGTACACTGAATGGCCAGTCGTGAAGGAGAACATCTCTCAGTGACTCCCCCATCAGGGGGAATAGGGAAAAGTAGCTGCTGCACATGCTGTTCAGATGGGATGCAAAGAGATTGCATCAGGGCTGGCCCCATTGACAGAATATCCTTTCCGTCACCATATGATTGAGATAACACTTGTGAGGCATTAAGATGCTTCTGCTCAATTTCTCCGCAATCACATTGGAGCTCCCCAGAATATGTGTTGCAATTAGAAAGCAGTTGGATGAAATTGCCCATTGCCATACCTTGAGTGCTTCTCAATAAAGAGGGTAAGAGCTGGTTCTCCTTGCTTGTTGAAGTACCAGACCACTGACATGTTGTCTGTTTAAATCACAATTATTCCCAAGGGGAGAGCTTCTTGGAATGCTTGCAAAGCTAAGAGCATTGCCTTCATTTCTCAAACATTGATGTGCAAACTGGCTTCCAGCTGGGACCAAGTCCCATGGACTGTCTTTCCCAGATAATGGCCCCCCACCCCATGCCAGGAGCCATTGTAGGATTCGCATGTGAAATCTCGCCAGAGGAACTAAAGTGATGGCGGCTGCCATTAATCCTATAGTTTGTAACAACAGTCTTGCAGTCAGTGTTTGCTGTGAATAATCTGGCTGACTTGCAATTTTATTCTTTCAAGTCTTACTGGGGGAAGAGAAGTGATACTGGTGTTTGTGTTGTGCTTGTGTTTAGTACCGCTCCTATAAATTCTAACTGCTATGTTGGCTCTAGATGACATTTTTCATAGTTTACAGTGATCCCCAGCTAGCAGCAAATTTGAAGAACATAGCCCCTTGCCTGTAACATAGATGCCTGATAGGTGCAGTAATGAGCTAGTCATCTAGGTATGAAAACACGTGGAATCCTTGCAGTCTGAAGTGAGCTGCTACCGGGCTTTGGTGAGACCAAAGGGCAGGCTCTGAACTGATAATGACTGGCTACCAGCTGGATGCGCAGGAATTATTTGAAGCCCTTGTTCATTTTAATGTGATAATATGCATTCTGAAGATCCAATAAGCACATCCAATTGTCTTTTCCTAAGAACGGAAGTATAGACTGAACCATAACCATATGGAATTTTGTTTATTGAACTTACTTGCTCAACACACTGAGATCAAAAACGGGTCTCCAGTCCCCTGTTTTTTTGATACTAAAAAGAATCTTGAGTAAACTCTAGATCCTGTTTGGTTGGGTGGGACTGCTTGGATATGCTTTTGTCGAGCAGTTTTTGAATTTCTAAGACTGCTGCAGCCCTGAGACTGGGTGGAATATCTGTGATCCTTTTTGGCTGTTGGGGTTGTTTTGAAAAAGGGATATTGTAACCTCTGGTTATAATCCTCTGCACCCAATTGTCCATTGTTATACCTAGCCAGGCAGACAGGTGCAGGGATAAATGTTCCCCAACTGCCTCCAGAGGATGACAATTGGGCTTCCATTCAGGAACACTGATAGGAGTTACCAAGGAAGGAATCCCTGGAAGCTTGATTCTGCGGACCACCTCTGCCTCATGAACAGTGTCTTCTATTATAACTCCCCTCTCTGTCTCGGAGGGAGTCATTGTCATGTGAGTCCTGGAAAGGTCCTTGGGACATTTTGAACCATAGAGTCTCACTCCTCTGATTCCTGAAGTAAGGCAGTTGAGGAGTGGAATTGCATACACCCATGGCGGAAAGTGTCTTTCCATCCTTCTGACATCTGGCAAGGGTCTCTTTAACTTTGCGGCCAAAAAGGGATATTCCGTCAAAAGAAGCATTGACAAAAGAAGACTTAAATGGCTCTGCAAACTCACATAAGCATATCCAGGCATGTCTCCTCATAGCTACGCCAGAACCCACTGCCCTAGTCATCCCTCTGCCTGCGTGTGCAATGAGCCTCATGGATGAATTACTTATGGATTCAAGGATTGTCAGCTGGGAAGCTACTTTATCCTGCACTCCCTCAGCTATGGCTCCTGTCAGAGTATCTTATAACTCATTTATCAGGTCTCATAAAATTTGCCATGTAATTCAAGGACCTAAGTGCAAAGGTTGATGAAGCATATATGTGCTTTCCGAATCTATCCATTACCTAAACTCTTTGTTAGGAGCATGGATAGTTGGACTTTCATCAGCAAGTTCCTTTTTTTGTGGTTGCTGCAACCACCATGGCATCTACTGGTATCCCTTTAGTCCAATGTTGGTGATCCTCAGGAGCTGACAAAATGTGGTCTGATCTCTTTGGGATTGGTTCAATGGAATCAGGTGTCTTCCAAGCCTGCTGCACAATCAATTTAATCAAATCTTCAATGGGTGGAGAGATCCAAGAAGTAGATGGTCAGGCATAGACTTTGCCTCATGATCTCTAATATGTCTTCAAATGAGACATCTTCCAGGGGTGACCCTGGGGAACCTTTCCCTTCATCGAAATTGGGATCCTCTGTGTAAGACACTTCAGAGAAGTCCAGGTGCTTTCTCTTGCACTTTCTCTTCGGGGGCACCTCCTCAGTGGGACTGGCCAGGGAGGTGTCTGAAGAGGACATAACTACTGCAGCTGAATCCTGAGGTTTCTGTGCCCACTGTCCCAGGTCTGAGGCTGGTGGCATCTCTGGGTGAGGGGAAAGACTGGGATGTTGGCTCAACAAAAGTGGTATCGACTGTGAGCCGACAGAGGACAAGGTCCTCTCCATGGCCTGGAAAGCAGGACCACCCCTGTGTAAAGGAATGGGAGCCCTGAACCGAGATAGACTCCCTCGGAACTCAGTTGGTAAAGGGGAGTTAAAAAGAAAAAGTAATAACAATGGTACAGAAAGGTTACCGTAAAGGTAGCGAGATAGTGAAAACAAAAGACTACCAAAGATGGTGTGATGACCGTGCCCTGGCCCAGCAATTAAGGAGCCTCAATCTCCACCACTAACACCAGGGAGGTCATCTCATAGAAGAGAAAAGGATAACTAATACACACAGTAAAGTACAATTTCCCTAAGGCAGCATGCTGGTAAGTTGGATGTCCAAAGTCAAAATGCTTTCAGTCTCTTGTGAGAAATAGTAATTAAACATTACTAAGAAACATGTCTCTAAGGCCCTCCCAAAATTACATCATTTTTGCCACTTAGGTTTTCCCAGTTATCGTATTGCATCATCTTAACACCTGGTCTGAGTTCTCATGCCAGAAACTGCATTATTTAGCAATCTAACACCTCCTCAGAAACTTGCAACAATACAAGACATTTCACATGTATATGCTAGCAGAAACTAGAGCAATAAAGCACCTTCCACATCTAAATTCTAGTCATAAACTTTAGCCTTAAAACAATGAGCATGAAATCTTCATCCAGCCGCCCTAGAGCCGAATTCTAACATTAAAGAGATTCATAAGATCTTTTCAACTTAAAAAGGCACATTTGAAATACTTGGCTTGGTTTTCCTTACAGCAGATGGTAATGCTGCAACAATCTTGAAGTTCACATTTTACAGTGTTTTCTTACATTTAAAAACACAAGCCTGTATTTTACATTTATTTATACAGTTGATAGAATTATGTATCAAATTCTATTTGACTAGGCTGGCAGCCTTCGCCCATCTCTCCCCAATCATCACAGATGGTATTAAGAAAACACTAAAAGTGTTTAAAAAAAGAGACCTTAGAGGTGCTCGTAAGTGAGATAAAGAGAAAGAGTGCTAAATAAGTGTTTTTGAAAAAAAGAGGTTTACAGTTCAAACAAAAGAGTTCACTCGGGAGCTGACAAGAAAAAACGTGTCTGGCATTAAAAGCAGAAAGTGATCTGAGGTAATCCTGAGAGGAGCATTATGGTTAAAGCTAAGCTCAAGAGTTTTTGGAGGGAGTGAGCTGGAATAATGGCAGAGCTGGTACTGAGTTACGGAATCGAACCCACAGTCAAGGATTAAGTGAAGACTGACAACATCAGATCATCAGATATGACTGCAGATACCCTCAATCTAGCAAGCCAGTCAACTCACTTCTTAAATATGCTGTTATGTCAGACTCAGATCAATCAAAAACAAGTTTACTTTTCTATGTTTCTTTGCACATGGAGTTATTTGCATTTCCCAGTCCAAAGTAAATTATCTGTGGAATTTTATTAGTAGGCAAATTATGTCTCCAATGCCACTTAAAATACTCAGCATTGTTTAAAGGCACATGACTTTAACTGTTGTGTGACTGTGTCACTTCTTCAGTTATTATGGCTTACTCTCTCACTCTTCATCTCACTCATCTATTCACTAACTCCCCTCATGCACTCAAATGCTCATTCCTGTACAAATACAGTAAAACCCCTTTGGAATGTATGGAGACAGGCCACTGAACACCTGGCAAGGGAATTACAATAAAATAAGCTATAACTTTGTTTTAGAGATCCGCATCAGTTTATCGTTTCCAAAAGATAAGCCACAGTTATTTGACTACACAACACACAAGGGAATGGTTTAAAGACAAATGCCACTTTTACAATTCTAATTGGGTGTCTTCCAAAGTATAGAAAAAAGAGTAGATGAATGCCCACCCACTGAAAGCTGCTCATTGAATGCACAATCTCATAGAATATGAAGACTAGGCATGCACACATTTGTCAAGAGTGTTCATGAGCCTGGTCACATGACACACTCTGGAGTTGCTGCATTTCACTGCCCCTTATAGCACTTATCTTAATGTAAATGTCATCTTGGAGTTGGTTATAAAAGCTCTAAGGATGCAAGGGGAGCTTGTTCCCAAAGTATGAAACATGTTTCAGGTAAGTTTTGTGATCTGAGTGCTTTATTAGCATGATGAAAGTATTGAGGTCCTAACTGTGTAATTTTGCGTCTGTGTCTGAGTGAGTGCTTGCATGTATGTATGTATGTATGTACGCGCACACACACACACGTATATATATATATATATATATATATATATATATATATATATATATATATATATCATAGATGCACTTATACCACTGAATCTGAATCTCAAACAAGAAAAATATCGTATTCAAAATACTGAGTCTCTTTTGCTGAAACAAAACACTGGCATGGATTATCAGGGGTCCTGTGAGGGAGGAGAGCAAGTAGATTTTTTTTCAAGACTTAGCAGTAAACCAAATGGGATGCAATTCAATGTATTCAGTCACTCCTGTGTCAACCAATAGCATTTCAATTTTCCATTATGTAAACACACACACACACACACACACACACACACACACCTCTCTCTCTATATATATATGTATACATATATATATATATATATATATATATATGTATACCTATATATAGAGAGAGCTATGAATATGCATATGTGGATATGTAGATATATATAAAATGTGTGTGTGAAGGATTAGTGTGTGCTCATTTTAGTTAATAGCCATGAGTTCAATGCCTCTGCAGTTGATGACTATGTGTTTATGACAAGTTTGTTAGGTCAGCTTGTGGATTTCAATAATGTGGTCAACAAAAGGATCAACTTCAAAATTTGGGACCCAGTCTTTTTAATAGGTTCATAGGTAAGTACTAGCAGTTAGACTGCAGAACATTACAAACCTAGCCAAAGACCCTATTTAAAAGCTCCCTTCTGCTTCAAGGAGGAAAAACAGGATGTACCAGAGGTGAATTTGATGTTGCCCATCCAATTATCTATATGTGACAAGGCTGCTTCTCTGCTTGACATCAAGTAGAGGTTTGTTCCAGAGGTGAGGGATACACTCAGATACAAATATATCATACTAACATGTCTTATTTATGTGTTAATGTGTTTTTACTTACTTGACTTGGGTGTTTTATGTGCCACTTATTCTGTAAAGGAATAGGAGGTCAAATAAGCCTGGATTGTGGCTTAAATGGATAGACACACATCTCTACAATGGAGTCTTTAAGAGGATGAATACAAAGAGAGGGCTGCCAGTCTGTCCTGATAACTAAAGTTTTTTAGGCCACTGATTTTTTTTTTTAGTTCTGAATCTCTGGTGTCTTCTAAGCTGAGTGACATGTTTAGACAAATACATGTCAAAAGGTGCATTATATTCAATAATGGGTCTGATACGATATGAGTAAAGGGGAACTTCTTTGGGTCTAATGGAGATGGTTTTAGAAATCTGATGAGTTAGATAGAAGACTGTTTGAATTACTGCAGAGATATGATGGTCAAATGATAAGTAATTATCAACCAAAATGTTCAGCACCCTTACAAGAGTGTCTGATTGCAGGGGTGTGTCACCCATATAGTATGCAAAAATGTTTTGCTTACAAAAATTAACTATGCTACATTTTTCCATATTTAATTTGAGATCATTGTCCTTGTACCAGTTGTTAACATTGACTAACCCATGTTGAAGCACTTATGCATCGGTGGAAGATTGAATAATAACACCAAGTTTATAGTAATCTGCAAACTTAGATAAACATAATAAAACAACAAATGCTTGATACAGAAACCACTGTCAAAATTACGACACTTTATTAAGAAAATTGTTAAGTGCTTTCATTCCTCTTAAAGGAAATTCATCAGAACAAAGAATATGAAAAACTTCACACTTAAAAATACTAAAACCTTGTATCGCATGATCACAACAGACCGATGGTAATCATTAAATAATTAATTCATTACAATGTATAGTGTTTCAGTTTCAAGACAAGATTAATAGAGCACACATCATTAAGTCCAGGAAAACTAGTAGCATCTAATCGTAACTGCCATTCAAGTTCACATTTACCTAAATGTTCCTCTACTACTACCCCTTATAAATCTCTCTGAACCTGCTCTATGACCAGAAAAACAAACCTATGTGAACTTTCCTTTTCAATGTGTTTATATAATGTATTAGTTGACTTGTGTTTGCAAATATCAGCCATATGTTCATAAATACTTTCTTTTAGTTGTCTAGATGTCATTCCTACATTCAGCGAGCAGTTTTTATAATGCTGGACTGTCACTGCACTGTGCCAAATAAACCACCATTCTGGAATCACATGGATATTTTCCCTTTAAAAAGTATGTCACTTCCTTAATCTGAATACCACATTTAACTATACCTCTGTTTCTCCCCATGCCAATATGTCTACAAGTTCAAAAGTTCAAAATAAGAAATGTAAAAGTTAACAGTAAAAGTAACAGAAATATAGGATAAATAAGGTAATTGCAAACAAGTGGCAAATTTCCATCAAACAGCGTTATCCAGTAGGCTAATATGGTCTGTACCTAACTAGTAAAAACAATAAGCAATGGATTGTCTAACCCAATGGATTTTATTGCAATAAATGTTATAGCTACAGATAATCTAAATAAGTAGCTTCAAGTGCAGTAAGTGTAAAGCAAGTAGGGTCAGTGTGGTATCAATATGCATATGTCTCAACTGTCCAGATTTAAATTTTTGCTTTATACTTTTAGTCTGTTCCTCATAAAATTTGTAGTTTTAGGGCAAATCATTGAGGCCTGAAGTAATTAAACAATGAGATACATTTGAGTTTAAGAATTTTATGCCCTTCAGAAAACTGCATACTAAAGCAAAACCTTTTCTTCTAGCAACGTTCTATGCTTATAAGTGTGATATTTAAAATATGTGACTAATTTTTGTCCTTTGTCCCCCGGTACCTTTGGCTTTGTCCAGCATTCTTACTCTTAGAGGTTGAGAGGTATGTCAGTATAGCAGTCAGTCAGTCAAGTAATAAAAGTATATCATGTAAGTACTGTAGGGCAGCTGCTTTAAATGGTAAAACATTACAGCAGACAATAACATACAGAAGTAATATTAAATACCTTAAACTGGAAAAAAACAATTTAAAATTATTTATATCTTTTCTAAAGCCAGAATGGCATTGAAACACCCACACATGACTCTTGCTTCCTTCAACTCCCTTTAAGTCTGTTTATCTGCGTGCCACAATTTTGGCAGCTCTCTAGCAAAGAATTTCTGCCAATATCTGCAATTGCCTTTTTTATGGTTATCTGCTATTTTTGCCTGCTGTCTGTGATTTCTCTCACACAGCCTGTAGTTGAGTGCCTTAATGTACTTCATTTGTGCAAGGGATAAGGTGGCTTTGGATGCTTAATAAACATGTATGTTGCTGTGAGAGGTATTTGTTGTGCCTGCTCATTGTAGTTAAGAATGAAAATGAACAGATTACTAACAGCATTCACCACAGAGAAGTAAAGCATGGACCTGGGCTTTCACTTTGCAAAGGATTTATTATTTTTCACAAATGGCAGACTCAAGCTAGCAGACAGACTCAAGAACATTTCAGCAAGAATTAATGAAAAGCAATGAAACTGTAAGAGTAAGCTTTGCATTCCAATAACCTAAGCACTTTCCGAACAGTATAAGGGTCCTCCATCATACACCTGAAACATGCTTTTCAACTGATAAAAACATGTTGATACCCATGGTTGAATACTCCCTATTAATCCGGTCACTCACATTTGAAGGTAAGAACAAAAACCTTCAAAGGCTAGTAAATACCTCAGCTTCACCTCTCTTAGGTGACATCATCAACATCCGTTTGTACTACTAATGAAGTATTACTGCACCCATAAAGGAAAGGGCTTACAGACACTTGCTTGGAATACATCAGCTTTGTTCAAAGTTGCAGAAATAGACCAGCTTGAGTTGTCATATGCTTTTGTTTTGCTACCCACTCCTCCTTAGAGTGAGGTTTTATGCTCTTACTTGCTTTGTATGGTCCATGGTTGGTGCACTTTAGAGAAAGATCAAAACAGGCGATGTTGCTTGTCAGGGATCACATTTTCTCTGAGCTTCAGTGACCTTGGATGAAGCATAACAAGGTAGTGTCAATATCTGGGGAGGGGCTTGGGAAATAGGGAAGAGTATTTATTGCATGTCACTAAAGGAAACCTTGGGTATTCTACTGTGAAAAATGTATGACAATATGAAATAAACAGTGCATTCTAGAGATATTTAATAAGGTTTATAAAGTTAATTTAACTTAATTTGTTTCACCTTTTCAACTAAGTACTGACCTTGCCCATTGTATCACTGGTATCTCATTAGATATAGTGCCAAATTTTAAAAATGAAGACTTCATCTCTTATCAAGGCGGTTGACTTACGCTTGGGACAGGCTGTCCTTGAAAACATGAAAATCTGAAATTAAACTAGTTTTTGATTGTTTCAGGCACGATAGGGTGACTTGCATAAGACTAAAATATTGTATTTAGGTGCATTTCTTCTTTCAATTATCTAAAATTCTATCAAATATTTACATTTTTCACTTGCTTCACGACTAGTTAGACAGATTAATGTGAAGTTTTAAACATGAAAACACTTAAGCCAGAGAAAGGTGATAGCTATAAAAAAGTACAGAATACAATATGCTTTTCTGAATAAAGCAGATACTAGCTGTAAGATATGGGGCCAGATTCAGGAAGGCTTACACGGAGTTCAAGAGTAGTGTAAGCCTCCGTGTAAGACCCGATTCAGGAACAGCCCAAATCTCAGTGTAAGAGACAGCTAACACGTCTCTTACACGGACTGGGCGTGGAAATGCTCAATACCTCATTTGCAGCTCAAAGATATGCAAATGAGGTATCTGAGCGATCCACGAAGCAGAAACCAGTCCGTGTAACGGACGTGTTAGCTGCAGAAATGTACTCAGCTGACAACTGAGTACATTTCTGCAAAATTAAAAACGGAGCTATGTCAGCTCCAAATAAAGGGTGCATTTGTTTCATTAAGCATGCCAATGGCCAAATATGTGGCCATTGGCATGAAAAACTTTTGCAAAAATATGTTATATAACTTTTTTTTTCACGGGATTTTGAGGTTTAACTGCAGCGCACACCAGCAAACGGGTGCGCTACCTAAAACTGAAAACCGAAGCTTATAAGCCCACAATTGTGGGATTTATGTATTACATGGAATGTCAATGGAGGGACTTGCAGACCAAAAACAATATGGCCTCCGTTTAGTGGTTGTCAAGGGGGGGAAGCTCCGTGTAAGACATGTAACTAGTCATTACTAGGCAATCCTATGTAAATGAGGGTTACAATACTGAATCACACTGCTACATAGGTAATGAGCACTTTCTGAGTAGTGTAAGAGTTAGAGAAGGGGGAGGAACAGAGTAAGAGGTAGGTGACATCACGGGGGGGAAGGATAGATACAAATGTACCAGATTGGAGGGCAATGTAAGGTGAAAGATGACAGACAGACTTCAGGGAGGGAGGTGTGTCCCAACAGAACACTAGGAAAGTCAAGAAATTGAAGGTTTACGCTATCCCTACACTCAAAGTTTCTTGAAATACGTGCATGCGCGCGTGTGCGCGCGTGTAAGGCAGGCTCAACATATGGGAGCGTGTTGCAAACCGTTTACAACGGTTTGCGTGGGCGTGCACGTGTGTAAGGCAGTGTGCGCGCGTTTTAACATGAATCAGCCTAGTTCACACCGTGTAAGGATGTGTGCGTGCGTGTAACACCGTGTAGGGATGTGTGCGCGCGTTTAAGTGACTGTGAGCGTGTTTAAGCTGGTGTGCACATTGCTCCCCCTCAGGAAACAGAGAGGAAACAGGAAACAACTAAAATACACGGAAACTGCCAGAGGATACTGCTGCAGTTAATTGTTGGAAACAATTGGAAGCAGGCAATTATGCAGGCAGACTAGAAGCCCAACCCAGCATTTAAACCACTGCAAAGAGCAGTGCAGGGTGTTTCTCACAAGAGATACTGCAAGAAAGTAAGCTATCAGAATTGAAAACTGAAAAAAGCTGAACTCAGAGCAGAAATGCTAGGGGCTGCCATAGCTGTTATAATCAGGCATAGGCGAATTGCTGAGGGTGGTGACAATGCAGATGCTGACAGACAACCCAGAGTGAGGAGAAGGAGAAGAGTATACAGGCCCAGGGTCACCTACCATGGGTTACATGAGCTGGAGATAGTAGAGCGCTACAGAGTGGACAGAGACCTTCTGCAGCAGATTGTTGAGCTGTGCAGGCCACATCTCACACACAGAACCAACAGAGGGGAACCCATCCCAGTGGAAACCAAGGTATGTGTTGGCCTAAGAATACTAGCAACAGGTACCTTCCAGAGACCAACTGGTGATATGATGGGGATATCACAGGCATCAGCCTCCAGGGTACTGCACCAGTTCCTGGATGCCATGTCAGCACATGTCGGTGATCATATATATGTCCCTAATGACCGTGAGGTTGTGGCCAGCAATATGCGTCTCTTCCAGCAAATAGCGGGATACCCTGAGGTGCTGGGTGCAATAGACTGCACGCATATGCATCAAAGCACCAGCTGGTGAGCGGGTAGAGTCTACATTAACCGCAAGGGATACCCCTCCATCAACTGCCAGGTCGTGTGTGATGCCCAGGGCATAATAATGAATGTGTGTGCTGGCTGCCCTGGGAGCTACCACGATTCCCACATCTGGCATCTGACGCAGCTGTACCAATCATTTGCCAGTGGGGACTTCCCACACGGACACCTAGTTGGGGGATGCAGGTTATGCACTTGAGCCGTGGCTGATGACACCCATCAGAAATGCACACACACCTGAACAGGAACGCCATAATGAGGCACACGCACAAACACGTAATGTCATAGAGCGTGTGTTTGGGCTGCTCAAGTCACGGTTCCGGTGTCTGGACACATCTGGTGGAGCCTTGCAGTACACACCAACTACATGTACCCAAATGGTCATGATATGTGCTATGCTACATAATATGATCCTGCGGAAACAGCTGCAGCAGGACCAGCACAGGGCTGGGCCTAACATCCCCACCATTGCCAAGGCCACCACAGGCAGAGGGTGACTCGGAGGAGGAACAACCTGACCTTGTCCCAGTAGGCAGAAGGAGGCGTGCCCAGTATGCCCTGGCCTTGGCAAAGAGGCAACGATAGCACATACACTTGGTCAGTAGGAACACTGGGACTGATACCGCTCTGACTCCCTCATATAGTAACAGGGATGCCTAACATGACACAACCTGCTTCCAAACATGTACAGGGAGTGTAGTATGTGCATCCGACAGAGGCAGCCCTGCAGCACCACCTGAGGCATGAATGCCATGTGTTAAGTAATGTAATACCATGTACCATATGCACACCTGAGGACCTGACTAACATCCACCCTCACCAATCATAAACCACAAAAAACACAAACCTAACTCATAGGTACCACAAGGGATAGTAACCTAGATGTAATGCTACCCAATGCCAGAAGTATAAATGCGTGCAGTGTAAACGCACACAGTATAGAGAATGTAGATATCAGTGCTGTAATAGAAAACAGGGTCAAAGCCCACATCAGCACCCTGACACTACCAGGTCACACCTCTGTCCTAATAGCAGGAACAGCCCCAGGCCTACTCTGGCAACGTGAGTGTCAAATGAAATATTACTGTCAACCTGGGTGCCCAGGTCCCTGATAACCTCTTCTGTGCTTAGAGGATTGCCACCTAGATGGGAACTAGGGGTAACCCTGTTGTTCCGAAGGGTATGACTATGCATTGTTTAGCGTTTAATGTAAGGCCATGGCTCTGGCACCAGTTATCTGTGTCTATGAGACCCTTCTGAAGGATGTCTGTGTCAGATGGGTTTCCAACTATGGTTCCCAGTTTGCAGTCATCTTCAAACTTTGTCAGCCATAATCCTCCTGTGTTTGCTTGTACTTCTGAAAAGTAGATGATGAACAAAAGTGGGCCCAGGACTGAGCCCTGTGGGACACCACTTGTGACAGCTCTGGAGTGTGACATGGCACCAGCAACTTTGACCCTGTGTGTTCTGTCACTTAGCCAGTTTGCAACCCATCCTGTGATGTATGGGCTCACATTTAAGCTGGTGATGTTTTCAATGATACCTGAGTGGGGTATTGTGTCGAAAGCCTTTGCCAGGTCAAGGTAGGCTGTGTGGACTGCCTTGCCCACGTCAATGGCCTGGGTGACTGTCATGAAAAAGTCAACCAAGTTTAAAAGGCATGATCTGCCCTTGACAAAGCCAAACTGGATTGGATCCAACGTCTGCAAGTCCCCTATGTCTTCATTTATCATTCCCATTATGATCCTCTCCATAGCTTAGCAGAGCAGGCTTGTCAAGCTGATGGGATGGTAGTTTCCGGGGTTGGTGGAGGCACCTCCTTTGTGAAGTGGGTCCACCATTGCCGTATGCCACTCCTTGGGCACATATC
This sequence comes from Protopterus annectens, assembly GCF_019279795.1. Taxonomy (NCBI): domain Eukaryota; kingdom Metazoa; phylum Chordata; order Ceratodontiformes; family Protopteridae; genus Protopterus; species Protopterus annectens. The sequence goes on from NC_056743.1 coordinate 267,873,854, forward strand.
CTGAGGTGAGGCTAAGATTAAACAGCTGCCCTAACTGCGGGTGTAATTCCTCATTGAGTTCATGGAGCACACAACTGGGGACACCATCTGGTCCCATGGATAAAGTGTTTTCCGCCTTGGATAGAGCAGTTCTCACCCCAGCATTGGAGATGTTTGGGGGGCTACAATCCTCTGGTGTAGATACCCCTCCAGTTGGGGGGAGAAATCCGCTCTGAACCTGTCAGCCAGTATGTTGGCAATGTCTGTAGGTTCAGTGATATTTACATCATTCCGAACTAATTCTGAGCATATCTGGGAGTTCCCTCCCAGGTGTCAAACATAGGTAAAAAAGGCCTCATGATTGTCCCTTGAGTCCTGAGTGGGTTTACTTCCAAAACTTGCCTTGGATGATTGTATGGGGGAACCCAGTGTTTTACTCATAATGAGCAGGGGTGTCTTCCCTTCTACGGATGTCGCTCTATGTTGTAGTAGCTCCTTCCTTTTGTTGTAGAGCTTGTTTATGGCTGGGGTCCACCAGACTGGATGCTTGCCTGTGGTACAAAGATTCTTTGTTTTGTTTGGGATTGCTTGATCCATGCAGTCCTGGAGGTGCTGGTAGAAGGCATTTGTAAGTGATACAGCGGCTTGGGTAATGGTGTCCGCTGGCTTGGGGCCTTGAAAGAGACCACACCAGTCCTTAGAAATGTGAAGTCGGCATTTGAGATGGTCTTCACTGTTTGTTTTTCCATCTGGGGTGTGGGTGGGATGTGGACTCCCACTGAGATTAGTGCATGATCTGATCTCACCAATGATGGGTATACTGCTGGTGTTGAACAGTGTGACCCCATGTTCGTGATGATGAGTTCTAGTATGTTGTCTCCACTTGTGGGGATGGTGACCAGTTGTTCCATGGCATTTGAGTGTATGAACTCTTGGAACCTTTGGGTTAGAGTGTTGGGGCTTGACTAGTGATCCCAGTCTATATTTGGATAGTTGGAATCACCCAGTATGATGGTGTTTGGAGATACAGTTATCCCTCCAGTGTTTTCGGACAGCTGTGTGAGGTACCTGAGTTTGAGAGGGTGGCATGTAACATGCTACAAACTGCAGAGCAGTCTTGCCTATGGTTACTGGCACCTGGATGGTCTCCGATGCATCGTGTGTTGCCACCAACCTTGAGGTGAGGGTGTCCTTGATGAATATGGACACCCACCCTCCTTTCCTGGTGTTGTCCGGATTTTGGTGCCGGAACGCATGATATGAGGTAACACCCGATAGTGCCGAGGTGCTGTCAGAAGCCGTGAACCAGGTTTCAGGCACAGCACAGACATCAATGTGCTACATACTGAGAAGGGCATCGAGTGTGTGCAGCTTGAGGTTGAGACCTCTGGCATTGAGCAGCATTACCCTTAGTGTCTTTCCTTTTCTGTGTTCTAGGGTGGTAGGTGTAGAATATGATTCTTGCATAAAAAAGGCACAATGGGGTGGCAAGAGCATCATCCAAAATCCGGAAGCCCAGGGGTGACAGGTGCAAGCCGTCCCTTGCAAATCAGCGTGGCCTGTCCAGCATGTCATCCCAGGCAGACAGACATTGGACCCCCTTTGAATGACACCATAGTTTAAGCAAATTATTACAGCTGATCATCTTGTCTCTGTTTATGTGGCATCATACTTGGTGAAGGTAGTATACTGCTCAAGGTCAGGGTCATACCTGCCTGGCCTACATAATCAGAGGGATCCTCTATGTCTCTTTCCATGTAGTCCAGGGAGGTACATCTCAGGTCGTTCACACCAGCATGGATAATGACTGGGTCAGACTTGTACTTGCAGTTGAGTGACCTGAGTGCTTGCATTATGTGGTGGATTCCAGTGCCCGATAGGCAGCTTACTGTGACCTCCTCCATACTCGATCTGGTGAGCGGGACGTCAGTGTGTCTGACTATGGAGTCACCTATGACAAGTGTGTCTGGCATTGTGTTTGGCCTTAAGGGCTGTGACTGTTTGGCACACTGACTCTGTGGTCTATGTGTTGCATGTGCTGTGCCCTGTGGAGGCAGTTGTGTGGGTGTCTGCTGTGGTGGCCGCTGCTGTTTTGGTAGAATTCTGATCAGAGCCTCCGAGTATGTCTTTGTGTGTCTATGTGTATGATTTTAAGTTGTGATAGTGCTATGTGAGACTGGGTTTGTGATGTGTGTGGTTACCTTCACCTTCTCTCTGGTCTTGCTAGTCCTATGTTGAGAGAGCTCAGCCTCCACTTTGGCTATATAGTTGCATCTCTCACATGTATGTGTGTTTTATGGGAGAAGGAGAGGGTTGTCAGTGTACATGAGGCAATTGTAACATTGCCTCAATATTCCCAGGTTCACCAGCTGAGCAGGAGAGGACACTAGCAACTGATCCCTAGACATGCTAGAAGGAATAGACAAAACAATGTTGGAATACAGTGAGATATCAAGCCCCCAAACCACATCATAGTGCTTGACTGACAATACCTACACATACACCATAGTTTCATAGTGTCATAGTTTACTAGTAGGCTATCTGCCCTAGTGCATGTATATGCCTAGCCATAGTGATGTGGCTATTGCCACCCTTTATAGTGGTAATAAGTGTACAGAATAGATTCGAATATTGTGCCTCTGACTTAGTAGTGACACATTATGACCCCTTACGTAATTGAATAACATGACTGTGCCTCTGTCTAGTCTGTGCCTCTGTCTCATATGCAGTTGTCCAGATGTCTCTTGAAGAGAGTCAGTGAGGGACTCTGTCCAACATGAACTGGGATACTCTGCTAGAGTGTGAGATGCCTCTGAGTTATGACTCTGTCCCTCCAGCATGTCCTATACATGTATGTGCTGAGGTTCAAATCTGCAGCTCTCATGGTTCTGGTGGATTTGGATTGCTTGCAGTGGAGCATGTCCACCAAATCCTGATTGGACATGGTCTTGTATGTCAGGCATAGGTCACCTGTAAGTATGCGGTATGACACTGAATAAAGCTGGGTTTCCTCTATTCTGGAAGCATATGACATGTGTTGTAGACCCTGATCTTCATGGTAAGGTACTTTTGGGGTCTCTCCAGCTGTTGCAAGTGCTGGGTGAGGTACATACCAAATGGGGCTTTGTATTCAATCATGGGCCTGATAAGGGAGAAGTATAGTGGTACAATGACCTCCTATGATCTGGATGGAAAACCCTCCATGATAAGGTGGCCAAGATAGATAGTCTTTCTAACCACTTTGGCAACATGGGTGTCAAACGAGATGTCACTATCTACACGTGTCCCCAGGTGTCTGATTTGTTTTCTGTGCTCAGTGGGTTGCTGTCTATGTATTGATCTGTGGGTACTTTGTTCCTCCCAAAGGGGATGACTACACATCAGTTGCATTCAGTTTCAGGCCATGAGTCTGGCACCAGCTATCCGTCTTTGTGACGGCATTCTGTAGGATGTGTGTGCCGGCTGATGTATTCACTATGGTGCCTAGGTTGCAGTCATCTGCAAACTTTGTCAGCCACAACCCTCCTATGTTTGCTTTCACATCTGAAAAGTAAATACCAATTAAGAGGGGTCCCAGGACACATCCTTGTGGGACACCACCTGTGACTGGCTTTGAATCCGACAAGGCACCTGCAATGTTGACTTTATGGGTTCTGTTTCCTAGCCATTTTGCAACCTATCCTGTGACATATGGTGTTATATGTCAGCTGTTGAGCTTGTCTATGATGCCTGAGTGGGGTATTGTGTCACAGGCCTTAGCCAAGTGCAGGTAGGCTGTGTGGACTGTGTAGCCCTCATCAATGGCCCTACTGACAGTTTCATAGTAGTCAACTAGGTGCAAAAGGCAGGATCTGCCCTGTACAAAGCTGAACTGGGTGGGATCAAGGGTCTGTAGGTCAGCAATGTCTCTGTGTAAGAGCTCCATAATGACTCTTCCCATAGCTTTGCAGACAAGGCTGGTTAAGCTTGTGTGGTGGTAGTTGCCATGGTCTGTGGAGGCATCTCCTTTGTGGAGTGGGACCACTGTTGCCATACGCCAGTGTTCAGGTACATATCCTGTAGCAAGGCTAAGGTTAAATAGCATTTGTATATACGGGTCCAGCTCCTTCTGGAGTTCACATAGCATGCAACCGGGGATACCATCAGGTCCCATTGATGCTGTGTACTTGTCTTTGCTGAGTGCGGCTCTCACATGGACATCCAAGATGACAGTGAGGTTACATACAGCTGTGATAACTATCTTCTTTTGGGGGTGAGGGAGGGTAAATCGCACTGAAGCTGTCCGGAATGTTGCCAATATCTGTCAGGTCACTGGAATATATGTTGTTGTGTACCAACTCTGAGCATATCTGAGGGTTCCCAACCAGGTGTCTGACATAACTGAAGAAAGCAGTGTGGTTACCTTCATTGTCTTTGGTGATTTATGTCCCCAAGTTGACCTTGCATGTCTTTATGACATAATGTAGCTTTCTACTAGTGCTAATCACAGCTGTCTTCCCTTTTGGAGATGTAGCTCTGTCTTGCATTAGTATCCCTCATCTGTTATACAGTTTGTTTATGGCTGTGGTCCACCAGACAGGCCACTTTCCCTTTGTGGAGAGGGTCCTGTTTTATTTGTGATTGCATGGTCCATGCTTTCTGACATCTAGCTAAGGGGAGGTCATTGTGGTTCTGCAGTTATCTTTCATCAGCATTAGAAATGACCACAACAGCCCCTGTGGGTGTACCTCATGCAGACACATCCAGCAACTGTAAAGTCCACAACAGTACCTCACCAGGAGTATGAAAGAGCTGGAACACATGTAATGTGTCGCCTGATTAAACAGAGTGCAGCTCCACACACTGCCATGCTGTCCACCCAGACGCAAGCTGTGCCTGATGTAGAAAGCCATGTCCAAGCTGGAATCAATGCACATGCTGCACCTTGTACAATCTGAATGGCAGGGAGCTATGCACATGAGGGACCTGAACCCCAGCACTGACATACATAGGACAGGCTGTACTGCATTATCCATAACACAGAAGCCACCCCACGCATGAGTAAACTACCAGTACAGGTTATCCGTAGAGTCACTCGTTGATTCCCCTCAACAGGAATCCTAATGAGTGGATGGGAGATGGTAGGTTTACCCTGGGTATCAATGTTATGTCACAGGTAGACAGAGGCACAGTATACTAAACAAGACATATGTCATGGCAAACTACACTTACAATGTGTTGACGGACAAACACACTCTCCGACTAGCATTAGAAATGGCCTAGGGCACATCGGTAGTGTTTGCCAATGTACACCCATGTTGTGGAATACACTACTGATGTTGGATGAGGCTGTTGTAAGTAGTTCACATCTGAACATAATGCAACATGGTCAGATAGGTTCATAGGTACATAGGGTTATACTAGGCTATCTTCCCTAAGGCAGGTATAAGCCTAGCCCAGAGTTTGTTGGCGTACACCACCCCTTATATGGAAACAGTACTGTGCCCATTATTTTGTCGTGCCTCTCTCCAGCAGTGACACAGTGACGATCCCCGGGTTAAACGTATGACCTCCCATCCACAGGTCAAGATACCTCTTGAACACAGCCAGCAAGGTGCTCTGCCTCACATGGACCGGGATTGTATTCCACAGCATAGGGAGTCTCCGAGTGACAACTCCATCACTCCAACATGTCCAACGTACATCCATGCTAAGGTGTAAGTCACTTGCACTACTGGTTCAGGTGGATCTGCCGATTCTGAGGTGGAGCATGTCCATTAATCCCTGTTTGGACATGGCCTTGCATGTCAGGCACATGTCACCTCTAAGCAGACGGTATGTGACTGAATAGAGCGGGAGTGTCTTCAATCTGGCAGCATATGACAGATGTTGGGGTTCCTTTATCCTTTAGGTGGGGACATTCAGGGTGTCTCCAATTGCTGCAGATGTTGGGTGAGATACATCCAGAATAGGGCATTCTACTCGATCACCGGTCTGATAAGTGAAGAGTACAGGGGAACAATGACCCACTAGATCTGGATGTGAATCCCATCCTGATCAGGTGGGCAATGTAGAAGGTCTTTCTAGCCACTTTAGCAACGTGAGTGTCAGAAGAACGGCGACTGTCAACCTGGGTCCCCAGGTCCATGATAACCTCCTCTGTGCTTAGAGGATTGCCACCTATATGGTAGCTTGGGGTTACCTTGCTTTTCCTGAAGGGTATGTCTACACATGTTGTGCACTTTGACTTCAGGCCATGGCTCTGGCACCAGCTATCAGTTACCGTGAGTCCCTTCTGAAGGATATCCGTGTCTGATGCACTGTCCACTATGGCGCCCAGTGTGCAGTCATCTGCAAACATTGTCAGCCAAAGTCCTCCCATGTTGGCCTGTACTTCTGGGAAGTACATGACAAACAATAGGGGCCAAGGACTGAGCCCTGTGTGACACCACCTGTGACCAGCCTGGAGTCTAACATAGTGCCAGCAACTCTAACCCTGTGGGTCCCGTCCTTAAGCCAGTTTGCAACCCATCTTGTGACATATGGGTTTACATTTCAGTTGTTAGGGTTTTCCACAATACCTGAGTGGGGTATTGTGTTGAAAGTGTTTGCAAGGCCAAGGTAGGCTGTATGGACTGCCTTTCCCCAACAATGGCCTAAGTGACCATTTTGAAGATGTCAACCGAGTACAAAAGGCATGATCTGCCCTTGACCAAGCCAAACTGGGACGGGTACAATGTCTGCATGTCCCCTATATCTTTGTTTATGAGCTCAATTATGATCCTCTCCATAGCTTTGCAGACTAGACTTGTTAAGCTTATGGGGCAGTAATTACCAGGGTCCGTAGAGGCACCGCCTTTGTGCAGATGTGCACAACTGGACCCTAACCAGGCTGTTGTGCACACTATGGAAATGTAAAGCAGTGATAGGACTAAAGCCCAGGATACTGACCACCACAGTGAAAGTACTGAACCACTACACTATACAGTACTACAGTGTTAGGTCAGTATGAACGGATGTTGACAATTGTGTGCAAAGTATCCCATGCAAAACCTGCAGGCACAGTATACTCCCTGTTGTGTTCACACAAAAAGCATTTGGACAGTAACTACACAACATGGCACAGAACACACAACCATAAACTGGAGGTATTTGTTGAAGGTCACACTCATCCACAAATGTGATGGGCTGCAGAGTTCAACATATGGAAAGCCCACACTGGGCATGCTCACACACTTAGATAAATGAGACATCTTTCACACAACATGCCATGGGAAGGCTGAACTGGGCATGCTCACACACTTGGTCCAAATGTTACTCCTAGCAACTGTGAAAACACACCAGAGGATGCTCATTCCCCTTTCTAGACACTGATCATGTAAGCACCCTATAAGTATATCAGGAGAAAAGGAATCTCTCAGTAATCCGAATAGCGCACTCTGCTAATGCGTCCGTCTCTAGTGTCATAACATAGTTAGGTAGGGGTTTGAATCCAGCAAGTGTGTGTGAAGGGGTAAGTGTGTATGAAAGGAACATCCCTTTTGGCAACTGGGAAAACACACCACAGGATGCTCATTCCACTTTCTAAACTCTGATGATGTCAGCACCCTATAAGTATATCAGGGGAAAGGAAATCTCCCAGTAATGCGAATAGCGCGCTGTGCTAATGCGTCCGTCTCTAGTGTCATAACATAGTTAGGTAGGGGTTTGAATCCAGCAAGTGTGTGTGAAGGGGGGTAAGTAAGTGTGTATGAAAGGAACATCCCTTTTGGCAACTGGGAAAACACACCACAGGATGCTCATTCCACTTTCTAAACTCTGATGATGTCAGCACCCTATAAGTATATCAGGGGAAAGGAAATCTCCCAGTAATGCGAATAGCACGCTGTGCTAATGCGTCCGTCTCTAGTGTCATAACATAGTTAGGTAGGGGTTTGAATCCAGCAAGTGTGTGTGAAGGGGGGGGTAAGTGTGTATGACTGAAATATCCCTTTTGGCAACTGGGAAAACACACTACAGGATGCACATACCCCTTTCTAAACGATATCACAATTATGTATGGCTTTTGATTACAGACATGCCACGTGTGTTTTGCCCACACAGAATGCCCATGTGTGGGTTGTCCCTCACAATAATGCATGACATTGATTAAACCAGTTATGGCAATGCACACATGATGTATGTGTGTGCCAAATACACATATGTACCTGTGACCTTCAATAGTTACCATGTGTGATGCCTGCCACATGTGAATACATGGTATTTGCACAGGGTAACATTATGACTGTGGTCTTCTGTGCAGGTGCTGCATGTGGGATGTGTATATACAGTGTGAGATGTAGATGCTATCAGCCTAGTAGTGAGGGATACACACCTGGTCTGGGGCATATAGTCTACATGTTGTTGATGTACAGGTGCTGCATGTTTTCACCTGTTGTGGGAGTGGTAAGACGTTATTCCATAGCAATGCAGTGACTGCATGCTAAGAACCGTTCAGCTAGGGTGTTGTAGCTACACTAATTCATTAGCATTCAGTAATATGTCAGAATCCCTGGTGAGGGTCTGATGCCAACCAAGGTCAGGGGTCTACCAGCCTGTGTCACTTGCTCAGTGATCCCTTCCATGTTCCCTATCATGTATCCCAGTGAGGGACATCCCACATCAGCTGTGGTGGCATGGACAATGACTGAGTCATATGTGTCCATGCATCTGACTGACCTGTATGTTTGTGTTATGTGGTGGACCACAGTGCCCCATGAGCATATCACTGTGACCTACACCTTGTCCAGCCTGGTGAGCATGTTCTCACTGTACTGGACAATAAAAGTACCTAACACAACTGCGGCAGTAGTGTTGTATAGCTGTACAGACTGTGCTTGTTTGACACACAGGATTTGTGTGCTATGTGTTATGCGTGCTGTGTGCAGGCCTAATGTATGCCTGTGTGCCAGCTGCAGAGATGTCTGCCAGTCATGCAGGATGCTATCCTTAGGCTCCACAACTGGCCCGGTGTGTTTCCATGCTTGTATTGCTGTCCGTGTAGGTCCACATCAGATTGGTATTGCTGTCACTGTAGTATTTCATGCCACCAGACAGGTTATGCCAGTACTGGGTTCAGAGTGCTTAGTCCACAGTTTGGCCATGTGTTTCCATCTCATACATGTGTTGTACATCCATGGGTAGGGGATAGGGTTGACTGTGTACATGTGGCAGCTGTGACATTACTACATGACACACATATTCCACAACTGTACCATAGAGGTGACTGACAACTGACCTTTGCACATGCTACCATAGTATTGAGATTGCATTGGTGATTAACAGCACATAGGGCCAATGGTGAACAAGATACATAGGTCCATAGGTTCATACAGGGATGTCTGCCCAGGGCATGTATCCACCTAGCCAGAATGTGTGTGGCTTTCAACATGCATTGTAAATCTGTCTTGCTATGCCCTTTTCCAAGGTTAGTATACTGTGCCTCTGTCTCACAGTGACACATAAGTGATACCCAGGGTAACCCTACAATGTCACATCCAGTCATTAATATCACTCTTGAAGATAGTCACTGAGTCACTCTGCCTAACCTCTATTGGGATAATATTCAAGAATGAAGGGAGCCTCTGAGTTGTGAATGTGCCCTCCAGCATGTCCTATGTATATCACTCCTGAGGTTCAAGTCTTTCCAGCGTGTATCCTGATGGGATCTGGATATTCTGAGGTGCAGCATGGCCATTAAGTGAGGGTTTGACATGGCTTTATATGTCAGGCACAGATTGCCTATGAAGAGGCAGTATGCCACTGAGTAGAGCTGCTGTTTCTTTAACCAGTCAGTATGTGGCATCTGTTTGAGCCCTTTGATCCTCTTGTCGAGGTACGTATGTGGTATCTCCAGTTGCTGCAGGTGTCTGGTAAGGTGCATGCCGACAGGTTCATCATAGTCAATTATGGGCATGATGAGGGATGAGTAAAGGGCACAATGTCCTCCCCTGATCTACATGTGGATCCCATCATGATGATGTGGCCCATATAACATGCTTTCCTAACCACTTTGTCCATGTTGTTGTCAAATGGTAGAATGCTATCAACCTGTGTACCCCAAGGTCCATAATTCCTTCGTCTGCACTTAATGGATTAACACATATGTGGTACTTTGTGGTCACTTTGTGTTTGACAAAGGGATGACTATACGCTTTCTGTCATTCACCTTGAGGCCATGGCTGTGGCACAAGTCGTGTGTTTGCAAGAGGCCCTTTTGGAGGATGCGTGTGTTAGCTGGAGAGTTGATTATGGCGTCCGGTTTGCAGTCACCTGCGACTTGCTCAGCCACAGTACTTCCATGTTGGCCTGTACCTATGATAAATATATAATGAACATGACAGCTCCCAGGGCTGAGCCTTGTGGGACACCACTTGTACCAGGTTGGAGGCTGACATGGCTCCAGCAATTCTAGCCATGTGTGTTCTGCCCTTGAGCCACTGTGCAATAACCATAGTGACATAGGGGTTAATATGTACACTGGTGAGCTTCCTAGAATGCACAAGTGGGGTATTGTATCAAAGGCTTATGCAAGGTCCAGGTAGGCTGTGTAGACCTCCTTCCCCTTGACAGTGGCCTTGGTGACTGTTTCAAAGAAATCAAACAGGTTTGAGAGGCAGGATCTGCCATTAACAAAGCCAAACTGTGTATGGTGACATGTCTGTAGGTCCACAATATCTAGATATGTGAGGTTCATGATGATCCTTGCCATAGCTTTGCAGACAAAGCTAGTCAGACATATGGGGCGAATAGTGTCCAGGATCCGTGAAGGCACCACCTGAATGTAGAGGGACCACTGTTGCTGTACGCCACTCTTTGGCCACATATCGTGTAGTAAGGCTGGGATTGAACAGTGGTGTTATGTCTGGGTGTAGCTCTTCTTGTGGTTCATGTAGGACACAGCCTGGGACACTGTCTGGTCCCATTGATGCAGTGTTTATTGCTTTGGGAAGGGCATCTCTTACCTGAGCATCTGTGATGTCAGGGGGGGCAGCACTCTGCCGCGAGACATATTTGCCCTTTGGTGTGGTGGGGGGGAGAAGGCAGCAGTGAACCTGTCCACTAGGATGATGGCAATGTCTGTGTGTTTTGTATTTCGTGTGACATCTTGGATTACCTCTGAGCATATCTGGGTAGTACCACCCAGGTTCCTAACATAACTACAGAAAGCCTTGTGATTATCCTCAGTGGCTTGTGGAATCTTCTCTCAAAGATGGCCTTAGACAATCGTATGGGTGCCTGTAGTTGTCTTCCAATACTCATCAGTGATGCCTTCACATTTTGGGAGGTTGTTGTATCATGTAGTGGCGTCATCCTTCTATTGTATAGTGTGTTTATGGCTGGTGTCCGCACACAGGACATCTGCCTTTGGAGAATTGGGTCATGCTTTCATATGTGGTTTCATGATCCATGCATTCCTGAATGTGTCCATAGAATGCCTTTATACAGGTATCTGCAGTCTGGTCCATATTTTCAACAGGCCTGGGGCCTTTGAAGGTTTCCACATCATTTATGAGGGGTGTGAACTTGCTTGACATGAGCTGTTGACAGACGTGCCGCCCTCCAGACAGAGCAAGGTGAGGGTCACATTTAGCTACCTGTCGGGTGATAGAATGTGCCACATAACACAGGCACACAGGTCACTCCACAGCAAGTACAACTATGAGGCAGTCATTGTCCATGCTGGTGCAAACAACCTGAGACGTACCTCCCTGGACCACATGGAAAGAGACACAGAGGAGCTCTTACAGCACCCTCTCAAACTCAGGACTCCCACACAGCCTTCATGCTGACACAGGAGAGTATAGATTTCTCTGCAAACACCATCATACTGGGTGACGACAGCTACCCAAACATAGACTGTGAACATTACACAAGCCACAATACCCAAGCTCTAGGGTTCCCATAGATCAGACATTCTTTAGCTATGGAACAGGTAACCAACCTTCCCACAAGAGGGGCAGATATACTAGACCTGATCATCACAAACATGAGTACAAAATGCTCACCACTGGGAGTATATCCCTCATTGTTGCAATCAAACCATATACTAATCACACTGGAGTACTGGATCCCCCACATATGCAAACCTCGAACACATCGATGTGTGTGTGGGAAATGCCCCTATTAGCAACTGTGACAGTACAGTACAGGATGCAGATCCCCCTTTTGAAACACTGATGATGTCAGGACTCTATAACTATATTACCTGTATTAAAGTCCTCCAGTAATTCGCATAGCGTGCTCTGCTAATGCGTCTTTCTCCAGTGTCATAACATAGTTAGGTAGGGGTTTGAATCCTGCAAAGGGAATGTATGTGTGTTAGTATGAGTGGGGTTTATGTGTGTGCACTATGCTGGGAGGGATAAGTGCCTTTTGCCAACTGGGAGAACACACTACAGGGTGCACATCCCTCCTCCTACACACAGATGATGTCAGCACCCTCTAAGTACAGCATTAGAAAGGATTTCTCCAACTACTGCAAATAGCACACTCTGCTAATGTGTCTGTTTCTACTGTCATAACACAGTTAGGTATGGGTTTGAATCTTGCAAATGGAAAGTATGTGTTTTACTGTGGGTGGGGTTAGTGTGTGTGCACAATGATGGGGTGGGATGTGGCTTTTGCCACATGGGGCTATGCACTGCAGGGTGCACATTACCCTTAACAAGCAGTGATGTTGACAGCACCCTATACAAACAAAACTACAAAAGAGAAGGTGGTGGTACCAATAACACATGTAAGGTAACACTTCTTCAAGTAATGTCCACAAAACGAAGTAGGATAATCAAACAATTCTTTTATTCTATACAAACAACATGACAACAGACAACTGCCAGTACTCAGTATAGTGTTACATGCTACTGTAACACGCACATGTACCAGAATATACCTAGATAGTGTTTTGAAGCCTGAATGTGGCAAGTGTGTGGATGTGGGATGTGTCTGTGTGTGCATTTCCGTATGGGAAACATGTTTGATGTGGCAATCAGGGTACCACAGTACCTGATGCACATTACATCTTTGAACTGATGAGGTTGCCTGCACCCTGTGAGTACAGGTAGAGAAGAGGAAGTCAGTAGTAAACAACATAGTGCACTTCTCAAATGTGTACCTGTCATGTATCGACAGCTACTCATGTAGGGTAATAAATAATGGGAATGGCAGGTGAGCGTGTGCATGTGTGTGGGTAGCAGGGTGTGTATAAATGCATGTGTGACAGAACAGATACATATAGCTGAATCTACATAACAGCACATGATGCATTCCCATAGTCAATGTTAGCATGTGATGGTGTGCAGCTGGTACACTTTGGTAAGTAGTATGGGTGCAGATAACAATTGAGGACATTCATACAGTTACTGCAGCAGGACTGCTGGGATATACACACAATCATACTGGAACAGTGAACAGTTACCAACATGTTACTACTTATACACATCTATGTAGTCACCCTGTGCATCAGCAACGTGTTTACCTTTTCCTGCACCAATGTTGTAGTATGCAGGAGGTGGCACAGTGTCATCATATGCACAGGGTGTGGGTTAGGTATGCCCAAGCCAGCCACTGGTAACACCAATTGACATGTGTGTGTATGTGTGTTTGTGAGGGGCAGCAGTACAGGGTGGACCAGTGTTGGTGCAGTGTGTGTGTGTATGTGTTTGCCCTAGGTGTTAGGTTTCTGCATGTGTGTAAGCACGCACACAGTCCCACATAATGGCTGCCATGTACAGGGTTTTGTGGACAGCCACAGACTGCACCTGTCAGGTCATCCAGATCAGTGTCTGTGGGCACGGACACGGTACCTGTGCCTGGCAGGGTGCTACGGGCCGTATCCGGTACTAACCCAGACTGGGTACTGTCGTCAGAAGCAGGGGTGTGTTGACTGGACACAGTTCCCTGTTGGGACTGTCCAGAGCCACGTGCACGTGGTCTCCTGGGGCGTCTTGATGACAGCACAGACCCAGCATTGCTGGGGCTGGTGCTGGCACTTGAGGTGCGTGAGTGGGCCTGTTGTCGCCCGCGGCCACTGCCAGCTGGTGCTGTTGCTGGCATACGGCCACGTCGACGTCGCAAACGCACACCATCGCCCTGGCCCATGGACATCTGGTTGTGGAGCAGCTGTTCTATGCCCCCACAACGTCTGTCAACGACATCTGTGAAGTTACGGATAGCATTCGCAACGTCACGCATGCCGCCTGTCATGGCTGTGCGACATGCTCTCAGCTCCCTCAGACCCTGTCTGGTGTACCTTTCCATACGTGCCTGTGCCTGCATGACAGTTCGAAACATAGTGGAGGTTGACATACCTCCTTGGGCACGCCGGCCAGAGGCAGTACGGCCACGGATGCGCCCACGAGAACCCATGGGCGACTGTCTGCGTGGTACCATTGGAGGACCCTGCTCATGGCTGCCTTGTGGGGATGCATGTACCACAGGTACCACATTACCCTGATCTATGCCCACTGCAGACTGTCCATCACCTAGGGACAATGGTGACAAAGGATGTAACGGCAGGATGACTGTGCGCATTGACGGGGTGACAGCTGTGTACTGTCAATTGGCTGACCAATGGTGGACCCAGACACACCTTCCTGCACCATTACAGACATTTCATCATCATCAGTACCTGGGGCACAAGATTCAGGTTCCCTGCTGCAGGTCACCAGAGCAGCACCAGAACCTACGGGAGGAAAACAGGGAACACAGATTACAGTCTCAACACATATTTGACAGAGATGCACTTCAATACTAATGCACACATTCAGAAATGGACACATGCACTCATGGACACTAACACACATGCACACATGGGCACAGGCACACTCGCACACATGCACACCCCACAGTAAACACACACATCAGTACCGTGTTACACTACTCTTAATTTAGTACAACTGGGTATTACAGGTATTATTAAACACACTCACCAGCATGTCTACTACAGAGTTACACTACTCTTACTAGTATTATAAATTGTTTTTCAGGTAATGTTAAAAACACTCACCAGCATGTATGGCCTGCCTCGTTGCTAGATGGGAGGGACCTGGAAGTGTGAAGAGAGTAATGTCAGTGGGCACAAGTGTGCCATTTGTTTTGCACATGATACAGTACAGTAGTACACTAGTTCCCTTATACACATCAGCTGCTCATAATGTCTGTATCACACATGCACAATTACATATCATGATGACAGATACATACCACATGCACACCTTATGCATGCATGAAGTAACAGTGTACAGAACAGTCATATGTACATACCAGGAGTTAACTCTAATCTCACCCTTACCTCTCTTCAAACAACAACTCAAACTGTACTTCCAAAACCACTGGCTTTGTTCTTGTTGGACTCCAGGCTAACGTCCCTCTCCCCACCCTCTCTTTACCTTTAACCCCTCATTGTGCATAAAACTAGCTTCTACCCTGTTTCTTTCACCTTGATGTCCTTCTATGCTCTGACCTACTTCTCCCATCCCTCCCACCTCCTCTTGACTGTCTTCCTTCTTTTCCTCACTTCCCTTCTTGACTCCTGCCTCTTCCCTATTATTTTATCTTTCATACTCCTTCTACTTCTCTACCCTTCTGAGCCCTAACTATTATCTATATGGCTTTTGCCTTATTGCATAACCGTTATGCTTTAGGTAGAATTGCTTTGAAACCGACAGTACATTGTGTATGACTCTAAACTGTTTGAGTTCCTTAAATGTATGTTGATTTAATTAACAGGCTGGTGTATATTTCTATTATGTTGGCTGTCTGTATTAACAACTTGTCTGTCTGCCTTTATTATGTTATGTGTGGAGCTTTTCTCCCCTGAAAATGGACATATATCCAGCTAGACTATCTTGGTCAACAAATGTAAAAGTAATAACAATAAATAAATATGGCATCTTACCTGCACGCTCGGTGTCTTGCTGCTGTGTGGATCCAACCTCCATCATGATGCATGACTGTTGCTGTTGTTGTTCTGGGGCTGGATCCACAACACTTAGCAGTAGCCCCTCCTGTCTGGTGAGGGGGATGTGTGGCCACCCCCCCACCTGTGGCAACCTGTTGCCTGCGGATATCTGCAGCACGCTGGCGGACATTTCTAATCAAATCACTGCAGTGATGTCTCACCTGCTCATATGTCCTATCATGCATGCCAACATCATTTATCCTGCTAACTAGGTTTTGCCACAGTGCAGACCTCTCCTGCTGATTCTGGGTGGTGCGTGAGAACAGGATGGCATAGTCACGCACCAGGCTCTGGTGAATCACGTCATCCTCTGCAGCAGAATATGCTGGGTTCCTTTTTGGAGCCATGTTAACCTGGAAAGGTACACAAACAGGTTATCAGCATAGTATCTCAGCAATACATGGTACACATTCTATACAGGGAGTATTAAATTGTACTTATTACTGCTTGGTTGTAACTTGATTACAGTGTAGCTATCATTCTAAGTCATTTGGACTAAGCACTTGGCCTTCAGACCAGTTGTTTTACATTAGGGAGGTTTGTGGCAAGCACTGTGGTGGCAGGACACATATCTTTCATCCGTTGAAGTTGGGAACTGCTGATTGAGGGCCCAGTGTACAAGTGTATTAGTTCTGGTATAGGCAGTTGGCCTTCAGGCCAGTTATTTAACATTAACAAGGTTTGTGGTCTGCACTCGTGTGTGACAATAGGCTGTACTCTGCCATTCATAGCTGGGGACATCTGGTTTCAGGTTTATAGTGCCTGCATATCTGAGCTGTATCTTACTGACATTGCTACACCTTGTTTGCTGTAGCAAACACTACATCCAGGCCTCCTGGATCTACCTTTGTTTATATGCTTGTTATTTGTTAGCTTGTTATTTCACTGGTATGCTACTTCCACATAATACACAGCTTCTCAACACTTCTGTGACTCACTACTGATATCTGCATTGCTTACTGTACGTATTTCCATGTTACACATGACAGCAAGTGACTGCTTGTCATTGTTGCATTTACTTAATTGTGACACATTGCACTTAGGTTACCTGGCACTTGCTCACTGACGCTTTTATATCAGTCAGCAGTTGTAGGTAATATCAGTACACCCTCACTCCCCACTGGACCTTGTTTTCAATTATTACGAAATTCACAATAGTATTCTAGCATGTCCAGAGGTCAGTTGTCAGTTCCCTCCCCAGTCCAGCTGGTGAGTGTGGTACTCCAGAGACAATGTTAGAACAGCTGCATGTACACAGACAACCCCCTCCTCCTAACAACAAATTCAAACTCATGTGAGTGATGCAACCATATACCAAACTGGAGGCTAGGCTCTGTCTACTCAATACCGCCATAACCAGTCAGGTGGTGAAGGAAACCACACTCACTACACTTCCAGTCTCACATAGACCTACCACGACAGCAGAACTAACACATGATCACACATGAACATACTTGTAGGCTCGGACTACAGGTCTGCCTATGCAGCAGAGACCTCCTAAGCAGACACTCAGGCAACCACTACCACGGAAACGAACACGTGCAACACATATCACACAAAGCCAATGTGCTGAACACTCACAGCCATTAACAGTAAACAACACACCTCATACACCTGTACTAGGTGCCTCTATCATCAGGCACACTAACATCACGTTCACCAGGCTTAACGAGGTGAGGGTCACGGTGTGCAGCCTGTCGGGCACTATGACCTGCCACATAACACAAACACTCAGGTAACCCCAAGGCAAGTACAGGTATGACTCAGTCAATGTCCATGCTGGTGTGAATGACCTGACACATACCTCCCTGGACTACATGACATGAGACAGTACGGAGCTCTCTGAGCACGTAGCCCAAGACAGTTTGACCCTGACCTTGAGTAGCATCCTACCCTCACCAAGAACGATGCCACAATATCAAGGCACGATGATCCCTTCCAACAATTGACTGACATACTGGTGTCATTCACAGGTGTGCCAATGCCTGCCATCTTGGGGTGGTATGCTTTGCTAGGGACAGCTTGCACCTGTCACCCCTGTCCTATTGGAATTTGGCGGAGCCTCTTGCTACACCCATAGTGCCTGTATTAGGCAAGGCTCATAAGGCAAACCCACATCCATTTGTATCACAAAGGATGAGGAAGTAAGAGTGATGCTACTCAACACCGGAAGTCTAGACCTCAGGATGCACACACTCAAAACCCTACTTAGCATTCTGGACATCGATATCTGTGCAGTAACATAAACCTGTTTCAGGTTTCACAGGAGCACACCAGTACTACCAAGTTATAGCTGTTACCATTCTTGTCGGCCCCAACACTTGAACAAGGGAGGGGGAGTATCAATATTCAATGCAGATTCCCACGCCTCCACATTGGTGGCAAAGTACAACATAGGTGTTAGGCCATTGAGTACAGAAGACGTAGTTGGGGACCTGGGGAAGAAACATGGTAGCAGTCTGTCATTTGTCAACCACATGGCCAACGTGGATTGAAAGACATGTTATATAGCCCAGCTAATCATGAGGGATTCACATGTATGGCAGGGGAGGTCATTGTGCCTCTTTACTCATCCATCATCAGGCCTATAATTGCGCACAAGGCACCTTTTGGGATGTACCTAACCAGACACCTACAGCAACTGGTACAGGACAACAGTACCTCATCAAGAGGATGCAATGGCTCAAACAGATGTCATATGCTGCCCAGGTAAAGGAAATCCAGCTGGACTCAGTGGCATACTGCCTGTTCAGAGGCAATCTGTGTGCCATATACAGCCATGTCCTACCCAGCAGTAATGAACATGCTGCACCTCAGGCAATCAGAGTCCCATACAGCCACATGCTCAGGAGACCTGGACCTCAGCACTGACATACATGGACATGCTGGAGGGGCATATTCCTAACCAAGAGGCTCCCTTCACTCTGTAATGAGCTCACACTACAGGTTAGGCAGAGTCCCTCATTGACTCTCTTCCATAGGAATCTGGATGAGTGGATGGAGATCATAGTTGTACCCCAGGTATCACTTCTATGTCACTGTTAGACAGAGGCACAGTATACTAACGTCGGACAAGGGCATAGCAGCATAACTTGTAATTGGGTGTCGAAAGACAAACACATTCTACTAGGCTTATCAATGCCCTAGGGCAAATAGCCTAGTATGAACCTATGAACATGTGTGTACTGCTATAGTACTTCTGCCATATGTTGCATGTGTGTGTGTTGCAGAGGATGCACAGGTAATGGCCAGATATTTCTACACAGGCAACACGTCTGACACACTCTGGGTGTTCATCCCTACATACTGGATGTGTGTTGCCATCCAACCCTGTGATGTGGACACACATTACTCAGCCTGGATATACATATCCGAACAACACCACAAGCACAGTACACTACCTTGCTATGTATGCATGTAATTACACAGTTATTCACTAGTTATGACAGTGATGCTATCCATGCAGCCCATTGGGCCAGTGGAAGCCACAACACACACCGCCGGCCCCTTTGCATATGCTTACCACAGACATCCCACATACTGCATGTACTGTGCACACACATATCTAACCCAGAACATCTGCACACCACTTATTAATCCTGTCCAGTGGACTACAGATACAGGCACATTGTATAACAATAGCAGGAGGCTACTGCAGCACAGGGCAGATTCACATGAAGGCAAGGCATCTGTGGTCAGCAGTGTTAAGATGCTTCACATTCACCAAATGCACAGATATTGGCAACATTGTTGCAGACAGTTTAGGTGCAGGTACCCCCATTCTCCTACACATGTGGTATTAGTTATCCCAGATGACTGTAACCTCCCTATCCTCTCACATGTCCAGGTGAGAGCCACCCTCAACATTGCAGAACACATAGCATCACTGTTACGAAATGGTATCCCTGGATGTGTGCTACATTCACCCCTGGAGGACATAGCACCACATGACAGACTGATATTAATCCCTGGCCATACTACGGGATATGTACCTGAACAGTGCCATACATACACAGTGGTCCCACACCAATGAGGAGTAACCTCTACTGACCCTGGTAACTACTGCATCATATGCACAACTGGCCTTGTGTTCTAAGCTATGGAAGTTTTAAGTATGGGCAACATGTACAGCAATATTACATATGTATATATTTCAGGACTATGTACACACAACCTATCTCATGGACATACCTATAGATAGTGAACTATGATACATTTGGAGGTGTCACAGTAAACACAGTATTAACCTGCTACTTTGCATTACCTGTGTTTGTGGCAGCTGTTGCTGTGTCAGTGGTGCTGCTTGCTGTTTTCTGCTGCTGCTGCTGGTTTTGCTGCTGTCAGTCTGTTTATTTTCTTATTTCTGTTTGGCTCTCTCTCTCTTTCTCAGGTTTGTGCAATGATTGTATTGCATGTGTGGAGTGTGGGTACTGAATGCTTTTGTAGGTATCTGCATAGGCCCATGTGATGGCCTCTGCACCAATTGTAAGGCAGCATTGGCTAATTGCATACAGCCAGTTGTGTACTGATTGCATGTCTCACTGTGATTTCAGGACAGTGCTATAAAAGGTATGTGAGATAGGCGTTGCCCTTTCAGATTGTAAGGGCGTGGACCATGCTGGTATGCTGTTGGAAAATGTTCTGTGAGTGTGAAGGTTAGTACATCTCTCATGCTTCATGCTGTGTTGTGAATTCAGGTTGCTGCATTTCTCCCACCTGTTCCCTGTAGTGAGTGTGTATGCATACTGACACCCACAACTATATTTATTATGTATTGCTATATATACATATGTGTACATATACATACTGTCATATATGTACATTAGCTGACAATATTGGGTACAAGCTAACAATTTTCAGGGCTGTTTCTGTTAACACACACTAGTATGGGAATCCAGTAATTGGGACAGTGAAAGTCTGTCTGCATGCTTAGGGTAGTACACATACTATATTGCCTTTATCTTCATTCCTACTATTACATGTTCCACTTATTTAGCACTATATCCCTGTATGAGAGTCATGTCTTGCTGGTAGGTCATACAGACTAGTGTTACAATGGTCTTGTGGTAGGGCCTACTAGTATGCTTGTATTTTGCTTTCAAATTGAGTACAGGGTCTATCAATCAAAGTGCTGGAGGCACCTTCCAGCAGTTAAGGGGTTAGTAGGTCTCACAGGAGTCAGGCTGTGTTGCAGATTCTGGCTGCTGCATTTATCTTCACTGTCTCCTGTAGTGAGTGTGTATGGATACTAACACCTACGACTATATTTCATATGTATTACTATATATTTATATATATGTATGTGTACATATACATACCTTCTTATGTGTACATTACCTTACATTATTATGTACAAGCGAACAATTAGTAGGGCTGTTTCTGTTAACACTGAACTAGTGTGGGAATCCAGTAATTCAGCCATTAAAACTCTACCTGAAATGCATTGGGTAGTACACCTCCTATATTGCCTTTATATTGATTCCTACTATTACATGTTATATTTATTTTAGCACGATGTCCTCATGTGGCAGTCATGGCTTAGTGGTAGGTCATACAGACTAATGTTACCAAGGTCCTGGGTTTGAGACTGGCAGTGGGAATTTATTTTTCTTTCCAAACCTTCAAAATGAGTACAGGACCTGTCAATCAAAGTGCTGAAGCCACCTTTAAGCAGTTAAAAGGGTTAGTGGGTCTCAGAGGGGTCAGGCTGTGTTGCAGATTCTGGCTGCTGCATTTATCTTCACTGTCTCCTGTAGTGAGTGTGTATGGATACTGACACCTGCGACTATATTTCATATGTATTACTATATATTTATATATATGTATGTGTACATTTACATACCTTCTTATGTGTACATTACCTTACATTATTATGTACAAGCGAACAATTAGTAGGGCTGTTTCTGTTAACACTGAACTAGTGTGGGAATCCAGTAATTCGCCATTAAAACTCTACCTGAAATGCATTGGGTAGTACACCTCCTATATTGCCTTTATATTGATTCCTACTATTACATGTTATATTTATTTTAGCACTATGTTCTTGTATGGCAGTTATGGCTTAGTGGTAGGTCATACAGACTAATGTTACCAAGGTCCTGGGTTCGAGACTGGCAGTGGGAATTTATTTTTCTTTCCAGACTTTCAAAATGAGTACAGGACCTGTCAATCAAAGTGCCATAAAGGCACTTTTAAGCACTTAAAACCAGGTCTGCGCTCGTTTGCGCGGAGCTCACGCATGTGCACTGACGGTGAGCTCCGCTAACACAAGCGCACACCCGCGCTATTTTCTTTGAAAGAAAAGAAAAAGGGGTGACAGGAAAGTGGTGAAAAGGGGTCACAAAGAGGGTAAGACAGTAGGGAAACAAGCGTGGGATTTGCAGGAGGGATGTAGGTAAGGCCCATAGATGCCCATGTCTTTAGCAGCAACAGCTGTGCATTTCCATGTATTTTGGTGAGACATTTGTAACCTTCCACCCCTGAGAGAGGTGTCAGGACAACATTAATGTTTGTTGTAGAGCCAATTGTAATTAACAGTTTCAATGTCAAGCGGACATGTGTGCGACATGGACAGCTATGTATGGGGCGTAATTTTTTTGTGGGTACAGAGTGCCCTTTTTTTTTTTTTTTTCAGGTGAGAGTGGTATGTCAGGTGAAGGAAGTTGGTATAGCTGGGGAGGTAGGTTGGGTAGGTTAACAGACAAGACAGACAAGATGCATACAGGGGCGGTGTATGACACACGTGGGGGGGTTACACAATTGACAGGGACGGAGGTTGGGATATCCAAGACGCATGAGCCCACAGATGGCAACAGTGGAACTGATATCCCCCCCATAGGCAGTTGCAACTGTTCCTTCACAGCCCAGGACAGGGCTGTGCTGGGGGCTGTGTAGGCGGGGCAACGGGCAGGGCCGTTGGCTGTGCCACACGAGCCTCAAGCTGGCGTAGGGGCCCAAGAATGGAGTCTTGGATCTCCCTTCACACCACAGACCGGACACCTTGGAGGGTGAGTGGACAAACTCCTCCGGCCACGCTTGCAGAGGGGGGACGGGCCCCATCCCCTGCAGCGCTTCCACCCGAAGGTGGCACAGGGCCACCGGAGGAGGGTCCGGCCTGGGCACTAGTGCCAGGTGCAGTCGACAGCTGAGGTGGGAGAGGTGGGTCCGCTGGGACCTGCCTTCCCAAGCGTTCTAGGTTTGTGAGTAGTTATGTTAGTTTGGGTTAGTGGCATATTATTCCATTCAGATTAGTTGTAAGAGCATGCATTGGTATTCCCATTAAACAAACACCCAGATATTAACACCATTGAACAAGGGGCATATCAATATCACATACATTATTTGAACGGAAATACACAATCAAACAACATGCAGGGTTGATTAATGGCAACAGGCCATCAGATTTGCAGGTATGAACAGGGCACATGCACGAACAGACATGCATATATTTTTGAAACGGACAAATGTCCATGGTTAATGAAATGTTCACATACCAATATTTATTGGGTGTTGTTATATGGAATTATAGGGTTGGGTGGAGATAGAAAGTGATGACACATTCATAAGTTACACATTGATATACATTTGTAATAGGTACACAATTAAGTTGAGGCTGATGTTTCAAAATAATCTTTATTTGACTGTCATGCTACACCTGTTACAAATACATCACTATCCTACTTATTTTGAATTTGATCAGATACATCATCCTGCTACACTTTGATGGCAGGACAGGGGACAACTATGACTGTTTAGTCTGTCAGATAATCATTCATTCTATCTGCAAATTGTTTACTGTTATCACCATATACAGATTTTGGCCTAGACATTCCAGATTCCGACACACTGAAATCAGTTTGGGATGTTAATTAGTACTTCCCACATGCATTTAGTTCTCTAGAAACACACTGGGGCTAATATATTCAGGGGTTATTACTACTTTATTTATTCATACATGACCCTTTCTGTCACTCTCACACATCCTGCAACTTCACAGTTCAGGTTGGTACTTCTAGGCTTTGTTCACATATTAGACTGGTGGTGATTCAAACACTTTCCAACAGCCTCACTTCTGTCATGATTCAGCATTTCAACAGGGGATATATCTCACATGTGACTACCTCAGATTCTGAAGCTGTACTCTTGAGACTACTGCAGGTTACACTATATTTAATTAATGGTGGGACATCTGTATTACAGCACTATTTATTTCTATCAATTATATTTCCAGTTACACTTGCATACTGATGAACTTGTTGCAGCCATACCTGCAGACTTTCAATTCTTGCTTGCACATTATATTACTTTTAATCAATACACTGCAGTGTTCTGATACATGCTACAATATAATAGTAAAATAATATTTTATTTTATTTTATTTTATTCATTAAAGAGTTCGTGCATGGCATTTTGAAGTGGTTCTTGTTTCCTGGTTGCCGAATCCGTCAGCGTTTCTTACAATGCTACAGTATAATATTTATTTACAAGTACTGGGTGGGGTTACTAACCTGCATGCTGGCGCAGCCGCGCCAGCCTATGGGCATGCATCTTGCGGTTCGCAGAGCGGACACCTGCAGCTGTAATACGAAAGAAGTAATATTGGACTACACATCTCCATGGTATCAGCCAGTTGAAATCCTTACATACATAAGTAAAATGTAACTTCCTCAGTAGTGGGGCGTTGGGCATATCCCAGGCCTCCTGGATCCATTCGGTCAACTGGTCTTGCTTACGTCGCTTCAGGTCCGCATGGTGGTGATGGACCTGCTCACCAGTGCGTGGAATGCCAGTAGCACTGGTCAGATCACGAGCCAACTGGTCCCATGCCTCCGCCCTGTACGATCCCCATGAGACCTGGCCCTGCATGAGTTGGGCCTCGTGATGATGGACAAGGAGCCAGACCATGTATCTGGACTCCTCAACGCCCCAACGCTGTGCTCGAAAGCAACGTCCCTCACCTACTCCACTCATTCTGACTGCAGGTCTGTTCTACAATCGGTTCTGCTGTGTATTCCCGCCTATGGGGCTTATATATGCCGCTTTTCCCGCACATTTCTCTGATTGGCCGTTTTGGAATTGAATCTACTTCACTGAAATGCTTTATCATGCTCCATTCTGGATTTTATCCCATATATATGCTATTTCTGCATTTCTAGGTATTGCTGTCATGGCTTAGTGGTTTAGTACCTTGACTCTAGTGCATGGTATCCTGGGTTCGAATCTAACCACTGATTTTTAATTTTCCTGATAGACATGAGTTGAGGACCTGTCAATCAAACATGCCATAAGCACTTTTAAGCACTTAAAAGCAGGTCTGCGCTCGTTTGCACGGAGCTAACGCATGTGCACTGCCAGTTAGCTTGTGGGAGCGGCGCGCAAACGGTGTGCGCTGGGATACATCTTAATTGGCTAGTGACACACATGTTAAGCTAAGCACAGCTAGTTGCAAACAGTTTCAGCCTGTTAAACCAGTGCTTAGCAACGGGCATACAGTTTGCAGCTTTTTAAACACTACGCAGCTACGGGCACTCTGTCTCACGGCAGCTTAGCTATCAGTACATTTCTACTTATTTTTATTATTGTGTTACTTCAATATATATGCTCCATTTCATTCCATTTTACAAAAGGGTATACTTTTACATTTGGACAATACTGTCAGGGGCTTTTTTAGTGCTTATTTACAAAAAAAAAAAAAAGGTTGTTGTGTGGGCTCGAACCCTGCCTGCCTACTCTTAAGCCGGCAACTCTACTACTAAGCTATTTCTTCTTGGCTTACTTTGCATATTTAGTTCTCATATCCTTTTCACTGATTGCTAACTGCAGTTACGCTAGTAGCACACCCGCGCACACGAGCGCACACAGTGGCACACATTTACGGGGGTTAAAAAAAATATAACAGTTTTTATTTTCATTTTATAGCCTCTGTTCACTTTGTACACTGATGGTCTGTGGAGGAATGTGTTGTGTAGTGTGTTTATTTACATTTCCATGGCCTCTCTCGTGGCTGTTTACTTTCAGCCATTCTACACTTACGGGGGCGTGTCCGCATGCAGGGCTTAGCCTACGGACACACCCCCTACTCTCCTACACGGACCATGTAAGAGTTACAGTGTGATTCAGCATGCCTCATGCACCTCATGCATATGCATGACATGCTGACATCACACCGTTTAACTGCAGCCTCCGTGTAAGAGTTATAACTCTTACACGGAGGCTTCCTGAATCTGGCCCATGGTTTACAGTAATGGCAGTCTGCATTAGTCTGATATTGTAATATATGCATGTAAAGTGCAATTTGCCAGCACTACCTTCTAAGTTAAACATTGCCTGCATTGTAATACTAACCACAGTTAAAATCACCTAAAATATTTAGCATAACATTTATAAAGGGACATTTTTCATAATATCATTTTATTAATTTTATTTATTTAACTGAGTTAGAACATTGATCAACATGGACCATTTTCAGACTTGTCCCTGGACTACTGTTTGGTTAAATGACTTGTTCAAAGTCACCCTGTAGGCAAATGGAAGCTGAGGGACTCAAACAATGGAATACAGGAAGCAGCACATTAAAATCTCACAAGCTTAATCCTCAGTAGTAACTCCTTTTTAAGGAAATAGTAGGTACGGTGTGGACCTTACTTATTTTGACCATCAAAACTGGGCAATGTAAAGGAGAGCAGGCAACAAATTATAAAATAAATGTCCTGAAAAAAATATTAAGTATCTTGTACAAAGGGCAGTATTACTAATTATCAATGCAAGCCTAAATGGCTTGTATCTAATATGAAAAAAAACCCCAGTAATATATTTACTATAGTCACTCTCATGGTTTCTTGCACTCCTCAGAAAATAGGTGCAAACCTTTTCCCAAAGATCATGGGAGCCAAGATTATTATCAGTGTAACTCCAGTTTATATCACATCTAACAATTTTTCTGTTATGGTTTTTGGCTGGCAGAATGGAAATATTTTCAATCCGAAGAAAAGGACTTAACAGCTGATATTTTGACACTTTTTCCATGACTATTTTTCTATACATTCTAGTTCTAACATGTAACATAGATAGTCCTATAAGAATCGGGTAAGGTGCTTTATTGAGGAAGATCAAAGTAAAGAGTTTCCAGAGTTTTTTAAGCAGAATAATATTCAGAGTATGTGAATGATCTGCATCAGGTGATTAGCAATACTCACAGCAGGCTGTTCCACCACACTCAAACAAACACACACACACACACACACACACACACACACACACACACACACACACACACACACACACACACACACACACACAATCTTTAGTTAAACCAGGGCTTTCACATGAACCCTTGCTGTCACAAGCTACCCTCAAAATGTTCCAATGGAGATTATCTTATTTTTAAGTACTTTCAGTAGTTAGTATGTATTGATCTTATTTAGCCTTCAGGGAGGCAATGTTGTCAATAACATGACTATATGAGGACCAAAGATCATTAAAAGTAAAATGGCTTTGTGTTCCCATGCATAACATTAAACTGGTTGACCATGTATTTTAAACAAGGGGGTGCGCTTTATTTACTGTCCATGAAAAGGCCAAAATCATATGCCCATTTTGGTATATATATATATATATATATATATATATATATAGTATAAACACAGAATTTCTTGTATCTTGACAGGTGCCCTGAGCCATCTTAAGAGTGGGTACATGATAGTGGGACAGGTGTGGCATGATCTGAAATACAGAAAGTGTAGAACTTCTTTCTGGTAACTGCTACTCTGGATGGGGAATTTTAAACATAGTTTCTTCCAAGAGTTAAGCACGTCTTCAGTTTTCTGAAACAAAATATGCGCATTTCTCCTTTTAAGTTTTTACAACTTCAGGAAGCAGTAATACCAAGGTATTTTATTTATTTAATGGATAATGCTTAACCTAAGCATTTACAAAATACACTGAACAAATATACAGTTATAAAACAGCAGTAAATATTAAAATAAAAATTGCAGAAATTAAAACTGATCCCAATCAAAAGTTCAATATATTTTTTTCATAAATACTTCTGCTGAGCTGAAAATTTGTTCTCCTAAAAAGATGAAACCCAAGGGATCTGCTCAAGGAAGACCCTGTCTCCCATGCCTAAATCAGGGTAGGTAGCCGATTCCAATGGACCAGGGCAAGATAAAATGAAATCATACTAGATATCTCCATCCAAGGCCTTGGAACAGCCAACAGACCCACACTGATGAAATAAGCTGTTCTTCAATGGGTCATCCAGCCTTAGCTGCTGTTTCAGGTAAGCATGACCTGAAGATCCATGGAATGCAGGATAAGAATCTTAAATTTACATCAGTCTGCCATCAGCTGCCAGTACAGATTCTCAGCACAGATATAATATAATGTATCCCAGGTGCCAACAACAAAAAAGAGATAAAGCTGAATATCAGCATATGACTGATAAAAAAATACTCCATTCTTACCATGACCTCCCTTAGCAGTGACATATACATATTATGCTTAAAAAAAAGTACGGCCTTAAACATAGGGCACAACCCTAATTCAGGACCATACCAGTTAACCTATGGTACACTCTCAGATGTTCAGTCAGGATCTCATGATCCTCGGTATTAAAAGCCACAAAGAGATCAAGAAGAACCTGGACTGAATACTTTATTTCATCCTTCACCACCAGAAGGCCATTTACAACTCAAATGGGTGCTGTCTCTATACTCTGCCCAGAACTAATCTGGACTGACCAGTATGTAACAGGTCATGTGACACTAGGTGAGAATATAACTGTGTAGAACACCTTCCCAATAAGCTTTCCTATAAAAGGAAAGAGAGAAACAGGATGATAATTCTCCACCAAGTTCACACCATAGCTGGTTTATTGAGAAGTGGGGCAACTATAGCCTCCTTCAATAAAAGATGGGGCCGAGAATGGCAGCCTCGGTTCAGTGCTGTCTAGTATTCTGTTTGTTTTTGTTTATTTGTCCTGTTGTTTGCTGTTCAACTGTAATTAAGTATACTCATGAAGAATTGCTAAATATTCAGCAATTCATTTCATGCAATTTGACACCGGATTTTTCACAATTAAGAAATTTTCAGGAGGAGGAGTGGATGTCAGCAGCAGAGGTAGACACAAGCATCACAAAAGGGGGAAGCGAGCTGGTACACTGGTTAGGTTGAGACAGAAAGGTTTTCAAACGGTACTCCCAAGTTTACATCAGGCAAACCTCCACTCCCTATGCAATAAGATGGATGAACTGTTACTTCTCAGTGAAACTCACAAGGATTTTTCACTTTCTTCTGTACTGTGTTTCACAGAAACCCGACTAAATTAAGCCATTCCGGATTCTGCATTACATCTGGCTTTCAACTTTACAGAGCAGACAGAGTATTGGAGACATCAGGGAAGAGTAAAAGTAGGCGGAATCTGCTTTTATATCAATGAAGATTGGTGTAATTATGTCATAATATTAAGCAAAATGTGCTGCCCTGACTTAGAAATGTTTTGTGTTAATTATAGACCTTTTTATTCATCTTGGGAGTTCTCTTTATTTATTCTGGTTAGTGTTTACATTCCACCTCAAGCCTGTGTGAGAGCAGCACTACAAAAGCTGTCTGATCAGATAATGTGCTTGGAGCAGAATTACAAAACACCTTTCCAATTATTCTGGGGGATTTTAATAAGGCAAATCTCAGTCATGAACTTCCTAAATTTACACAGCATATAAAGTGTCCTACCAGAGACAGGGACACACTGGATCATTGTTATACAGTGTTAAAACATGCTTATCATGCTGTTCCCTGTGCAGCTTTGGGCTTTTCTGACCACTGTCTAATTCATTTGCTTCCTATCTATAAAAGCCAAGTTAAAATCTGCTAAATCTGTCATCAATACTGCGAGAAGGAGGACTATTTAGGCAAAGCTGAAACTGCAAGGCTGCTTTGATTGTACAGATTGGAGTGTCTGAAGTTTCTGCTGCTAACTTACATGAACTGGCAGGCACAGTAACATCTTATGTCAGTGCATGTGAAGATATGTGTGGCTCCACTAAGACCTGGTTAAAATTTAACAACAGCAAACCTTGGTTAACTGCTAAACTTAAGCAGCTTTGTCAAGCCAAGAAAGATGTCTACAGAAGTGGTGAGAGAACACTTTTTAGACAGGCAAGGAACACACTGACAAACGAAATCAAAGCAGCTAAAAAGAACTATTCTGAAAAGCTGAAAAAACAGTTTTTAGCCAATGATCCCACATCAGTGTGGAAAGGTCTTCAAAACATTACAAACTACAGGAAACCATCCCCCTGCACTGCAGCTAGTTAACAGCTGGCTGATGACTTGAATGCTTTTTACTGCAGGTTTGATAAGCCTGAAGCTAAAAGTTACACTGTTGCCAGCTCTGTCAGCGTGCAGACTTATATGACTCTCTCTTCCACACATTCTCACATTCAGTCTGCATTAATTATCTCTGAGGAGGATGTGTATCATTTTTTAAAAGACAGCAAATTAAGAAAGCAGCTGGTCCAGATAGGGTTTCACCCTCCTATTTAAAAATATGGGCCGATCAACTGTCTCCTGTTTCTACTCTGATTTTTAGTAAATCATTAGAGCTGTATGAAGTTCCCTTATGTTTCAAACAAGCCACAATCATTCCAGTGCTTAAAAATTCCACTATAACAGGACTGAATGACTGCAGGCCTGTTGCTTTGACATCAGTGGTCATGAAGACTTTTGAGAGGCTGGTGTTAGCTCACTTGAAGAATATTACAGCTCCCTCATTAGACCCCCTTCAGTTTGCTTGTCAAGAGAATGGGTCAGTGGATGATGCAGTTAATATGGGCCTGCACTATCATGCAACATCTTGACAACCAAATGTAGCAAAAAGACTCCAGGCTACCATGACTTAAGTGCATAAAGATTTTATTAAAATGGTAAGGGCTTTCACAGTGGTACAACACCACATCATCGGACCATTTAAACCTTAGACAAGGCACATATTTAATGCAGAGAAGAACCAATCAAACTAAAATAATAAAATCACATGTTAAAATAATGAATTATTTAAAACAGATTAACCTTGGGACCAATTAAGAGCATTAGAATGCAACAATGAAAACATATCCAGTCATTGGAAGAAACTCTGAGTATAATCAACCTTGAAAAGCTTTTTTGTCTGTCCTAAGGCTACTACTTGATTGGATCAAAATAAAAAAAAGTGGTGGAAAAATAACCAATGAGTGTGTTGCAAAGGCATTGTCCAATAAACGCTGGTAAAAGCATTTACTGTTTTAATAAAATCTTTGTGCACTTAAGTCATGGTAGCCTGGAGTCTTTTTACTGTGGAGATGACAGTGGACTTTAGCAGTGGTAGTACAATATTATCTCCCTCTTTATATTTAATACTGCTGTGTCAGTTGTGGAATCCTTCAAGTTTTTGAGATCTATAATCTCCTGGGACTTGAAGTGGGAGGCCAATGTAGGGTCCATCATAAAAAAGGCACAACAGCGAATGTACTTTCTGCTTCAGCTGAGGAAGTTCAACCTCCCAAAGGAACTGGTGATTCAGTTCTATACAGCAGTCATTTAGTCCATTCTCAGCTCATCCATAACAGTGTGGTTTGGATCTCTGTCTAATCATGACAAAAATAGGTTACAGTGAATTGTCAGGACTGCCGAAAATATCATTGGTGCTAGTTTGCCCTCCTCACAGGACCTGTGCTATTCATGAAAAGGGCAGGGAAGATCATTACTGACTCTTCACATCCAGGCCACCATCTTTTTGAGCTATTACCATCAGCCAGGCATTATAGATTAATACACACCAAAACAAGCAGTTATAAGAACAGTTGTTTTCCACCAGCCATCAAGTTCATAAATGGTTAACTCAGCTTATTAGGTTGGGGTATTCTTTTTCCCAAGCCTCTGAGGATTGTGCATTATTGTTTACATATTGTTAATACTTGTTTCTTTCAGAGTTTATTTCAGTATTTCTTGCACTGAGTTGCCCTTTGCACCTTGTATGTATATGTATATTTACTTTTTTTGTCTTGTTATACCGCGGTGGGGGTGCTGCGGTAGCATTGTCGCCTCACAGTTAGACGTTGCCTGTTCGATTCTCAGTTAGAGCGTCTTCTGTGTGACGACATGCGTGAATGGGGGTTCCTTCATTGAAGGTTGTGCATTAGGCCCGGCAAGCCAGCATGTAAAACTCTACTGCCAATCATTAGTGGACCGGAGTTCCGCTGTGGCGACCCCTAACCGGGAAAAGCCGAAAAACACAAACTTTTTTTGTCTTGTTCTTAATAGTTGCATGCATGTTGTTTGTCTTGTTCTTAATAGTTGTATATATGTCATTTATATAATTCCTACTTGAAGAGTCACTGAAACAGGAGTCAAATTCCTTGCATGCATGCATACTTGGCCAATAAATGTGATTCTGATTCACAGGTCTCAGTGAGGATCAAACTATTTGGAGAATAAAAGATATTAGTGAACTGAGACATGTTCTACTTAGTCTCCTCAGACCAGGATCCAGATCACAGTTGGTTGGATACAGAGATGAAAAAGTATCTGTAACATATTCAAACTCTTCTGAGCAATTTACCCATTACTGACAACTGAGAGTGCTGAAAAGGCATTTACTGGGGGAAAAATACCCTCTTTTTAGGAATATTGACTGCAGAATATCATGTACTGTCCTCACAATCATCAGAGAAACACCTCCACCACATTACCACACAGTCTGCATTGCACAATCTGTTCATAAACCAAAGTGGAGTAGCCAGAGGATTAAGTGCAAGGCAGCAAGAGAGAGATCTTTGGACATAGATGATGTTTTTTTCCATGATATCTCCATCTGGAACTGAACATGATTTCATTCAGCACAAATATGTCTTCAGGAAAGTCATTCTACCCAATCTCTGCTCAAACCTTCGCCCCAGACCATATACCAATCCAGCTCATGTCCAAGCTATGGCTCACAGTGGTCAATAGTCTTGGGTGTGCACTCACTGGGCCATTCTGATGTAAAGCACTGTTAATAGCTCATCTGAATCATCTGTACTAATGCCATCTGAGTAAATGGTAAAGAATAGGACAGATAGTCCATATCTACTGCTGCCTGATCTCTACATTTAAGTAGTTCAGGGACAGGAGATCTGAGGTGGAAGTGGGAATAGCCTGAAATTGACCAGATAATGGTCAGATTATGAGACAGGTACCTCACCAAATTTCTGGTTTCTAGACCAAGTTGGAAAATCGTCCAAGGAATGTCCAAATAAATTTTTAGGGCACAGTAACTTGAGTAAAGGCAAAACTTTCCATAAAAGTGAAAAGCTATACAGTAAGCTCATAATTTTCATTGTTTACTTAGGAATTAAAATTCCCCAGGGCTAACCACCTAGGGGATATATGAACTAAGTCAATGATGAGAGCTAAGAACATTTGCACAAAAGCTCCAAGGTAGCTTGGTGGATGGTGGACAAGCAGAAATCTTTAATTCATTCCTGCTCCCAAGGGCAAATTCAAAGGAGTTAAATTTTCTGGTCACAGTATTGGTCAGTTCCAGCCAACCTGGGCCTGTGACTCACATGATAAACCAAAGGACTCAGAAATGCAGGCAAGGCCATACATTCTCTTTGAGCCATATCTCTGTAATAAATGTCAGGCCAACTGAATGGATTAAGACAGATATGATACCTAATTTATTCCTAAATGGCTTGCCATTATAAAACACAACCCTAGTTCATGTGTAAAGGGGGAAGCATTATGCTTACTGGATGTTAGTGTAAATCTGGCTTCCAATGTATTACAGCAATAATAAGAAAGGGCTTACAATTTCTCTCTAAACTTAGTCTCTTCATTGGAGTTCTGGTAGTCTGTACACTAACTTTTAATAGTTATATCCTGAGCCTTTAGACAGAATCAAATTATATATTCACAATTTAAACACATTTCCACATTTTTAGAACCATATGTTTTACTGAAGAAATGTAAATGGACAAGTGTTCAGGAAAAATAATCTTTAGAATGGTTATGTTAATCAGATTCTAGTTTTTAAAGTGGATTTTATAAGCCCTAATAAACACAGTAAATATTAACTTCTGTAATGTTTCCTAAACAACTTACATTATCGCAGTAACCGGTCAATCTACACATATATCAGCAGTAATTTGTTCACCCATCATATGGTTTTGTATGAAGCTAAGCAGCTGCATATTTGTTACTTGGTTGTTGACATATTTAGAGAAACATGAAAATTATGACAATATAAATACTATATGAACATTTAATACCTCTTTAGCTATACCAGACGGAGCAGCTGTGCTGCCCATATACATGGCATGGCTTTGGAACATTTAATATAAATATGAACCGGCAATATTATGTGTCTACAGACATTAGCAGGATGATCCTAGAGAAATGCCTAGAATTGTCACGAGGGTATCCCCAAATACCACTATATTCCTAAGACACCAACAACTTTATGTGACATTGTAGTTTCTTCAGGAGATTGCTCTTCAGCATTTGCCCTCCTTTCTGTACTACTCTTCTGTCAGAGTGACCCAAGAAGATCTGCTGATCATACCTTCACCTTTGCCCTTCATTGCACTCCAGCTCACAACACTTTCACTTGCCTTCCCCTCAGACCCTGTAGATACAGCATTCTAAAAGCTCTTCGTTTTTTGTTCTCTTCTGGAACTAAGCTGGTCACTTTTTCTGTCAGTATTTTGGATGTTTCCCCTTCCATTCCCTTTATATGATGTCTGTGTTTTCAGTCAATAGTAATGGACAGTTGCTTAACCCCTCATTCTTTATCAGTCAAACCCAATGATTTTCAAAAAAAAAATGCAATGATCCTGTGTCTGTGGACAACCTTCTACTACCCTATTTTAGAAAAATTGCAAAAGATATTGCAGTACAATTAGGTATGACAATTAATCAAACCATTAATGAATGTGGTGCTTCTAGACATATGGAAGGGAGCCAAAGCTATCCATCTGCTCAAAGGTGGTGATATCCAGAAAGTAGAAAACTACCACCTTGTAAGCATTCCTAGCTCTCCAGCTAAGATACATTTTTTGGGCCACAAGTGAGAAAAGACCTGAAGCAGGTAGGCATGACTCCCAAAGAAGGTAGGACAGTGGTTTTGAATAGAGAGAAGTGGCAAAAGTTGATGCAGCACTTTGAGCCCAAGAACAAATGGGAAAAATTAGGTTGCTGCTGCTTCTGGTAATGACTTTTAGATGACAATTAACTCCTTCTAGGGGGATCTCTTCATTCACTGGGCCAACTGAACCTGACTAGCCTCCTCCAGAATATCTCTGACTCATATTCTGGTCTGGCCTGGTGAAGAGATCAAGGCACTCAGTGCCAGTATCAAATCACTGCTGAGCAATGTTTTCTACTCCTAACATCCCCTCCTCTTGTATGCACTTGCTGAGTCCCAGGGAAGGATATGGAATGCACTTTCTGGATTATCATCCTGTCTCTGTGGCGACTCAGTCAGAACACAGTCTCCTCGTGAACAATGCTACTTGCACATTCCTGACCTGTGCCAGTAATCATCTGGGAAGTATGCCCAAGTATGCACCCTCATCTCCCCAGGATTGGTGCAGCCATTCTCCCTTCCTATGCTGTCAGGCAGCTGTGGTGCTTATCAAGATCACACAACTTGGGCTGTAGTCAGGGCTTCAGCCTTCGATGCCACCAGCATAGGCTTCAGCTATGATAACTGAAAAAGTAATGATTCTGCAATTCTCTGATTACCTTAGAAAACACAACAAGCTGTCACAAATTCTATATTTTACATATCTGAACACTCATCTATGGACACATCTCTTACAGCCATTACAAAACATACTGAGTACATATTTATTAGCTCAGACTAGGGTTTATATACTGCAGCCATCTCCCTCGATTTTGCCCAGGGCGTCTTCATTATAACCTAACAGTTCTAGGACTACAGGAACTAGGCTATGGTGCGCCAGTGCTGAAGTGGCTAACTGACTCCCTACCATGAAGAATGCAAGTAGCAGCCAGTCATAATGGATGTTCAAAGTCATACCAGTTGAATATAGGGATTTTAAAAGGATCCATCCTGCATGCCTTCCCATTCTCAATATATACCAATAAAATGTATTACACACAGAGGGAATACACATAATCCAGTAAGCGGATGATTCAATACTTGAATATTGCAACTAATATTTTATTGTAGTTTTGTTTTAACTGCCATACTTTCATGAACTGTCATACAATTACTATTCCACATATGCTGATTTACTATTCTGTACATGTATCATTTTTTCACATCTTTACTATTCTATGTATGCATATATATTTACTATATAAATCTTGTATAACTGCCTTCTACTTGTTCTGTAAAATGGAGCATTTTTCTCCGGGCCTCTGCTGAAAATGGGACCTGTGGCCAGTCGGTCTTTCCAGGTAAACAAAAACAATTAATAAATACTTCTTATTGCAAATACCTCAAATAAACTAATAAGTGAACTGCACAAAGGACTCAATGCCTTTGCTATTGGATTCACAACAAGAAGAGAATCCTAAATGAAATTAAATCCAAAATCGTCTACTTTTGAAATCAAACTCAAGAAGTAATGTCCACTTCAAGTACAAATTCAACTATTCTTCCAGGAAACCTAGGCCCTCAACAGCAGGGAGATAGGTGAAAATACATAGGAATCACCACTGATAAGGACCTTTCTTTCTAAGAACATGTCTATTTAGTAAAAGACTTTTGCCTCCAGGTTCCCTGCTCATGTTCTGCTAGTATTAAAACTGCTTTCTGATATCTTAGCCATGAGAAAACTAAAGAAAATATGACAAACTAAAATGTGCCTATAACCTATCATCCATTAACTGTACCCCACTTTATCAATCCACAAAATATAGGGCAGATGAACTTTAAAAACAGAGTACCGTAAGGAAATAACATTTAAATTGTTACATCTTCAACACTATAAGGTCTTATACACATTATTATATTGGCACAGATAAAGCAGGGGCTCCAATCCCTGCAATCATCCACAGGATATGAGACAACAGCTAGCCACCTCATGCCTGCTAACTGGAATAAACCTTATCTCTTAGTAAGATTTTCGATAACACTGTTGAACTTAAAATACATATCTTAAATGCTGCCATTGACAACTGATTTGAAACCAGGCTAATATCCTCATGCCATATAT
This sequence comes from Protopterus annectens, assembly GCF_019279795.1. Lineage (NCBI taxonomy): Eukaryota > Metazoa > Chordata > Ceratodontiformes > Protopteridae > Protopterus > Protopterus annectens. The sequence goes on from NC_056743.1 coordinate 267,911,015, forward strand.
TATTCCATTGAAAATCATTTCTTCCATTTTTTATCACCAGTCTTTGTAGAAAAGTTCTGTAAATCATAGTGTGACAACTCTGTGAATATTTGACTTTTGAGTGACTCGTCATCATCATCAATCTCCTTTTTCCCCATCTTCTACATGGGGTTGAGGTGTCGTGTCAACTGTTGTCATTTCAATAGCATGTGCAACAGCTTCTTAGCCGACTGATTATTGTTATTGCTGATGCCTATGCACTTGTATTGATTGCAGGGTTCAGCAGTATATTCCAGAATTATGTCACACAAAGCAAATATGCTATGATATTTTTGCCTATGGATATGAATGACCAGCACAGTGGTGCAGAGGTTAGCATTGCTCTATCATGGCACTTAGCTCTCCAGTCTGGTTCTCACTGGGGTGCCTTTTGTGTGCATAATTCCCTGTCCACGTGGTTTCTTACCAGGTAATGTGGTTTCTTTCCACAGCCCAAAGATGCACCATAGCTGAATTATAGATCCTTTACATTGCCTGTAGATATGGATGCAGTGTGAAAGTGACTGCATATATACATCCCTACAATGGTTTGGCATCCTGTTCAGGATGAATTCCGCTATCTCTTCCTCAATGACTGAATGGATAGGTTCCAGATTCACAAAATCTTGCACTTGGATTAAGCAGATGATCAGAAAATGAATAAATACCACATCTGGTTCCTGTATTAAAAGCTTTATATGTCACAGTAATGACGTTTTTTTTTCCGGAATGCTCACTATTATGATTTAACAATGCATCTTATATGCCTGTTATGTTATCATCACAAAGTAACTTCTCTCTGGGTTCCATCTACAAATGAGCCCTGCCCTGTAAGGACAACCCAGTTAACAAAGTTATAAATAAATAAGAAAACAAATAAAACAAAGAATGTATCACATTAGACATTAAGACCAAAATAGTGCTGAATAATTAGGGTTTTCAGTTCTTCCCCATGTATCATAGTAGCATAATCTACATTCCCACAGTTCTATTAGCAAACCTCTCCACTTCCTTTGTAACAGCAGCAGGACTTTCCTTTTCTAACAAAGAGATGAATTTCCCCTGGCAAGCATCCCATTCCCACAAAACTGATGCATTCATTTCCTAGACATATGTGGGTGAGAAAAGTACATCCTGGCTGATGCCCACACACTCACTAACAGTCTTAAGAAAGGTTGTTGTGTTGTGTCTTTCGGCTTTTCCTGGTTAGGGGTCACCACAGCGGAATTCCGGTCTGCTAATGATTGGTAGTTGATTTTTACGTGCCGAGTTACCAGCCCCGACGCACAACCTTTAATGAAGGTACGCCCATTCACGCATGTCTCCACGCAGAAGACGCTCTAGCTGAGAATCGAACCGGACAGCGTCTTACTGTGAGGCGACAATGCTACCGCAGCACCACCACCATGGGTAACAGTCTTAAGAAAGGTGATATGTAAATAAGAAGGTTTTCAGTGTTTAATGTTCTTAGTAATTATTGGAGGGGGCAGATTCAGATAGGCAGTCATGAAAGAATAAAAGTCTGGAAGGAGAAACAAGTAAGGCCTTACTTGTTTTTGTTCTCCCTTCAGTTTTTTTTTTTTTGATTTTTTGCTTTTTTTGGTTTTATTTAGTCATGAAAGAATATTAGCTCTTCATCATCATTTCCCCTATAATTTCTAAAATTATGATAACTCTGTAAGTAAAAGGCAAAACCAAGTATATATTTTTACTGTAGATGTTTTTTTAGATTTACACTTACTTGTGAATTCTTCTCAGCATGGTAAGTGGCCACTACCTATAAGTTTACTAACTATATCAAAATGATGGGAAACTTTAAGAATAATAACATGACATCAAGATTTAGATCTAAGTTGTCAAAGGTGATGAACACATTATGCAATCATTTTGTTTAATTGACAACGTTCTACTGTATCAGATATTTTAGGCAGGATGATAGCCATTGCTTATAAAGGAATTCATAAGTGACAACAATTGAGAACGAGGTACAGCTTTTAGTTGTCAGCAAAAACAAATGTGACTTGATTAAATGCTACAGAAACAACCAGTCTTACACATCATAATTCACTCAATCCTCCTGCTGAAGCATTTGTGCATAAAAGTGCTTCCATTTAATAAACTAACTCTAAGGTCTGCTATGGGACCACGGAATACTATTAGCCTTTATCAGAAAAGCACTCAAATTAATTTAAAGCCTCTATACTAAAGCAGCTTACATTGCATGGCTAGACAAAATGTATGATGTAAAGAAAAGCATTCTGAAGGAAAATAACTTTACGGAGCTAGCTTTGATAAGGAAACCATGAAACAAGGACATTACTCTAGCAAGTGGAATGGGAAGACAGTCTGAATGGGTTTACGGAATTGTGACACTGCAACACAGATCCATAAAAACATCTTATGAAGCAAAAAAAAAAAAACACCAAATAAACAAACAAACAAACAAAAAAACTAGCATCTAAAGAAATGATGCCCACCAGTACCATATGTTTTAATATTTTGTAAACATACAGCCACTATTTACTGTAGAAATCATGTATTGATTAAAAAAGATTTGTTTTCCTATGCACATCTTTAATAAATCATTATTGAGGTTTAAAATTTTATTTACATTTTATACTTGCAGACATAAAACTATACTTAAAGGTATAAAAAGTATACCTACAACAGTTTTCTTCATACTTTTGATATTATATGTTCTTTGTTCATGTTTTATCCTTCTTGACTGTGTAAGATGGGTTTGTATTGCCTCATTTAGACATATATAAAGAAGTACAATGAAATAAAAAGATGTATCCAAATGACTATGCATGACTGGGTGCCATATTTTCAGCGAAGCAAATGCAGATTATTTATGGCCATGACTAAAATGAGATGCAAATGGTTGAGTCATAACATGTACACATACAGCATCACCAAATGTGCATATGCTGTGCATGTATGGCAAATCTTAAACATGCATGTTGCATTCTAACAATAACATCTGCAACAGCTTCATAACTTTAGTACATATGCAGGATAATACATTTTGCACATCAATAAACATAAGTGTTGTATATTTTTGCAAAAAAATGAGCTGGTACATTGTTCAGAGATGCACATACACTTGCAAAATATTTGTATTCCAATGTGCCAGATGTCCAGCTAACAGAATATGGATGCTGGTCAATTTATTTATGTATGTATGCATGCATGTATGTTTACCAGGGCAGACAACTGATCAGAATGACCTTTGTAGTTCCCATTACATAGCACTACTGTATAAGAAATATTACACTTATACATATACTGTAGGTATGCAGTGCATGTATGTGTACTGGATGGAATTCATATGTATGTATATATATATATATATATATATATATATATATATATACATACACACACATATCTATCTTCTTCTTCCAGCTTTTCCCAGTTAGGAGTCGCCACAGCAGATCACCTCTCCATTCATGATTGGCAGTGGAGTTTTACGGTGTTGAGTTTTCAGCCCGGTGCCCAACCTTCCACAGAAGGCACATACATGCACGCACTCATGCCTAGGGCCAATTTAGAGTATCCAATCCACCTACAGCATGTCTTTCGGATGTGGGAGGAAACTGGAGCACCCAGAGAAAATCCACGGGACTACAAGGAGGACATGTAGACTCAGCACAGAAGACACCCCAGCTGAGGATCAAACTGGAAAACCTCTTGCTGTGAGGCAGCAATGCTAACCGCTGCACCACTGCGGCCGTCCTATAGATATACAGATCTACTTTATATAATAGCAAAATCACTTACTCGAAATTCCTGGGGTGAAATTCCGATGTTTCGGGTGTTCGATAATATTCTGTTTTGAGAAAGTGGTCTCGATGTTCTGAATTTCGAGTAAGTGGTTAAGTGGTTTTATGATTATATAAAGTAAATACACACACACACACATATATGTGTGTTTCAATATAAGAACATTGCAGCATGGGTGTTAGCTTAACTGAGGACTCCATGAAACAAGTTGAAAATGACTGCTAGATTCCTCTGGGCATAGCTCAGGCGATGACTGAGCAAAGACTGCACATTCCTCATGGTGACAAATGTGAGAACTGATATGTTCCTATTACACTGCTGTAAAATGGAAGAAATTTAGGCAGCACTTTTGATCCAGTATTAGAATGAAGCCCAGTTGATGGAGTAGTTCTTCAAAAATATTGCCTTTAAATGAAATGCGATGGTGTAGATTCTCCAAAAAACTTACCTTTAATAAAATTAGACTGACAATGCCATCCTGAAACAGATTACAATTGTGGAGGAGTATAGACAACCAAAGTCAAGTGGTGATGACCTGGAATTGAACCATATCAGGGAAAATAATTGCAGCTGGAGACTTAAATTTGTCAGAAACAGTCTGGAATAATATTGATTCCACAACATCAGTAAGGAAATTATTTGCATCACATATTCAGGAACAACAATTGTTGCAGATTGTAAACCAATCTACCATGGAACAGAAATTACTGGACATCGTTTAGGTTCCTAAGGAGATGATTGTTACTTTGTGTCATGTTTTACCACCTTTGAAGTCCAGTGATCATAAGGTTATAAAGGATAAAATACTGTTAAATAATTCTGCCAAATTTAAATCTAAAACAGTGCACAGAAGAGTAATAACAGATTATATGGAAGCAAAATAGTCACTATGTAAAACTAATTGGCGTGATGCATTCACTAGAAAGACTGCAGAAGGACTCTGTCATATCTTCAAAGGAAAACTGTTTGCATACAAAAAAAATCAAGAAATGTTCATTAGGACTTAGGAGCACAAGGTCAGGAGGATATTTCCAAAAGAACAAGATACTTAATTAAGATGAGGGATAAAAAATATAAGAAATGGAAATGAGGTGGAATAATAACTTTGAAAACCCAAATAAACAAACTGGACAAACAAATTAAACAGTATGAAACAAGATCAGGAAATAACTGAAGAATATTTATATAAATATATTGAGTATAATAGGAATCCATTTTAAAGATATATAAGATGTGGCAGAAGTAAAAACATACATATCAATAAACTGTGTTCACATTCTAAAATTTATTCTCAAACATAACAGCTTATAAATATGTTTGCAAAATATTATGCAAAACAGTTTGGCTCCACAAAAGGGGGCTTAAAAATTGTGCCAATATCATTCAGCTAATTTCAGATACGGAAATTAAATTATACTGAAAAAGAAATATGCAAACTGGACCCACACAAAGCACAGGTATGAAATGTAATAAGTTAGAATAACCTAAGAACACTTCAGCATGAACTTACAGTATCAATGTATCTGTTATTCACGAGGCCATTTAAGTATGGGGAGATTCCACAAACAGGAGACATGTACTTGTTACACCATTTTAAGGAAAAGAGGAATAGGACAAACCCAAAGTCACATAGACCCATAAGTTTATGGTCTTGTTGTGGAGAAATAATATAGAAGCTTATTTTGGATAAATTATTGCCAGAAATGGAAAGGTTGGGACTTAAAACTAAATATCAGCATGCATACATTGATAATGCATCTACAACTATCTGTAACATGATGTTCTACAATCATATAACAGGTGTAAATGAAAAATTGTGTTGTAATATAATTTATATAGACCTAATTTAGCCTTTGATATATACATACGTATAAATATTTCAAGCACGGGCATTAATGCCCTTCTAGCCTGCCAGTATATACCAAAACAGTTGTTCCCATAATAAGTATCCAGGTTCTTCTTAAAAATATCTAAACTAGTGCTTGCTTTAATGTACAATCTTGCACTCATAATTTGGTAGTCTGTTCTGTGAATCAGCTGCTCTCTCACAGAAACAATTACTACACTTCTCATTCTTACAGAATCCTTTGCATAGTTTGTCTGATGATTCTCTACTACTTTTTGATAACTGTAAATATTCCCAGAGGTAATGGTCTCTAAATGCCCTATATACCTGATTAAGATCTCCTCTTAAATATCTATATTTGACACTGTACAAGTCCATATATTTCAGTGTTTCATAATAACTTAACTGTTCACATCCATGGATGCCCTTGGTATATTTCCACTGTACTCTTTCCAGTTTACTCGCATTTTTTTTCTTATAAGGTTTCCACATTGTTATTCCGTACTCATGTTTGCGCCTGATGTAATTAACAAACAATGGCTGCATCTGATTTCCTAGACTTTATAAATCTTTTTTTATACAGCCTGTAGTCTACAACTATAATTAACCAACTGGTTGATATGATTTAGAAAAACTCAAAGCTGGATCTACCAATACACCCAGGTCCTTAAATGAAACCATAATTTCAATCACTGTGTACTGTATTAAAATTCACCTTTCAGTTTATGTCTCCCATATCTCATATACTTAGTTTTTGATGTATTTATGAGAATATTATACTCCTGTGCCCAATTGTTCAATTTAGTCAAGTTCTTTTGCAGACATGCTGTATCTGTAACACATGTAATCAGTTTACCCAATTTTAAATCATCTGCATACAGACTGTAGAACTCCTCACCTGAAAAAAGATAGGTCTGAAAGGTACAATCTAAACAAGCAAGGGCCTCGTACAGAGCCCTGAGGGACACCCTGACTGTAAACAAGAATTTCACCTGTCCAATTGCTGTATGAAACTTTCCATGTCCTATTTGTAAGCCATGCAGCTATCCATCTTATCAAGAGTACATCAATACCAAGTTGTTCTAATTTATTGATCAGTGTTTTGTGTATGACCCTGTCAAACGGTAAGTTAAATCTATATAAATTACATCACAGCACAATTTTTCATTCATAGCTGTTATTATATTGTTATAGAACATCATGTTACTATTGGCAATGTGTCTATTTTCAACATAGGCATGCTGATATACGGTTTCAAGTCCCAGCCTATCCAATTCTGACAATAACTTTTCCAATATTACCTTCTCCATTATCTTTCTACAATATGAAAGTAAACTTAAGGGTCTGTATGTCTCTGGGTTTGTCCTACTCTCCTTTCCATTAAATACAGGTTTAATAAGCCCATGTCTCCAATCTTGAGAAATATCCCCATATGTATATGACCTAGTAAACAATAGATATAATGGTACTGTAAATTCTTGGTGAAGTGTTCTCAATTCATTATTACCAATTCTGTCTCCTTCCTGTGCTTTGCTTGGATTCAGTTTGTGCAGCTCTTTTTCAATATTATGTAATTTGATTCCAGTATCTGAGGTTACCTGGATGTCACTAGAATGACTTATCACCTCCTTTGTGTAGCCAAACTGTTTTGCATAAGAGTTTGTAAATATATCTATAATCTGTTGTGTCTGAGAATAAATTTTAGAATCTGCCCACGGTTTATCAATTTGTATGCCTTTTCTCCTTCCACACATTAGGTATCTATAAAATGTTTTCCTATTATGTTCAATATCTTTATATAAATTTTATTCACATTTTTCTGATCTTGTCTCACACTATGCTTAATTTGTTTGTCCAGATTGTTTATTTCAGTTTTCAAAGTTCTGGTTCAACTTTTCCATTGCTTGCATTTTCTGTTTCTCACCTTAATTAGGTATCTTGTTCTTATGGAAATATATCCCCCTGACATTGTATGCCTAGACTCTGATATTAAACATTGTTTTTTTTTAATTTTTATACTCAAACAATTTCTCTTTCAAAACTTTCCACATTCCTTTAGCAGTTTTTCCACTGAATGCATTACTCCAATTAGTTTGACATAGTGACTGTTTTGCTTCCATATAATCTGTAATTAATATTCTGTGCATTGGTTTAGATTTCAGTTTGGCAGAATTATGTAGCATGAAGTTAACCTTTATAACCTCATGATCACTGCACATCAACAGTGCTAAAACTTGACATGAAGTAACAGTAATTTCTTTAGGAACACAAACAATGCCTAGTATGTTCAATTCCCTGGTAGTTTTTTTTTACAATTTGAAACAATTGTTGTTCCTGGACATAATTTGTGAATAAGTTCCTTATTGATGTTGAAAAATCAATATTAATCCATTCTGTTTTTGGTAAATTTAAGTCCGCAGCCACTATTATTCTTCCCTTCTGTATTTCATGTAAGAAATGTACGAATTCCTCTAGGTCATCAGTACTGACTTTGTTGGACTATATACTCCAACAATTGTTATATGCTCCAGGGTTGTCTATATTGTTACAGTTACACAATCTATAGTATTGGTATTATCACTGAACTTGTAATAATCACAGGTCTCATAACTATCTTTACTACCTATCATAACATCTCCACCTGATTTTTGTTATAATGTCTGTTACCATAGAAACATTTATTCCGACAGAACTGATTTTCAGTCATTGTTCTTTAACCGTGTTTCACAAACAGTAACATCAATCTTGTGGGAATGTAGCAAATCTTCCAATAAAAATGTTAATATTAATGTTCCTAGCATTAACACCAGTCAGAGATGCATCAAATGTTGCTTGACTTGGTAAAAATCCTGCCTCGTGTTTGTCAAATATTGCAAAATATTTGCTGCAAAAATTATCTTCCCTGACTGTGACAATGCATAACATCCTGTCTGAACATGTGCCCACAATTAGGCTGTAATGCTCAACACATTTCCATATTTTAAATTGGACATTTTAATGAAGGTATTTACCCAAAACATCTTTTCATTCACAGTTACCTAACTCACCTTTCTATATGTGATTTGTGAAGAATACGTCCTCACACCTATACAGGCTATGTTATCTAAGAGGGCTGAAAGTTCCTTACTAACTTGTGGATGATATAATTTGGACTGACATGAATTAAAAATAGATCCATACTTCCTTGCTTTAAGACATTCTAAGACTTGTCGCACATCTCCTATTTTTGCTCCTGGCAAGCATAACACTATTTGATGTTCATTCTCTTCTCTGCAAGTTTAAGTATCAGTTCCTCTTTTAATTGACTCTCCAATTACAAGAATATCTTTTTGACCAGACCTGAAGAATCTTAAACTTCTAATTCAGTAATATCTGCTCTATCGGTTGTTACAAATAAATGATCTTTATCACCATTAGTCTTAATAATCCCACTGCTTTCATTGCATATAACATTTGAAAGCATACAGTTCTCATCCAGCTGACTTTGTACATCCACAGCTTGAGCCATGTTGTCAACATTTGTCTTTCTCATCCGTTTTCTTAAAATGATATTCTTCAATCCTTCCACATTCAGTTTTGATTTTTTCCTTTTTCACCTGCCCCTTACCTCTTTTTTTCTACCTTCTCTTTTGGAAAATGCTACCTTTTTCTGTAGACTGGAGGTTTCTGATAGAAAAAAAATGTATCATTCCATCTAATCTGTGCGTTACATAACAAAGCAGTGCCCATTTTTAGTATGCATTCTCTTTACAGACATTTATCACTTTAGTTTTCTTCATTATTTGTTGGAAACTTCTTCCTTTCTTTCTTTCTTTTTTTATTTCCTTCTAAATGCTCTGAATCTTCAGATTGCTGAATACTTGTATACAGAATTCCAAAGCTCTCAGGGGGATTATCTTGTTTCATAGGGGATGAGTGATATTTACACACAATAGACACATTCTTTCCTAAATGTGTTCTATTTGATCTTTGCCTAACATTATTTATCTTACCATTCCAGTCATTAACATATGTAGCAACAGTACTCCAAGCCATGCCAATTGCAGCATCTATATTACAAGATCGAATGCTTAGGTGATGGAACACCTAAACATCGAACTTATAATATCGAACCCAAAAATGTCGAACAGCACAGGAAAACACATCAGTTGGCCACGGGGAAAAAAAATAAAAAAAACTTTACATCCAAACTAAGTGAGGGGCTTTGCCCCCCACACACCCCCTAACTAAATATACCAACTCCGAGATTGCTTTACAGTAGACAAAATGGGAAAATCTGGCAAATGGCTCCCTACCCCTTCTCCCTTTCTCCTTTTATCCTAACTTAAATATCTACCTCCCCATTTTCCTCTCTGTCTCTACTTCCCCTAACTCATCTCTCCCTTACCTCATTTAACCTACATATCCTCCCACACTGATCATATTTCCCCTGTGGGAACATATATATTGTAAATAGCTACTTTAGCTTTAATTGACTCGTAAATGCCTACTTATTATTGTAATAGACTTAATATCTATATTAGCAATGATAGGGACTATATATTTGTAAACTTTTACTAATTGTTATATAATTTCTGTTTTTATCTTCTAAACTGTACCATCAAAATACTTTGTTTTCAGGTACTCTTCTTGTACTATAACAACCTGTTATTTCTGTGGTGGTGGTGCTGCGGTAGCGTTGTCACCTCATAGAAAGACGTTGCCCCGTTCGATTCTCAGCTAGAGCGTCTTCTGTGTGGAGGCATACATGAACGGGGCGTGCCTTTGTTGAAGGTTGTGCGTCAGGGCTAGTAAACAAGTACGTAAAAATCCACTACCAATCATTAGCGGACCGGAGTTCCACTGTCGTGACCCCTAACCGGGAAAAGCTGAAAGACAAACAACAACATCTATGGAGCTTTTCTCCCCAGGACTCCGTTGAAAATGGGGTCCTTCGGTCCAATGGACCATCCTGGCAAACGTCAAATAAATAAATAAATAAAGGGAAATTTTTCCCTGCGTTAAATCTGTAGTTTGCTGTTTTTTGCTTTCGATATTACAAGTTTGATGTTTAGGTGTTTGATCACCTAAGCATTCGATCTTGTAATATAGACCCCAATTGCACAAGTGCGATTGTCATCAATAAGTCTAAATTTACTACTAATAATGGTAAGCAAATCATCCAACTTTTGACTCGAGAGACATAGATCAAAAGTGTTTTATCACAAGTTACTTTTTAATATACATAGCATTTATAGCTTTGTATTAGAACATTACCCCAGCACGATTTTCGCTCAGGAATGGGCGCCTGCATGATTGACAGGGCAATCCCGTGTGATGTTGCATGGTAATCATGGGTGAGTGACAAGCCATGCAAATTATCAACTGGCCTGGTGAATATTCATCATATGATCGTAATTTGGCACATACCTATTTGGGTTGCCACCTTTTCAAATGCCCAAAATGGGACATTTTTTGTAGAAATGTGAGGTTTTGTAGGACAAAACATACCCATGGCCAATGCAAAGGACAAAACTTCACTTTTTTGCCAAAGCAAAAGCCTATTTTTGTAGCATTTGAGTTGCTTATGCTATTTCATATAATATTTATGTGATTCAGATACAAAATAACTGTTTTATGCAACTATTAAAGAAAATGTAAGACATATATTTTGTCTTAAAATCTCAGGACATTTGCCATTTTTTAGTTTTTTTCGCAGGACACAATTGCCAAAAGTGGGACTGTCCCTCGCAAAGAGTGACAGGTGGTAACCCAAATACCTATAAATCTGTTAGAGCAAGAAATCTGGGCAAAGCCACCGATAATGGGGGCAGGGTTGCCAGATGTCCCTATTTGGGTGGGACTGTCCCGAGATCAGCAGCCTGATCCCGAGTCCCGCACTGCCGGTTTAAATCCCGGGCAGCCTCCGCTTAGTTTTTTTTAATTTTGATTGGCCCGTTTACCGGCATACGGGCCAATCAAAAATTGCTAAACATGGAGCTTCTTGTCTTTAATGCGGAAGTTCCGCATTAAACACAAGAAGCTCTGTGTTTAGCGATTTTTGATTGGCCTGTATGCCGGTATACTCTGTTTAATGCGGAACTGCGATGTTCCGCATTAAACAGAAGCAGTTCCGTGTTTAGCGATTTTTGATTGGCCCGTATACCGGTATACGGGTCAATCAAAACATCGCAAAACAGAGCTACTTCTGTCTAATGCAGAACTGCGATGTTTCGCATTAAACAGAAGTAGCTCTGTGTTTATTTATTTAAATAAAAAATAAACACACAGAGCTACTTCTGTTTAATGCGGAACTCTGATGTTCCGCTTTAAAGACGTGGAAGACCTTTTTTTTTTAGTCTTCACGGTAGCGTTGTCGCCTCACAGTAAGACACTGTCCGGTTCGACTCTCAGTTAGAGCGTCTTCTGCGTGGAGACATGTGTGAATGGGCGTACCTTCATTGAAGGTTGTGTGTCAGGCTGGCAACTCGGTACGTAAAAATCAACTGCCAATCATTAGCGGAGCGGAGTCCCGCTGTGGCGACCCCTAACCGGGAAATGTCTTAAGTCACAACAACTTATAGTGAAAGAGACCTTTTTTTTTAGTCTTCACTTTGTCCCTACCTGGCCAGTCAGAAATCTGGCAACCCTGAATGGGGGGGACAAATGCCCCAAATTAGGGACACTTTTTAAATATTACTCTTACCAACTTAGAAAATTGATTGAATAATAGGTTTTGCATCGGCATAAATTTTCTGAAGGGTATGAAGTCTGAAACTGAAATGTCTGTCGTTATTTTCTGACACTAACCCTGAATAATTTGCCAAAAGCCATACTTTTATGAGAAACAGAACAAAAGTATGAGGCACAAATCTGGACATTCTGTCAAAATCTAAACAGTTGAGAGGTATGCGTCAGCATTCTTCAAATAGGCTATTCCAAGGGAGTTTTAAAGTATGGAGTTAAACTCAGTATGTACTATATGTTTGTACAGGAATTGCTTTAGTAGTGGGGCGAGCCCCCTGCACCCCCCCCCCCCCATGTTTCTTTACTACATTTGTTTTTAGGAATTGGTTTTGCTGGGGGCCAGGCCAGCCTCCTAACCTGCACCGCCCATGTTTCTTTAATGTACCGTTGAGCAACAGTGACAGAATGGCATATAAATCATTGTTAAAGAGTACTTTCTATAATATATTGCACTCAGTTCCTTTTTTTATGTATTTGTTATGTAGGTAACACCAACAGCTAATATGCGCATACATTTCAACATTCTACATTTTGGATTTATTGCAGCGCCCAGATTCAACTATTTAGGAAGTCTTACATATTCATTCTAATAGCGAAGGTCTTCACGTTTATTCAGAGTAATACCAGCAAAAACAGTCATACGCAGGGTGGTGGGCGGTCCTTGCTACTGCGCATCTGGTGGGGTAGTGTTCTAATACAAAACCGCACTAAGTGGTTGATGAGTATGGTTTGAATTTAAACATATTATTTAGTGACTTCAATCCTCAATTATTTTGCCAGTTAATCGCACATTTTATTAGGAACAACCCTAAAATATGAGGCAAACATCTCGGCATTCAACAAAAATCTAGACCGTTGAGCAGTATACGTATTATACTATTTATCACATTTTAGCCCTTTCTTTTTAATTGTATTCATAACTCAACTTCTACTTCCCTTATTAGGATTGAAGCAAATCTAACTTAGGGAAAAGTCCCTATACTAGGGACATTTTTGAAATAATGATATTATTTAACTTAGATATTCAGAAAAAATGTACCGCTTAGGAAAAGAGCAAAATTGGGAGATAAATTCAAGACTGTCCATAAATCATAGAGGTATATACAGAACTGCGCTATATACTCGTGTGGCCTCGAGCCGTCTTTGAGAAACGGTCGCAGAATTCAGCATCCCCATCACCCCACCGCCACGGCGCACGCACGTCCATAACAACCTGCATTTCTAATTCAACATCCCCCATCACCCCGCCGCCACGGCGCACGCACGTGCACAACAACCTGCATTTCTGAAGACAGTATACTATCTGTCACATTTCACTGTGTTGCTTTAACAGTATAACTGATGGCGACCGTAATCCCCACTGTTCTGTTTTACTCATTTTCTAAACCCTTACACTCTCATATACACCAGGAGTACCTTCCAATCTAATTGCCAAATGCAAGTCAACGAATTTATTAAACTTCGGGGAGTGAACAATTCAGGCTTTGTCCTGCCCATTTAAACATCATTTAATTTAAGCCACACCCCTATGACGTCAGATCAGTTTCAACCAAAACAACATTCTGCAGTGCAAAAAATACATTTAATGTTAAACAAAGGAAAGTTCTGTAGCATTAGTTCAAACTGTAGTCATCCTGCCGGCACTTAACTAGGGGCAGTATGGTGTCCCCTGCCTCAGTGGTAAGTCATTGCTGTTATTTTTATGTTATACAATTAATTTCTGAATGTGATAACAAAAAAGAGACAATGCATTTCAGGCACTGGAATGGAAATTACTGCAGACAGCACTGAACTTGTTGCCTGCGGGGCTATCTCCTGATGTTGTATCTGACTTCGATGATGGTCATTCCATCGTGTAACTGTTGCTTTTTATTAATCTAGGAACGCTTCATTATGCTTTATAGTTGAACATTGCAGTAGGTAGTGGGAAGCACCGAGCAGATAAGGCTTCTGTCAAAACATATGTGCATGTGATCTAGCAAAATAATAATCATTGCGTGTTATTGTGTGTTTAATGCAGCGTTTTAAAGGTAGCCTTGATATTGATATGGCAACAGAGATACCTGTTTGACAGTCCTCATTTAGCTGTATTCTTTTTTGCTTTATACATGCGTGCCCTTTATCTATTTGTGTATAATAAAGTATATCAAAGTCCTATGACAGGACAAAGGCTACTCCTAAAACAGATATATTACAGACAAGCCTTGAATTTACTTTTAACTTTACATGACGTTTACTTACTTCAGTGCAACACCAGATTTTAAAACATATGCCGAATTTGCTTATTGTTTAGGTAGAATGCCAGGGTGACTTGTAGATTTGTAAGCATTTTGAAGTACATTATGTTCGATTATGAACTGATTTGATTGAAACGTTGAATTCATGTTCATGTAACTGACCTATTTAACATCAACACACTTTTCAGCTTTCTACTGCAGAATGACCTGCGGATCGCTTTTCTGGGTGAGAAACCGTTTCCTGTTCGCCAGTATGAATCTGTGCTTTGGATATTGGCCCAAACTTGTTTTATGGGATAGTATAAGACATCCCAGCCTCCAGCTTTAGTACTGCGTGGCCTCTGTTTTGTAGATGTTCCACTTTGGCACGCACTTAAGCTGTGCCTGCTTTGTAGTCATTCTTCTGTTGTTTTGGAGGGAGCTGAAGTGAAAGACGCACCTCTGTTATTTGTCATGCAAAAGAGCTGGCAGTCAGCAGAGCAGTGCATTTTATACAGTAACGTCCAAGATGGAACTGCCGTTTTCATTTCTGCGAGTTGTCCTTACATTTGCAGTTAGTATCAACTCAGGAAGTATATGAAGCCTAAGAACCAGGGTGAATCAAGACAAGACTATTATATCAACCTACAAACATATTTGTTAAAAAAAAAAAAGCACGAAAACGTATTTTTTAACAAGCATCATTTTGTTGTACCCCTTTCCCACCACCACACTTTTAAAAATGTACTTTCACATTTTGACCCCTGCAAACATAGACACAGATGTACAGAACATATATGCACCCCCACCACACATTTTGCCTGTTGCCCTAAACAAGAAGAGATGGGCAGAACTGCAGAACTCTTACCTTTTATGCCTCAGTTTTAATATCCAGTAGATGTAGTCTGGCTTCAGTAAACTTAAAGTAATTGGATTGGGATGGATCAGGGTTATATCCTCCATTTAAATCTTTTGCCTGGAGTGCTGTTTTAGATAGTGGAGGAGTTTCAGCTTATAAATGGAAACAAGTATTTTTCTGACTTGCCCTTTGGTGATAAGCAAGTGCTGAGAGGACCCACACTTTTCTTTGTTGAGAAAATCGTGCGGTATTTGGATACTTTCTCTCCAGCCTTGTACAGTTTCCCAGAATGTTTAACCAGCTGTAATAGCTGTCCTAAGCAACAGCTGTGCAGCCTATGTGCCATTTAGCATTGAAATGAGGCTGTATAGCACTGCATAGCAATATTATGCAGTGGGACTAAGTACTTAGCTTAAGCATGCAGAGCTCATACATTTTGACAGCATTTTTGCTGTATCTGTAGCCTGCCAAGCTTTTCTGTCTTGGTGTTTTATGCCAAAGTGTTGCTTGAAGTAAATGAGACCGCATAGTAGGGCTGCCTGCAGTGACATCATTAGCTAAGCGATGTTCATGTGTTTAGGAAAAGCCCAGTATCATTTATTTGCTCATTGTAAGTAAGAACTTCAGGGATTTGTATTATTTTCTAGTTTTTTTATACACTAGCTATGCAGATGCAGGTTTATTTTTTGGGAAATGCAGAGTGCACTGAATAATGGTGTAATATGTCCACTGACTTAAAGTGAGAGCAGTGCTTGGTCATTCTCAAGAGTGATATGTGTTCACTGACTTACAATGAGATCAGTGTGATTTCTTAACTTTCTTAATGTCTTGTGGGTGCATCAGTTTTTTTTTTCAGCAATATCCTTTGATTTTTTACTGTCCGTTTTTACATGGCATTTAAGTAGGGTTGCCACCTTTCCAAATGCCCAAAGTGGGACATTTGTGCTACAAACATCAGATTTTGCAGGGCAAAACATACCCACGGCCAGTACAAAGGACAGAACTTCAGTTTTTTGCCTGAATAAAAGTCTATTCTTGTAGCATTTTAGTTCCTTATTCTTTTTCTTATAACATTTAGGTGTTTCAGATACAGAATAACTGTTTTATGCAACTATGACATAAAATATAGAAAATAATTTTGTCCTAAAATCTCAGGACATTTGCCATTTTTTCACATTTTTTGCAGGACACAACTGCCCAAAGAGGGACTGTCCCTCGCAAAGTGGGACAGGTGGTAACCCTACATTTAAGGTACCATTAACTCACAAACTTGAAAGACTAGCTTGTTTAGCACTTTTATTCAGACCTTTATAATTCAAAGCTCATATTCTAGCTGTTGTGTGGAAGTTGTAGTCTGTGACTTAATAAAAAACATAGGAAAGCACATCCTACTTATCTAACAACTATAATATGGTTTACCACTATTTTCCTGTGCCTTGTGCAGAAAATCTGCCACCCTTCAGGCCAGCTCTAATAAAGTTTGCTGGGTACTTATATATTATCGCAACCACATTTGCAACCTTGTCTAATTCATTACGTTTTCATGAAATGACTTTGTTCTTAAGTTAAAAGTAGTGGGTAAACTGCTTATTGCTTTTGTATCACAGTTGTGGTGAAACCCGAACAGGACTATGAAGCAGGAGTTTTTTAACCAACTGTCTGCAAGAGGACAACATTTTTCATCAATCGCCTTTTTGGAAACACAGAATCTACAACCACTTGGTGTACCAAAATGACCAGAAAAGCAGGGGACCTGCAGTCCTGTATGTGTTTCACAAACCGCTAATGCCCCATGCACCCTTCTTTTAAACAAGGCATTTTGATAATGTTTTGCAGTAATTGCTTAAAACAAAGCAAACGTTTAAAGAAGTGGTCCCTCCCTTAGTCTATACATTGTTCGGGATGCAGCCTTGGCCAAACCCCCTCTGAATTTAATGCCAGCGATTATTAAGTAGTTTTGTTGGATGTTCGCCATCCAAAAATTAATAATAATTAAAGTCCAATGTGTGTTGTTTTCATCAGTCCTGCCAGAAATGCAAGCATACAAATCTCCAAGTCATCTGTCTGCCTGGAGTACTTTTACATAACAGCAAATGAGCCATACCTCCTTCCCAGCAGCAAGTTACATACTGACTCCAAGTTTTGTTATTTTTCTTCAAAGAATGTTTAGTTTTCCTGAAGTAAGGCTATGGAAAAACTGAACAGTTGTTCACTTCAGTCTTACTAAATGTAAATGAGAAAATAATGTTTTAAAGGAGCGAAACCATTCTGAATTACACGATGTTAGAAATGTGGCTGCGATAATACGTAAGTACCGTTTGCTGTGTCATAGCCAGTTTCCCTCATCTAGAACACCACTACCATCTCTTGGAGAGGCCAAACAGCTGCTTGTGTAACAAAGAGCAGACCTCCTACTATGCTCCTTGCTGTTGAAACTCCTCTGTCAGGACACTCCTAAACCAATCTCTAGCCTGCTTGCACAAGTCCCCTGTTTATAACCTCTAAAGCCAATCCAGTTCAGGCCCAGTCCTCCAAATCCCTCCAATGCACTGACCATAGCTTCTCTGAACTTGCTCCCAAGGTTTGGCAGGCACTCCTCTCTTGTCTTTCAAACCTCTCTAACTTTGTCAAGTTTAGACCCGTTTACATAGACTTCACATTCAGACAGAGCCAATGTAAAGACAACAACATAGGCCACATTGCATAAGTTCTGTGGTAGCTTGGGATCACTCATCAATCTAATATAACTTCCCCACCAACACACACTACTTCATAGATAATTACCACCACACAAACAATCTTTTCTTGATCTACAACTCAGTCACTGGCTTTTATCTCCCAGTGATCCATACTAAGTATATATATATATATATATATATATATATATATATATATATATATATATACACATATACAGAGAGAGAGAGAGAGTGCTACAGAATCCTGAAAGCCCAAAATCCTGAGACCAAAATCTCAAAAGTTCAAATACTGAAAGCACACAGGATACCAACACTTACTATATTCCTGCGCAAATACATACAGAAACATATTCCCCTTCAACTGTATGCAGGGGAGCAAGCCCCCCATGCGCCCCACACACCCCCTGCTACTTAAATATATCAACTCCAAGACTGCACTTCACTACACTAAGTGCAATCTCGGAGTTCATATATTTAAGTAGCAGGGGGTGTGGGGGGCACAGCCCACCCCCACGTTGGAGGTGCAGAGGGACTTGCCCCCCTTATTATACTTGGAGAAGAGTAATATGGTTTGTGTTTTATTTGTTTCTGTATGTACTTGTGCTGGAATATAGTAAGTTGGTATCCTGTATGTTTTCAGGATTTTGACTTTTCAGTATTTTGAGTTTTCAGTATTTTGAACTTTTGAGATTTTGGTGTCAGGATTTTGGACTTTCAGGATTCTGTAGCGCTCCTCTATATATATATATATATGTATATGCGTGTGTACATTATCTTAACATAAAGTAATCTTATTGTGCATTTATTCATGTTAGTCTAATTTGTCAGTTTCTAGTCTTAATTATGTAACCTACTTTTTATTGTTACTTTCACTGTTGTTTTTTGGGTACTTCCTTATTATAGCGGCCCCAGCGATATCTGTATTGTAATGACCTTGTGATTGTTAAGCGCTTTTTCCCAAACCCCTCTTTAAAATGCATGACGTTCTGCTTGCTTTGAGCGGAAACATCTATGTTTGTTAGTGGCTGAATAGATTTGCATTATTCCTGTGTTTTGACGGTTGTTTTGTATGGAAAGGAAAGTTGATTATCTTTTTACCAAGGTATTGGTGTCTTATCATCATAATTGCACTTTGCATGACCTTGAGCATGTTACTTGCAGGTGAGATCTGAAATGTCTAGTATTATACACTGTGGGATTTTAGTTGTTGAGAATCTTTAGCAGATTTCGATGATTATGATGTTGATGTCAAATTTTGGTGAGAGAGGTTTAAACGTTATAGGTTGTGAGAGCATGCCTTTTATAATTCAAGGAAGTACAGCATGATTCTTTAACTGTACTGTAAATTCACTGTATATGAATGAGACAGTATATTTAAAGTGTTGTCCTTTAACAGTTTTAATATGGAAATATCAGACTTCTGTATTTAGGCGTGCTTTGAGTGAGAGAGATTCTGTTATAGGTTGTGAGAGCATGCCTTTTATAATTCAAGGAAGTACAGCATGATTCTTTAACTGTACTGTAAATTCACTGTATATGAATGAGACAGTATATTTAAAGTGTTGTCCTTTAACAGTTTTAATATGGAAATATCAGACTTCTGTATTTAGGCGTGCTTTGAGTGAAAGAGATTCTGTAGATCTCCTTTTCTGAGCCTGAAAATGGTCAATTTGATTAAGTATTCTTCTCCAGTTAATATATGTAACAAAACGTAAATAAAATCTAAGTAAATTGCCAGTCCGATGGTTATTTAAAATATGACTTTGTCGACTAAATGTTTATAACAGTTACTTGTTCATTTTTGCCCTTTCATCTTTTTTTGGTCACATGTCCATTCAAGTCTTTTGTACTTGTTTTATCCTTTCCATGGTCACAGGGAGGCAAAGCCTGTCCCAGCAAGCAGCAGATGTAAGACAGATGACTCCTCTAAATCTGTATATACAAGAGTGTGAAGAAGTAACTTACCAACTGTCATCCGCGTGTAGGCCGTAGCTCTGTTTACCTAACTATATTGCCAAGGCCGTTATATTAAGGGAGTACCATTTTTTTGTTATGATCTGTATTATTGTTCTTTCATTTTTTTGCTATTTGTAATAGTATGGAACTCGGGGTGAACCTACAAATGGTAATTATTGGTTAGTGCTCTGTTCTGTTAAACAAAGAAAAAGTAAATAAAAAGACTTGAGTGCACAGAGACTCTAGGGTTTTCTTTACTGACTGTACAACTACAATCAGGGACTTACCTAAAGGTTGCAGCAGTGGGATATAGCTACCCCTTCTCATTGCCAACATGATGTCATAGCTGATGCAAGAATAAAATAATGTGAGATTTCAGAAAACATCAAACTAGTATGAAAAGAAAGTGGAAAAATAACTTCAGGTAGAAAACAATATTAAATAGTGTTTTCTTTGTATGCAACACCTGGGGGTAGACTAAGAGAAAAGAAAAGTACTCTGTGATGAGGAAAAACTTGACATCTGGGTGGAGTTTCATATAATTAAGTTGCACAGAGGTATGTAATAAACAAGTGTCCCTTGTTGTGTCTTTCGGCTTTTCCCGGTTAGGGGTTGCCACAGCGGAACTCCGGTCCGCTAATGATTGGCAGGTGATTTTTACGTGCTGAGTTGCCAGCCCTAATGCACAACCTTCAAAGAAGGTACGCCCATTCACGCATGTTTCCACGCAGAAGACGCTCTAGCTGAGAGTCGAACCGGTCAGCGTCTTACTGTGAGGCGACAACGCTATCGCAGCATCACCACCGCGGAACAAGTGTCCCTAACTGCCATATTTAAGCTGCTGGGTGTTTGTCTTTGCAGTAAATAAGAAGGTGTGGTAAAGCATCAAGAGACTCACTGTATCCTTTTCCCGGTGTTCATATATGACTTCCATTATAACACTTTAATTTATAACGTGGCGAGGAGCCAACTGAAGCGCAACTGATCAGGAAATGAACTTGACAAAAAACTTACATGAAAACATTTTTTTGTAATGGGACAACCCAGTACACACACCCCCACACACACACACACATACTCCTGAACTTGTACATACCAACTCCAACATTGCACATGCATGAAAAAGGGAGGCATCCCCCTAAAGAAGGGAATTAGTGTTGGTGCAGACCAAGAAAACACACAGGCATTTTCTATGAAAAACAGTGATTGTGGAGTTGTAGTTTTCAAATTGTGCTCAGCTACATAGAAGCTCATCTGGTTTGCTCTTGACAAATAGTAGGGTAGCCTTGAATATGGTGTGCTTCCACCTCTGCTGTTCATTTTTGTGTATGACCTGTAGCATTTAAATAATTAGCTTGCGCAGCACAGATATCAAACAGTGTCTGATTCAGCAATACAGATGTATGCAGACATAGTAGGCATGCTGTCAACTGACATATGAAAAGCTGAAATACATTTACTTTTAACCCCACTTAAAATGAACTTTTCCTTCTTTTTGTTTTGAAGCAGTGTCAACAAGAGCAGGGTATGCTGCAGACAACTTCAGATGTTGGTATCCAACAAAAGACTTTTATTTGCTAGTAAGCAGCACCTTCCTTGAAAGGTGGGACTTTTTCCAAGTGTAGTAGAATTTGCCTGTATCTGACAGTTTTAATTGATTTCTTAAGACATCTTCATTTGTTGCCTTTGAACAGATGCACTTTACTTCTTTGCTTTTGAATGTAAAGTTGATTCATCTTACTTATTTAAATGTGCGACTGTTGATGCCAGTTTTGCCAGAATGCAAGGGATTAACAAAAGCAACCACCAAACTGATAACAGCAGCACATTATGCTTATTTTTTTGTGTAGGACAGACTTAGACTGAACCTTTTGAAGGAATCTGCACACCAGTAACCCTCAATTCAATAGACCTATCACCAAGGCTGCTGCATGGCAGGGTAAGTTAAATCTGAGACCACGATAAACAGAAGTTAAATCTGAGACCACGATAAACAGTACCTCTCAACTGTCCAGAATTTTTTTTTCTGTTTCTCATATAATTTGTGGCTTTCTTGCAAATCATTGAAGAGTGATTTGAATAAATAATGGCAAACATTTGAGTTTTGGCCTTTATGTCCTTCAGAAGATGCATAGTAATGGAAAACATTATTCTAGAAACTTTCTGAGTTTAAATGAGCAATATTTCATTCTTGTCCCTGATTTGGGGGCTTTGCTCCCCCTCTTTATTTTTGTCTTTGTCTAGATTTCCTACTCTAAGAGGTTGAGAGGTGTGACATAAACATGGTTCACAAAAAGCTGACTTGAACATGTGAAAGGGAATTTTGATGCTTTGTGTGATGGTTATTCTTATCTGTTTGTTATATTTTCAGTAGCGGTCTTATTGTTTTATCAAAGTCTACAGAGTTGCTTTTTTATTTTTTTGAATCCTCATTTAAATTAAAATTGTGAAAATTATGTGCTAAAGGTTAAGTACTTGACAACAGTGGGTTTAATTTACTAAAACAACACTACTGCGTAGGGAATAACCTAGCAGCAGAAATGTGCTGAATGAGTTGCAGAAATGGTGGAAAGTATATATAAATCCAATCCTCTGTATGCAGTATTAGTTATGTTAGCTAAGAGAATTCAAGCAAAAAACAAAATGCAGATCTTGTGGTTTATAAAATGTGCCAGAAAAATTGATAAACAAATGCAATTAAGTCAGTACGTAAAAAGAAAAACAATGGATATATCAGCAACTACTAGGAGATGTGTAAGGAGTGACATAAGGATGAAATAAACAAGGCATGAGTAATCGAGAAAGCTGCAGGGCACTAGGATACCTCTCAACCTCTTAGTCCAAGTAATCTGGGCAAAGCCTAAAATAATGGCTGGGGGGGAGGCCCAAAGATAGGGACAGATTTTACACATTGCTCTCATAAACCTAGAAAGTTGCTAGAACAAAAATTATTTGTGTTGGTATGAATTTTCTGAAGGATATGAAGTCTGGATTTTCATATCTTCAGTGATTTGACAGAAAACCACAGATTTTATGAGGTACAGACCAAAAATATGAGGCAAAACTCTAGACAGTTGAGAGGTATGGGCACTAGAAAGAAGGCGAACGTGCAGTGAAAGATTAGGGATGTACCAGTCAAAATGAAGTACTTCCAGGTATAGGCCAAGGGGCACTGTGAAAGGAGCTTTGATTCCATTGATTCCAAGGAAGTACTCATTTATAAATGATTTAGAGTGGGTGTGAGGGTTTGCCACTTTACAGAACGAATCCGGAACAGACATTAGCTTCGGGTTAATCACTGTCAGGACTGTTAAGTACTTCTTCAAATAAAACATCTGATTACTTTGTTACCTGTGCCTTTTGTATATTTCTACATCTTCCTTTGATAAGCCATAATGATTCTGAGTCAGGTTCTGAAAATAAAAAATAAACAATATGCCAAGCTTCACCTCAGGCACGAGTTTTGTTTGTTGATAGTATCATCTCATTTAAGTCTGAATACTCAGAAAGTATTAAGTTGCTGGTTTAAGATTTACTTGTCAAACAACAGTATGCAGAGGAAGAGGAGTAAAATAAATCGGTTCCTGTTTTAAAAAGCTTGAGAGAACAAAACGTTCCAGTGCATTCCATCTCACTTTAATCTTTTTTGTGGTGTACTAAATGCTATTCAGTTATCTTTTTTGTTTTATCGTACTATATATATCATACCCCATTCTTAGTGTAGGATTGTATTTCTCCAGTCTTTTGTGGCTATTGCTTATTTGTTGTATTCTTTTTATGTAGCATCTACTGAGATTATTTGAAAAAATCTGTATTGTTATAATGATACCTTGTTTAGTGGGATGGAACTAACCTAACTCCTAGGGAGAGTTAGGAAGAGTATGGCTAGGAAGGGCAGTATTAAGTGTCTCTGGTATGGTTTTCATTGGGCCACTATCGTAGGGAGTTATACCAAGATTATAGCTTGGATGCTGGGCAGCTGGGATGTAATCTTGCAACTTGTCAAAAGATATCTGAAGCAAATATTAGCCACCTAATACTAAACTTTTTTGAGGTTCATAGGCTGGTACTAGGCTGTTGGCCCTAGGGCGTATACAAGCCTAGCCATAACAATTCCCTGGCTAATTCTTCCCACAATATTTACTTTCCTGGACCCCTGTCTAGCAGGGTGTGGCTGATACTTGTGAGACATATTTAAGCTTTTAGCGTAGTTGCATATGTATTTGGTGACACTGTACAGGCCAGTCCTAAATAGCTTTGCATGTCTTGGGCAGACTACCATTTGGATTTATAGTACCATTACACAGTAGGATTAGACACCCTTTGTAATGGCCTAATTGTAGCTGATACGAGTGGCTGGTGGCAGCTGGAACTACCTTATCATCTGGGCAAAAGAGGGCATAGCTAGTAAACCTGTGCCAGCCTTTCCCAGGTGTGTGTGTGTGTGTTTGCATATCAGTCAAATCTCAAAGTGTGTGTGTGTGTGTGTGTGTGTGTGTGTGTGTGTGTGTGTGTGTCAGTTACTTGGGCAGGGACACAAAGCACTGGGTGGACAGAGAGGGTGCTGGAGGTCTTAGCTTTGCCACTTAGTTGAGAGCTCAGCCCTATAGCTGTGCCAGTGGTGAGTCTTATTGGGGATCTGGAAAAAGAGGGAGAAACCAGTTCCAGACTGACTGTGATCCCTGTATGCTCTTAAGGAAAATAGTACTTTACTGTGTGTGTATTTGTCATCCTCCCAGTGTTTATGTCCCCTAGCTATTGCCAGTGGTGAGGAATGAACTGGTGCAGGGGCATCACACTGCCTATCCTGACCAGGTCAAGGCATCCAGGCATCCAATATAGTACCCCACTTGTACATTATAGACAAAGTCACAACATTAGGTATAATTACCTGTCGTACCTGCTGGATAGCCAGGTGGCTCAAAGATAGGACACAAGAAATTAGGATAGAAGACTCTACTTCTACACAAAGGCCAGTCACTAGTGGAATTCCTCAAGGCTCAGTGCGGGGCTGCTACATTTTGGCAACTAATTCTTTGAAGTCAAGGCCACTGCCTCTGGCTGACTATGTTTGCAGATGATTGCAAACCAGACACAGTCATAGAATCCCCTAAAGTCAAGAAATGCCCTCCAAGAAGGCCTGACATAGACCAGAAAGTGGCGTCAGAGCCATGGTATAATACTCAATGCTGTGAAATTCGTAATAGTATCCTTTGGGAAGTTGGCTACCCCTGGAAACTACCACACTGATAATTCACCTCTAAGAGTAGATACAGTGATCAGGGATTTGGGAACACACTTAGACAGTAATCTGGCCTTTGATCATCATGTATCTACAGTAGTAAAGAAATCATTCAATATTGTGCAACTTATAAGTAAGAGTATGTCCTCTTTGTCCAAGGATGTCATTAATATGCTATACCTGGCCCTCATCAGACCAGTAACTTAGTACAACACCCCTTTGATATATATCTGAACAGGCATATGCAACAGCTGGATTGACCATAGAGGTTCCTCTAAAAAGTAAAAAAAACACATACTATTTCTCACAAGAGACCTAAAGAGCATTTTGATCTTGATATCCAACTTACCAACACTCTGCTTATGCTCACATGTAAGTTTCTAGCACTGTGATTTCTTGTAGGAATAGTTAAAGCTAGTAAAGATTAATTAGGTATTTTTCTTTGAAATCAGACCTGTCCTACTGTATTATTTTAACTTTCTGTGTGATCTCTGAACTCTTAGATATCGCTGTGGTGTAGTAGTTTTGTCTTGTGTTTTAATTATTTATTATTAAATATTTTTAAAACCTTCTACCTGTGGCTGGTTTGTGTAGAGATAAGCTATAGAGTACATTGCATATTTATATAGAGTTTATTGTAATAGGCCACTCTGATAAGCCTTAGACGGTATAGTCATATTACCATTGGATAATAATATTGCATAGTAATAATTGGATACCCTTTTAAGGGCCTTTTAGTAGCTGATATTATTAACTGGTTGGTGGCATTAATTACTACCGTATAGTCTGGGTAAAGGGGCACAGCTGGAGAATCTGTGTCAGCCTTTCCCAGGAGTGTCTGTGAAGTTGTATAAATACTTATCTCAAAGTGTAAGTGTGTGTGTGTGTTGTGTCAGCTACTTGACAGGGACACGAAGCACTGGTTGGACAGAGAGGGTACTGGAGGTTCTAGCTTGCCCAGTTAGGCTGAGACCTGGACCCTTTAGCTGTGCCAGTGGGGAGTCTTATTGGGGACCTGGTGAGCAAGGGAGCAGCCAGCCCCAGACTGACTGTGATCTCTGTGTGCACTTAAGGGAAATTGTACTTTACTGTGATATTAGTTATCCTTTCCTCTTCTATGAGACTACCTCCCTGGTGTTAGTGGTGAGGATTGAGGCTCCTTGATTGCTGGGCCAGGGCATGGTCGTCACAGGCATAAACAACACGTCCTACTTAGATTGCCTCATAAGCCATGTCCCTGTACTCAATTTCCTATAGACAGCTGAGGGGTGATCTATGCCTGGCCCATAGAACAGCATCTGCTCTTACTCTGATGGACCTGTTTCACATATGCAAAACAAATAGCATCAGATGCACCTGATATAGTGACTTAAACCTTGTCTGCAACATAAATAAGACATGTTTGAGGGTCAGGTATGTGTTTCAGAAAATTAATGTGGAACTGTTTTCCCATCCATGTGAAGCAGAGTTCTTCCCTAACCCAGTTCAAGAGTAACTTGGACCAGTGAATGGAGATCGGAAATTTTCCCCTGATCTGGTACCTATGTCTCTGTTAGACAGAGGCAGCCTGTAAATGCCAGACTGCCCACACCCAAGCCTGCATATACCCCTTAAAATAATCCTGGGGTATTAAAACTTGTCAGATACATTTGGGAATCACAGCTAGGATTAAAATGGCTATGGGGATATGCTTCTGCAGCCCTGTTATTATAGTAATTTCAGTCTTTGCATGTTGGGTGAAGTAGTTTCCCCAGTGCACTTGCTCAGCTAATATAAGATTTTACTAATTGTGCAAGATACTACCAACTGTCTGATTTACTCACTTAGTTTTAGGTGCATCACCTTTATATTCCCCCTCCAACCTTATGAATACCTGCAAACCCTAACCCTGCTCCTGCCCCTAACACCATACCCAACCTTAGAGAAACCTTTCCCATAACATGGCCACTATTCTAATGCAATATGACCAGAGTTAGTGGTGGAGTGAGTAGATTGGAAGAAGACTGTTTGTGCCTCTTTCACTCTTTTACATTCTGGTGTTTTAAATGTTCAATGTACTGTGATCAGTGTTTTGCAGGTTGATCTTTCAGTACATTGATCATTTAAATGTAATCTGTTTATTCACGTGTCCTTGCAAAAGACTTTAACCTAAATGGACAAGGTAAAAATCGAAACCTGAGTTATATTCTTGCTGATCAATGTTAAAAAGAACTGTGCAGTGTATTAACTTTATTGAAAGAACTACCAATGGATTTTTGTTTTTAGGACTGTTTATTGGTTATAGCCCAAGGAAAAAGAATGGCTGCCCTACTGGTGGATAAAGCTTGAACTCTTGAGCTTTCACTGCCCTAGCTTCAACTCATCAAAGATTGGAGTTCCTCCATAGGAAATCACTGTCAATGAATTGTGCTGAACGTGATTCCCATTTTGGGGGAATTTCCTCCTTTTCCGAGTAACTGCTACCTCAGAATTGGTATATATAAGTTCAGGGGTTGCCCCATACATTGTGGTGTGCTTTGGGGCTTGCCCCTGCAAAAACACTGTGAATGCAGTTCAGGGAATTTGAACCTCAGTGCATTCACTTGCATCCATTTATAGTGGAAGAAAAAAGGACCATGTCATACTGAAAACCTATTGCTGGCAGCCAGATTTAGGAATCATGTTAATACCATTTCTTTCAGTTACCTAATACAACGCTGAAGTGCTTAAAATGCTTCTTCATGAAAGCTGTGTTGTAAAATGTGATTTTAAATATGAGTTATGCAGTACTGAATATTTTTTTACTAGAGACAAAGAACTTTCTACCTGTAAGGCTCCATGTGTTTTATTCCACAAATTTGGCTAATGTGCCTGATATGCTGCAATACACATTGTATTTCTTTTTTCAAAGCAGAAAAAAATGTGAAGTATTTGTTCTAAAGATGTTTTGCAAGTACACTTGCCTTACAAATCATTTTTTCCAACTCCCTACAATACAGTGCAAATTAATAATACATTGAAAATAATTGTGAGAACAATTCGCTTAAAGCAAGAAAAGGGAAAACTAGTTGTTTAGGAACAATATCACAATATGACGTGCTGAGGTAGACTATTGTCATAAATACTAATTTAAGATCTTTGTTGAAGATCACCTTGCATTCTTATTAAAAAACAAAACACAGACCAATTCTCTACATAGGGCTGCTTTTAAAACAGTGGGATGTCATGGATTTACACAGTTAAGAAGTGCTTTAACTATTTAAGTTAACACAGAGGAGAACAAGCAGCTAGACTGTTAAAATGAATTGCTTTATTTTCCAAGTGACTTTATGGGGTGATTATTAACAGAAAGCAAGCTCCATTAAATTACAACAAATCTGCAACAATCCTGCCATTTTATTAATGTTTTCTATAATATTCTTGCACACATTGTGGTGGTGGTGTTTTGTGTGTGTGTGTGTGTGTGTGTGTGTGTGTGTGTGTGTGTGTGTGTGTGTGTGTGTGGTAATGTTGATCAAAGAAAAATGTGCAGCTGTGACTCAGCTGGAGGATTTGGGGATGTGGGGTTCTAATGAGACACTTACACCTGAGGAGTACACACACACATATATATATATATATATATATATATATATATATATATATATATATATATATATAAACAACTGAAATATGTCTTTATCATGCAAAAGTCTGAGTTACTAGGGCATCAGCAATACATTTGAAGGTTGGAGGGGGGCAAAGAACCAGTAATGCATTTCTGTTTCTACCAGGAAGACGTAAAGCTGATCAAGGACAGTTTTGTTGAGACCATCTTACTGAATTCTGTTTGGCCAAATGCCATATTGAACAAAAGATCAGTTGGCCAAATACCTTTCAGTAATTTCTGTAGATGTCAGTAACTTTAATGCTAGAGACAGTCTCAAATGGGATTTGATTTAAGGTTTAGGTTTGTGGTTAGGGTTAGAATTAGAAGCTATAGGGGAGTATTATGTCCTTCATGGGAGTATGTTATAGTTATTATATTTATGTTTCTGCACACATTTTGGTGTTTACATTTGATTTTTTTTCAATGAATTAGACTTTGATTTTGGTCCTTTTCATCTCTGTAGATTCAGTGTAGTTTAATTTGACAATGAAGTTATCAATCAGCTGTCCTACGTCAAATACTAAGTAGTGAAGTGACTTATTTTAAGTATCTGTATGCATCCTTATCAGTCCTACTGATGCATGACACAGCACAGCTTTATGTGAAAAAGGTCAATGTCCTGTTTAATCTTGGGATGCAGCCTTCATTGGCAGATTGCTAAGCACACATGCTGCAGAGGAAGGGACATATGAAATGACTGTTACTTGAGTAGCCATACCTGAAATCTTCTCCCTACTGTGGGTTTTCCCTCTGCCTGCTGGCAACACTAAGTGAACAGTTTTTCTGGTAGAAAATGATCTTGCATCAAGCAGAGTGGCTGTGTATAGCCTCATGTAAGTCTGGAGCCTGGTGACAGGTTTGGTTCACAGACCAATCGTCTGCACCTGTTTTGGAGGTATATACCTATTGTCGAGCCTGATTTGCCCCTTTACATGACATACCTGTTTTTGGATGCATGTCCCTATTTTCGAGCTTGATATACCCCTTCACACAATTTTCTATTACGTACCCCACAAGGTTTTTGAAGCTGTTCAGTACTTAGTAAACCACACTGTATGACCAACACACTTTTGGCACCAGTAATTTAAATAAAGAGGATCCACATCTTATATCTCGTTTTTTCAGGAGCAAAAATAAATTACTTTTGTGAGGTACATTTGTGCAGTATCATTTAAGTCTACAGATCTTACTCTGTTTTTGATAATATGCATATATTTTCATGGAATTTCTATCACTCTCAATTTTTTAAACCTGTGCTTTTCTAAGCTTGTGCTTTTCGGCAGTATCTTACATTCCTGCTTGAAATGGGGAGAGTTATGTACTGTTTGGTATTTAAATTTATCTTAATTAAGTGACAAGTCTGTGGCTGGAGGTACCTACTTTTCAAAAGCCCTTACCTATTTTCAGTGTCTACATGTTAGGAGATATGTAGGCTCAACTACTTCAACTGACTCAGTAAATTACATTTAATTAACTTATTCAGCCAGAGAAAAGCTGGTTTGGGGATTCTTGTGC
Organism: Protopterus annectens; assembly: GCF_019279795.1. Classification (NCBI taxonomy): domain Eukaryota; kingdom Metazoa; phylum Chordata; order Ceratodontiformes; family Protopteridae; genus Protopterus; species Protopterus annectens. The sequence goes on from NC_056743.1 coordinate 267,941,506, forward strand.
ATGCCCTGTACTAAAGTATAAATAATGTATCTAGAGTGGTAGGCCTTCAATCTGGGCACTGCATGTTTCAGTCAGTGTGTGTGCGCCCTTTCTGACCCAGTGTAACATGGTGAGCGTGTGTGTCCGTATGCATGACAACATGAGTACAGCTGATAAGAACTGGAAAAAGTACTAAAAGCCACTGACCCAAACCTTATGGCTGAGACTGCAATGTAATATTGGCTTTCTTTTGAATTTGGGATGTGGAAACTGGAGCACAGAAACTGAGGTCTAGAGATGTAAAGGAGAGATATGTAAATGATGGGAATGAGCAAGTTATGAGTAGCAAAAGCATAAGCCAAGAGCTTGTTCCCAAGTACAGGATGGGAGTAAATGGCAACTTTAGTTTCCACACTATGTCAAAAGTGAAGGGAATCTTAATGAACCAGTAGTCAGATAAGTTGCCACATCAAAAAGAGGTGTTTCTGAGGCCTGAACAGGTTACAGTTTAAGCCTATAAGTGTCTGTTTCCGCTGCTTAGTAATACTGGACAAAACAGGTCAAGGTTCACTTCCACATTTTGAATAGTACAGTCTGTAGTTAAAGAATAAAAGATTTGTAGTTTCAGTGCTGGATGCTTTCATGTAGTAGTACTGTAGGAATAAGCTTGCATGCAACATTGGCAGCTATTGAATGTTGCTTTGATATGATGACCTGCTACATCAGAAAAACTGTCAGGAAACCTTACTTATATTATGGTGTTGCAATGTTAAAAAAGCAGTAAGCTTTTCTTGCTGTAATTTTTCTTTCTTTGAAACATTTTTGATATAGATTGCATACATGTTACACTGATAGGAGTTGTGGCATGTTAGTACTTATGTGGTCTATGGAGCTGGAATGGTACAGCACCTTAGTATGTCTACAATGTAGTTATGATGTTTGATCTGTGATAGCCCTACAGGGCTTCAGTGATTAAATGATTTGAAGGATGGCAAATGGCACACAGGTTTAAATCGTGAGCTGAATGCTGGAATTATGTGAGAGCTAGTATATCTGGCCACAGCATGCTTATATGAGCAGTGGTTAATACTGGATACTTGTGAAGACCTAGTAGCTGGTCAGTGCCACATTTGTAGTAAAATGTTTTATTTCATTACAGTTAGGCTTATTGTTGGCTATTCAAGTTACAGAGAAATAAGTAGTTCTGTCTGGTTCTGCAGCCATAATGAGTTTTTTGACTGTCTGCTTATTCATTTACTTATGTTGTGATTAGACAGGACTGCTACTCATGAAAGGATGCATTTCAGACTTGACCTGAGACATAGATGTGTCCTGATCAGATCTAAAAACAATGAATAAAGCAAAAACGTATCTGCTTAGCTAAATGAAGCCTCTGCTGCCAATCATAAGTGGTCAATGTGAGTAAATCGATGTCTGCCAGAAAAGGAACTTCTTCAAGTCTTCTGTGAACTCTTCATCTCCGATTTCTTTCTTTGTGTGAGATTCAATGACCTTTGAATTGATTATATGAGTTATTGGGATGTGGAAGGTGTAAACCTACACAGTGCATGAAAGAAATTTGCACTACACATAACATTTACTTTTTATTGATTGTTTGTTGTTCTCCGCTACTGTTTCTTTTGATGTAAAGGTACTTCTGAGAATTGTGTTCAGCGGATCATGCATTATTTTAAAATTACAGCTTTAGCCTGTAATTAAAATACATATTGAGAACAGATACCTGTGTTATAGTATAGACTGAGTAAGGGATGTACAGCAAACAGTGCCAAACATATTGTGTGTGCCATAAAAAGGACACGTGTAATTTAAAGTTATGGACATAGACAACATGATCACTTTCAGGCTGAGGTATACCTCTCAACTTATAAACAGAAAGGCACTAAGGTAACATAACAGGTAAAATCACAGAACCTTTATTGTCCCAATATAAGACGTCAAAAAGACTTTACTGACTAAGCGCTTTCACCATCCTGGGCATCTTCAGAGTCAGTTAACATCATTAAAATCAAACTTTAAGTACACATATCAATTAGTACATAATTAAACAGAACCAATGAAATGGTTAAATATTTAATTGGTTAACCCCTTAGGTGTCTGTTAACCAAGTCTTTATCTTTTAAAGACTCAGTATTTTTGGTACAATATACTAAGATCACAATACAATTAATCAAAACAAAAAAAAAAAACACATATATTGTTTAAATTCTAAATAAAACAGGAACTGATGTCTGTTTTCGTAAATAATATGTATGTAAAGTTTTTGTGTCAAATACAAGCTGCCTTGTGTCTTAAAATGCAAGCTAGAGACAGGGTATCATTAATACCTGGAGCATTACTAGCATCCAATCTTAACTGCCATAGGCATTCCCTTACCTCCAAAATGGTTTTATAATCTCCCCCAAACTCCTTTGTGTAAAGCCTGTCTATGACAAAGAATATAAACTTTTTAAAGTTTGGACAATTGTTTGTATGGATGTATAGTGAATTAGTGTTTTCTTTATTTTTTATATCTCTATAGTGTTCTAAAATTGTTAGTCTTAGCTTTCTAGTGGTCATACCTATGTAGAATGCCGGGCAAGATAAACAAGTGGCAGCGTAAATTACCATATTTGTGTTGCAGTTACAGTAGCCCAGACTCCTCAGGGTTCTCTTAAAATTACCTAGACAGACATACGGACCATCGTTGATAAATTTGCACGCTTTACAGTTACCGCATTTAGCCATCTTGGCAGGTCTTTGTCCAAAGGATCTAGGTGTCTTTTCTAGCAACTCCTTCATATTCAAACCTCTACTATTAATAAAAGTAGGTGTTCTACCTAATGTATCATATAAATCTGCGGGGATAATGTTTTCCCAAGCGCTATGGATATCACTCTTAACTTCAAATGCTAAAAAACTATGTTGTGATACCATTCCTGTTGGCGCATTTTTTCTGTCAAGTTTACTTTTATGATTAGTAGCTTTATCACTCATCCTATGTGTGTCATGCAAGATGGGGGCAGAATCAGTAGGCCTTCTTCTAGATATCTCGTTTTGAAGCGTCATGAGCATGTCCAGCGGGTAACACCTTTGGACAAATAGATCCCTTAATATCCCTAGTTCAACTATAAAATTATCATCCTCACTGACAATGCAAGACAACCTGATCATCTGGCCCTTAACCACATTCCTCTTAATATAGGAAGGGTGACAACTCTTGTAGTGTAAAATTAGTTACTATAGGTTTTCTTTCTATACAAGTTGGATTCTATTTTACCAATTTTAATATATAATTGTAGATCCAAATAGTCAGTACTCCTGTTGTCAACCTTGTATGTGAATTTTAAGAATGTAGTAGTATTGTTCAAGTATGTTATAAATTCTTCCAATTCATCACGTGTACCCTTCCAAAAAAACAAAATGTCGTCCAAGAATCTTAGATATGTAGACATCTTTGCGTTGAATTCAGATGTCAACACAAACCGGTCTTCCCATTCTGCTAGAACAAGGTTGGCATATATGGGCGCACATTTAGCACCCATAGCAACCCCAGTGGACTGTCTATAATATTCATCTTCGAATCCAATATAGTTATTCTCCAAAACCATTTGCATCAAATCCACCAATAAGCCCTTTTTGTCCTGATGTAAGTCAGTATGTTTGGTCTAGATTGGTTTGGTAAGAGTTTGGACAATGTCATGAGGAATTACTGAGAATAAATTAATAACGTCAACTGTTACTAGTAAAAATTCCCCAAGGTGTTCATCAGTCAAAGTTCTAAGGCAGTCCAAACAGTGCCAGGAATCTTTTAATATACAAGGCAACCTATCCAAAATCTCCTTAGTCATAATATCTATATATGAAGCAAGTGGTTCAGTTTTGGAGCATCTAGCTGCAACTATTGGTCTAAAAGGTGGATGGACTATATTTTTGTGGATTTTGGGTATTCCAAAAAGAGTAGGCATGACCGGATGTTCCACCTGTAAATATTTATACTCCTCTGCATCTATGATTCCTTCATATAACATCTCATAGAGCTGCCAATCTATTTTGGTGTATGCCTTCTGGACATCAGATTTAGAGACTAACTCATAAGTGTTGGAATCACATAAGATACTCTGCATCTGCATTGAGTAATCAGTGTTGGTCATAATAACCACTCGTCCCCCTTTATCCGGTTTCATAACCCTATATTCGTTATTGGCAGAGAGCTCCTTTAAGCAAAATGCTTCTGCAGATGTTAAGTTGCTGTCATACGCTACCTGTCTACTGCCAATTAAACGTCTAATTTGTGTTGTACATAAACTTTCAAAGGCCAAAACCGCTGGGTGGTATGGAGGTATAAATGTACTACTTCTTTTAATTGTATGCAGATGCAGAGTATCTTATGCGATTCCAACACTTATGAGTTAGTCTCTAAATTTGATGTCCAGAAGGCATACACCAAAATAGATTGGCAGCTCTATGAGATGTTATGTGAAGGAATCATAGATGCAGAGGAGTATAAATATTTACAGGTGGAACATCTGGTCATGCCTTTTTTTTTGGACCCAAAAAACAACAAAAAAGATGCTCCAAAACTGAACCACTTTGCTCATATATAGATATTTGACAAACATACTGACTTACATCAGGACAAAAAGGGCTTATTAGTGGATTTGATGCAAATGGGTTCTAGCAGAATTTTGTGTTGACATCTGAATTCAACGCAAAGATGTCTACATATCTAAGATTCTTGGACGACATTTTGTTTTTTTGGAAGGGTACACGTGATGAATTGGAAGAATTTAGAACCTACTTGAACAATACTACTACATTCTTAAAATACACATACAAGGTTGATAACAGGAGTATTGACTATTTGGATCTACAATTATATATTAAAAATGGTAAAATAGAATCCAACTTGTATAGAAAGAAAACCTATAGTAACTAATTTTTACACTACAAGAGTTGTCACCCTTCCTATAGTAAGAGGAATGTGGTTAAGGGCCAGATGATCAGGTTGTCTCGCATTGTCAGTGAGGATGATAACTTTATAGTTGAACTAGGGATATTAAGGGATCTATTTGTCCAAAGGTGTTACCCGCTGGACATGCTCATGACGCTTCAAAACGAGATATCTAGAAGAAGGTCTACTGATTCTGCCCCCATCTTGCATGACGCACATAGGATGGGTGATAAAGCTACTAATCATAAAAGTAAACTTGACAGAAAAAATGCGCCAACAGGAATGGTGTTACAACATAATTTTTTAGCATTTGAAGTTGAGTGCTATCCATAGCGCTTGGGAAAACATTATCCCCACAGATTTATATGATACATTAGGTAGAACACCTACTTTTATTAATAGTAGAGGTTTGAATATGAAGGAGTTGCTAGAAAAGACACCTAGAGCCTTTGGACAAAGACCTGCCAAGATGGCTAAATGCGGCAACTGTAAAGCGTGCAAATTTATCAACGATGGTCCGTATATCTGTCTAAGTAATTTTAAGAGAACCCTGAGGAGTCCAGGCTACTGTAACTGCAACACAAATATGGTCATTTACGCTCCCACTTGTTTATCTTGTCCAGCATTCTACATAGGTATGACCACTAGAAAGCTAAGACTAACAATTTTAGAACACTATAGAGATATAAAAAATAAAAAAAACACTAATTCACTATACATCCATACGAACAATTGTCCAAACTTTAAAAAGTTCATATTCTTTACATACATATTATTTACGAAAACAGACATGAGTTCCTGTTTTATTTAGAATTTAAACAATATATGTGTTTTTTTTGTTTTGTTTAATTGTATTATGATCTTAGTATATTGTACCAAAACTACTGAGTCTTCAAAAGATAAAGACTTGGTTAACAAACACCTAAGGGGTTAACCAATTAAATATTTAATCATTTTATTGGCTCTGTTTAATTATGTACTAATTGATAGGTGTACTTAAAGTTTGATTTTAATGATGTTAACTGACTCTGAAGATGCCCAGGAGGGTGAAAGCGCTTAGTCAGTAAAGTCTTTTTGACGTCTTATATTGGGACAATAAAGGTTCAGTGATTTTACCTGTTATGTTACCTTAGTGCCTTTCTGTTTATCAGTATTTTACATTCTTAGGAGATACCTCTCAACTTTTTAGGGCAAGAAATAATGGAGGGGCAAAGGCTCAAGTTCAGAGATCGATTTTAAATATTGCTCTTGTAAACGTAGAAAGTTGCTGTAATAACATGCTTTGCATTAGTGTGCATTTTTAAGTTGATTCTTATGAAGTCTGATATCTGTCAGTATTTAATTACTTCATTCCTCAGTGATTTGCTGGAAAACAACACATTTAATGAGGATCAGACCAAAAATATGAGGTACAAGTCTGGACATTCCGCAGAATTCTGGTCAGTTGAGAAGTATGGGCTGAGATAGACTGTATATGGTTATGGTAGACAAAACTGGATGTTCTGAGGCACAGAATGTCAGTCACTGTCAGCTGGAAGTTGTTCCACTAAATAAGGTAGATTAAGAGAAGTCTTGTTCTTTGACATGTTTATCTGTTTTTATCCTGCATAGATAGGATGCAAGAATGTGAGAAAAGTAGACTGAATGCAGGAGTTGTTTGTATGACGATCTTTTATCCAGAAGTAGGAACCTTTCCTTGTGAGATAAACTGTTAATTTAAGAAATAACAGAAAGTTAGGTATCCAGAACATTTCCACTAAACAAAATACTACTGAGTCATGTAACTTTAACCGAGGCAACACATGTGGGCTTAGTGCAGGTAACTAGGAGACCAGTCACATTTCACTGTTTCACTGTAGTTATTCATGGGGATATTGTAGAGAATGTATAGCAGGATATTTTTTTCTGAAATCCTGATTTTTTTTTTAATGCTCTTTTTGGCCTCTTTATCTCCCTGTGACAGTCAAACCTCTATCCACTCATTGACTTATCTGCTTTCCTCACTTCCTGGCATTTGAAAAATCTGGGCAGGGATTGTATACCACCATGCTGCACAGAATCAGAAGATGTTTTCTGCTCCTAAATACTTTCCCTCTTTGTCATTAGGCAAAGTGTAAGGCTTCCACGTAGGTAATGTCTTATGTACACTTATTGTGCCTTGCCAGTGAGTAGCATTCTTCTTGGTAGGCTAACACTCATGTGTCCTACCATTTTACACATAGCATACATCTGCAGCCTAACCGTTAGCTGCTGGTTAAGTAATGGGTGTATACCAATCTCACCTCCTGAAATGGCTGGTCTGGCATTAGCTGGTCACTGTCACCCCTTCTTAAGCAGTGTCAAACCTCTGAGATCCAGATTTGTTAAAAGTGTCATTGTAAAAGTGTAAAAATGCAGATAGTCAAGGCATCTTTATTTACAAATCTCATCATATAGCTTCTGACCTGTCTCTCAGTCTTGTCATACTACTAAGCTAACAACCTGGGGGGGGGGGGGCTTTCTAAGCCTATCCAAGTTTTTCCTGAAAGAATAATGACATCTTATATCCAAATAGGATATTGAGGGCCAGGTATTTATAAGCTACCTCTGTCCATAAGAGATATGGGTGCAAGTCCTGGTATAAATTTCCTGTTCCCCTTCCACTGGTCTAGGTTGCACTTAAACTGAGTAATAGGCAAACTCATCTTCACGTGTATGGGAAGTGTGTTCTGTAGGAGGGGCATTCACTGTGACATATATCTATCTCCAGCATGTTCTGTTTAAGTCACAGACAAAATTTAGGTTTGTAGAGCTTGTATTTCTAGTACTGTTTGACTTACAAATATGCAGGAGATTCATAAGTGTGGGGTTTGTGGAAGACTTGTAAGCCAGGCATAGATCACCCCTCAGCATTTTATAGGAGACTGAATAGAGGGAAAGAGCTTTAAGGCACTTTGTATAAGGCAGGTTTGTTACGCCTTGTATTCTTTTTGTAAGGAACCCCTGAGGTTGCTGTAGTTGCTGCATATGCCTGGTCAGGCACATACCAAAGGGAGCACTGTAGTCTGTGATTGGTTTGATCAAATATCTTCATCATTATAACACATCATTTGACGTCAGTAAACATGAAGACACAAACTGAAATTACTCTTGAAACTAGCGTTTCTATGTGTCTTATTACATTCTTACATTACACATATAAAAGGCTTACACAAATTGGCAGAACAGATTTTATTGGGCAAACCTAGATGTTATTAAAAATGTGTTATCACACTTCCAGACTAATCCAGCATGCCCTACTAATCATCCCTTCTTCAATAGCAGCCCCTGTTCCAGACTGAACTAAAAATTCTACTAGAACAGGTCCTCCACCTAGGATTCCCATATTCCTTTCTCCTTGCCTATAGTCTGACACCAATCCCTGGAAGGGAAGACAACCCCCAACTTGGAGTCCAAATGTCTCCCTGGCCTCGCCCCCACTCCACCGACCCTCTCCCTCCAGTTACCAGCTCCCAACACCCTGGCTGCCCTGACAGTTAAAGAAGTGCCTTTATGAACTAAAGCATAAAGAGTTAATGCTTCCCTTTTCATTTATTTTATTTAATTCAGACTCCTTTATGTGTTAGCCAGTCTGGAGTAAGTATTCTACAGTTTGGGGAGTAGACAAATATGGTAAGTATTCTGAAGATCTTGACCTTGGATTTGGAGAAAATAACTATCAGGGAGTGGGTGTGAATTCACTCATTCTTGTCTGAACTATGTGTTGAACAGTCTACCATTGTTGGCAGCACACAGGGAAATTAGGCCTTCATTAGAAACACGCCACATGAGATTCTTAATGAAAAGTAGAATAAGATGGAGTCCTGAAACAGGAGCATAATTTACTTTATGTTAATTGTTTTGCTCCCCTCCTGCTTCCTTGAAGCCATGCCCTCAGAGATAGCCCATTCAGTCCTTCCTGCTCCTGGCATTAGAATAGAAAATGCCATGAGGGAGACTTGAGACTTGGGTACAGTAGCCGCCATCACATGTGGTACTAGGAGACTTATGGTGTTCCTAACATGCCACTAGTGTTCATTTGCAAGGCACAGTGCAGATCCTGGTTATGTTGAACTACTGTGAATATGCACACCTGCATACCTACAATGCTTCACCTGAATTCATGAACTCTTTAGCCAGGCATATGCCCCCAAATCCCTGTCTGTTAAAAAACAGTCTTGAACCTTCTCCCAGATAGTGCTTCAGCAGTGGATTTTAAATCATTTCCAACACCCAGGATGGGGATGTCAGCCTTGTGCATTAATTTCAGTCTCTTCTTTAATGCCTGTTCCAGGTAGGTCCCAGAGGTGCTAACCAACATGGAGAGAAGTGAGGTCTTCATTCCTCTGTGCCACATATTTAGCATGGTACAGACATTTTTGTCTTCTATCATATAGGTTCTCCTTCTAAGACTGAAGTCAAGTAAGGGATCATCTTTTAAACCCATTTGTATTTTAAACTGTCTGTAAGGTGACCATGGTTGTTACTGTCAAATGAATTTTAGTTTTTATTTATTTATTTTATTTATTTATTTTACATTTGTTAACCGGGAAAAATCCAACTGGACCAGGTCCATTTTCAGTGTATGCCCGGGGAGAAAAGCTCCACGATTGACAAGAAGATGCACGTTAATACAATATGAAAATATACAAAAAATACAAACAGTGGGAAACACAAACATAATATCTACGCCGGGTGAGACATGTACTAGAACCAATCACAGTAATTCAAACATGCTTCACATGATATAACATTATCTGTGATATCTGTAGACAAAATCTTACAAAAATAGAATTAGTAGAAACTACATTTGCTATGTTAAATAGTCAAAGACAGTTTACATTTTTCTAATGAGTGTACACTGAAAGAGATATTAAGCCAGTGTGGCTTAATTGGAAGTAGGAATATGTAAGTGTGTAGGAACAAGTGTAGAATAATAGAGGTTAGTGGAGGAGGAGAAAAGATATACTAATTTTCAAGGGATACATGGACAGATCCAGCTTTCCCTGAGATGTGGTTTTAATAGTCTTTTAAAGTTAGAGTTTGTTGTTGCAGAAGATATATTAGTAGGGAGGTTGTTCCATTTTTTAGCTATGATGTGGGAGAAAAGGGCTTTGCCTGCAGTGTTGTTTGCAGATGTGATACTGAGGAGAGGTTTGTTTGATGAGCGGAGAGGGCGGCTGGAAGAGTAGGAGGTTAGTAACTGTTTTAGGGATGGAGTTTTCTCTGGGTAGTTTATGATGTTGAAGGCATAAATGAATTGTAGCTAAGATAGTAGGTGTGGGAATTCAAGCCATTGTAATTGTTTTACTACTTGGCAGTGATGTGTTCTAAAAGGAGAGTTGTTGGCAAATTTGGTTATTTTATTATAGCATAACTGTGCATGACTGTAGTTTGTCCAGGTGTGATTGTTTTAATATGTGTCAGGATTGGTGCAGTGTAGGTAAGTGTTGATAAGAGGAGAGTTTGAGCTAGAGTGAGTCTTGCTTTGTCTGTGAGGAAGTTTTTGTGTCTGTAAAGGGTTCTCATTTTTTTATGAACTTTCTGGATAGATTGAGCTATGTGTAGATCAAAGAATAGGTTATTGTCTAGGTCTATCCCTAGGAGCTTTGTGTGGGTGGATAGGGAAATGGTAGTTCCATTTTTAGATGAGATAGAGAAATTAAATTAGTGGGAGTATTTTTTGTTTTGTTAGGGGTAAACAAGAGAAGTTTAGTTTTGTTTGGGTTTAGGATGAGTTGGATGTCAGTTATCCAAGTTTCAATGGCGGAGAATGACTCTTGGGCTTGCTCTTGCAAAGTGTTGACAGATGGGGCTGCACAGATGAGTGCAGAGTCATCTGCGTACTATATTAGTGAGGGTTGTTTAGAGGCAGTGTATAAATTGTTTGTTTGTAAAAATAGAGAAGAGAAGTGGGCCTAATATTGAGCCTTGTGGTACCTCCTATGGGGTTTGGGAGAGGGGGGGATAGGTGATTTAGCCATTGCACAGATTGTTTTCTGTCTGATAAGTAACTTTTGAACCAGGAGATAGCAGGAGAGAGGTAAAGGATAGTGAGTGAAGAACATCCAGTAGTTTTGGATGTGAGACCATGTCAAATGCCTTTGACAGGTCCAAAAAGATAGCAGATACATATTTATTGTTGTAACTTGATTGGTAAAGGAGAGAAGGGCAGAAGTTGTACTGTGGTGAGGCTGGAATCTGTGTTGGGTGATGGAGAGAAGATAGTTTATATTCAAGTATTGCATGACTTGGAAATGTATGCATTTCTCTAAGAGCTTGGATAAGGGGAGAGAATAGCTATAGGCCGGTAGTTGGAAAAGTCATAAGATTTTCCACCTTTATGAAGAGGTATAATGTATGATATTTTCCATAGTTGAGGTATGTAGGCTTCCTGAATGGACCTGTTTATTAGGATTGAGACTGGGTAGGATAGGGAGTCTGCTGCAATTTTTAGGAATTTTGCAGGTATTCTATCTGCTGCAAGAGTAGTAGGTTTTAGGGAGAGCAGGAGTTGTTTGATTTTAGATGTGGGAACAGGTGAGAGAGAGAAAGATGGAAGATTAGTAGTGTTGCAGGGAAGGTTTCCTGCAGTTGTGACTGATGAGTTGTTAGTGTTAAGTATTTGGTTGGACAGAGTTTATGACATGATAGTTAAACTGGGAAGCTATATCATTATTGTTTGAATTGGAGGTGGTAGGGGTGGGGGTAGTGATTGTACCTGCTTTCAGTAGGGAGTTGATACTGTGCCAGAACTTTTGGGGATTATTTGGGCGTTTGTTTTGGAGATCAAAGTAGTAGTTCTGTTTGTCTAGTTTAGTATGTTTTTTAGCTAGGTTCCTAAGTCGGTTATAGTTTTGTTTAGTTTGACAGGTGTTTTCTTGTTTCCATTTCTTCCAGACATTGTCTCTGGTTTTTAGTAGGGCTGTTGTGTCCCTGCTTAACCAAGGTGCATAGTTAGTTTTAGTTTTGATCTTTCTCTCTGGTGCAATGGAGTTTAGAACTGAGATAAATATGTTATTAAAATAGTCTACTGCCTCATCAAGGTGAAGGGTTTTTAGAAGCTGCCAGTTACATTGCTTTAGAATGCTGTTTAGGTTGTCTGTGGTACAGTTGTGATTGTCTCTGATTTGTCTATAAGTAATGCATTTTTGACTAGTTGTGCTTTTCCTTAAGAGAAAAGCGGGCAAATTGTCACTGAGTGTGTCTGGTAAACAACCAGTCTGATAGTGATGTTTGGGGTTATTCACTAGTGTCCAATCAATAATGGTGTATTTTTGGTTTCTTTTATCAATTCTGGTGGGTTCCAGAATTAATTGGGTGAAACCATAGAGATTTATTTGGTTAGTGGGATTGCTGGAGCTACAGGCTAGCCAGTCAGTATTAAGGTCACCTGATAAGATTGTTTCTTGAGGGGAGTGCAGATTAAGCCATTGAAGGATTTCTTCAATGACTGGTGAATTATTTCCAGGAGGGATATAGCAGCACAGAATGTTGATTGTTTTATCCTTGTTTAATGGTATGGTAGAGGCTATGATTTTGGCACAAGGAAATGTAGGTAGAGGGGTATGGAATGGTATTAGGTTTATTTCATTTTTGAAAAGTATTGCTACTCCACCACCTTTCCTATTTTTTCTATCTAGCCTTATGATGTTATAACCTGGTGGTAGTATTCCTTCGCTAGGGATATGTGGTTTTAGCCAGGACTCAGTAATAGTTAGAATATCAGGAGAGTAATGAGTAATAAAAGCATGCAGTTCTTGGAGTTTGTTGGAAATGCTTCTAATGTTGATATTAATTATTAGTAGATCAGTTTGAGATCTTTTGGGGAGATCGGCGAAAGAGGGTCTTGGGTTTCGGTGTATATCACCAGTGATAAGGAGTATTTTTGTGAGTTTGAAAAGGTGTTTGATGGCATAGGTTAGGCTAGAGAGGGATACATAGGCTACTTTTTTATTGATAGTTGGTAATTGGTGGCACTTTGGAGTGTGTAGGATGATACTATTGTTAAATAGTGTTGGACAGATTTTGAAATGTATGTGGGGTTGGTTTGTTCTTATTGTATGTGTTGTGTGGAAGGAGGTATTGCCTAGGGGGAAACTTGTTTGTATGGATGTGGTGAAGGATAGGCAAATAAGGGCAAGTAGGAGTGAGGGTAGAAGGATTAGCATTGTTATTTAAGTAGGAAAAGTAGAGGTAGTGTTCTTGTGAGGAGGGTTGAGGTTTGGTCTGTGAAGTGTAATAGGGGTGTGGAGTTTATGAAGGTGGTACTGATAAGTTAATGGGACAGGTGATTGGACCAGGAGGTGAGTCAAGTGATTATGGATAAGTATAAGTGTAGAGGTAGTGGGGGTGGTTGGGAAATGGGAGTAGGGTAGGGGAGCGAAGTGAGCCCGCAGGGCGAACGGAGCGGGGCCATCCCAGCAGAGGTGAGCGCCAAAAAAGTATCAGTGGTTGCAGGCAAGGACAGTGCACTGATAGTGATAGTGACTGTAGATAGTAAGGTATTTAACTATCTTTATAGGCTAGAGTTTAAGGATGTTACCTAGAGTAAAATTGTAATAAATAAACAGGGTAAAATGGTTGTCGTGGAAAAGGCACTGTAATAATGGCTTGGAGTACAAAGCCTTAAGTAGGTTGTTAGGTAAAGGCTCGTTTGGGAAGTTTTTTGGCTGTTTGCTGCCACCTGCTGTGAAAAATTACTTAGAGTTAGATTACTTGAGATTGTATCACTGAGGAGACCAGAGCTTGTGCTCATAAGGACAATGTCAGCAAAACATACAGCTGTGCCATGATCATTTCTTGAGAGTAGGACATAGGCTGCATTATGCTGTAAGATCAGCTCAATGCAGACTGGTACATCTTACCTGGTACTGCCAGCCATCAGACACTGGAAGTGCTGTAGTTACGGACCTCTGTTTGCTAGCAGTCTAGGCAGAGGTAAAACCTTGTCCCTGTCATTACATGGACAGGTGGCCACAGGTGCACCTCTACATGGGCACATGGATAATGGCCTACTTCACAACTGGATACTCCATGGTGCATGCAAGGCAGAGTGCTTTTGTGGCTTGGGCTTTTCTTAATGATGGAGTTAAGGATGTAACTAAGTCCACGCAGCCTCCCAGGTTTCTTTTCTATTCTGTAAAGATGATGAAATGTGTAAGATGGTTTGCTTTTTCAAAGCTGACAACTCTAGATTCCTCTAAGAGTCACTAAGATCCACTGTATTTTTCTGTTAATGTCAGTGGGAAGCATTCCTCTTTGTGTATGCTTGAATTCTAGCCATTTTTAGCACAGAGTATTGAGACTACAGATTATTAATGAACTTTATCATATACTCCTGTGTTGATTCTCTTAGCATCTATTTGCCTATTGACTGTTAAGTAAGTTACATAACCAGACAGTGCTCCTCACTGTTGGAGGTGTGTCTTGTGAACAAGTTAAACAGAAAAAAAATCTTTCTACCCGATCCCAGGTAACTGTCCTAAACAGAAACCTAACCCTTGCATGGCACCTTTGTACCAGCCACATGTCTTTCTGACATAAAGCTCATGATTAATTTGGATAGTTTTCAAACCTTTACAACTGAATTCTTTAAGAATTTAAATACCAAAGAAAATCAAGTATTTATTAGTTTCTGTACAGCACAGCTAAAATGCTTTGCTCAGCATTTAACACAAATTTTGCAATGTGTGATGCTTGCCCTCTGTACAGTTTTGGAAAATAGTACAGTCTGGCATTACTAGAACAATCTGGCTTTGATGCCTAGCCTAGAACTGTCATATGATCATTAATTATTGTGTAGCTTACCTCATTCTGTATTGTTGTACTTTACTGCTGACATTATCTGCGAAGGCACGTGATAACAGAACTACACCCATTGTTTATTCTAAATGTGAACTGTATTTTTAGCTGAACAGTCTATCCAGTTTCATTACAGGAAGCAGCAGTATGGGTGACAACAACTAGTTAGTACCCCAGAATATTCCTTGCCAGAGAGGTTAAACAGATGGTATTTAAGCAGAACTTCCAGTAAGATTCCCTGGTAGGGGGAAAACTGTCAAATTCATGACGGTGTATAAAATGAATAACATGATAGGAAGACTGTCGGAAAAATTAATGTGTTGCATTCTTCTAGTAATGTGACAGAATAAATACTGTAGACCTACTGAGTTTCATCATCATGCATACAGGAGATAAAACCTACCATCCTTATATTCCCAGTACAGCCTGTCAGCTGACTAGAAATTGCTTTATAGTTTTTGGAATTCTGCCTGCATCTAAGGATTTACAATTTGTAAGCCATTCAATTTCTTGAACTTTTTTTGAGAAGCTAGTGGACATGCTTCTGTTAGTCAGTGAAGTGTGATGTCCTTTAAGGCACTTATAACACTGTATGCTGCATTACAATGTCGGTAATGGAGTAGTAATCCAAACACCTTATGTGGGGATAGAACCCACAACTTACTGAGCTTTGAAGAGTCATAGAAGCATGCTACCTAATGAGCTATTAATATTGCAGCTGACATTATCTGAGGTGGGAGTGGGGGTGGAGAGAAGAATTTCCACTGTTAATATTTTCTCTTTAGATGATGTGCCTCTGTTACTAGGATCCCTAATAAGTATGTTTACATTGTTCTATGTTGTTGTAAGCTGCGGTGGTGCAGCGGTAGCGTTGTCGCCTCACAGCAAGAGGTTCTCCCGTTCAATTCTCGGCTGGAGCACCTTCTGTGTGGAGTCTGCATATTCTCCCCGCGGTCGAGTGGCGTTTGAAAGACATGCGTGAATGGGCGTGCCTTCGTTGAAGGTTGGGCGACGAGCTGGCACCTCGGCACTGTAAAAATCTACTGCCAATCATTAGTGGACTGAAGTTCCGCTGTTGCGACCCCTAACCGGGAAAAGCCGAAAGAAGAACAACATTGTTCTATGTTGTCTAAGGGGGGCAGATAGCTCTTCACATCTTTCTGAATAGGTTGCAGAGATACCAGAATATATTAGGAAAACTGACCAGTCAAATTGCTAGCTACATGTACATCAAGTATGTTTCATATTCCGAGAAAAAGCTAATGCTGATCACTTGGATCTTACATCTAAAATCCCTAGTCACTCACAAGCTTCTAAATCCAACAGACTGCCACCACCATCTTGAAAAGTCATTTAGCAGAGAAAAACTGTCAAATTCAGAAATACTCCCCAAACAGTAAATCAGTTTAAAAAATAATCAAAAATACACATCCCAACTCAAATGCATTGCTAATTCTGCATGCAAAATAATAATAGAAAGAACAAAACAGGAATCAGGAGTATGGCATAAACTAAATACACTTTACAATAATAAAGCTACTAAAAGTAAAATTTAAGTACAGTATCTGATTAGGACCATAAAGAATTCATATAGTAAAAAGTAATATGCTAAAGAAAGTAGTAAGTTAAATTCCACAAAGAGAAAATAAGGCACTTTAAGAACAGACAGAAAGTAAATAATATGAAGGAAAATTTGTCACTGTGGCAACAGAACGCAGTCACTCTTAGCCAGGAGTCAAATCACACAAACGAGCGCACATGCAGACAAAGTAGGAATTGCCAGGCATGTGTTCTTTGACACATTCAGGCAATAAATCTGCAGAAACAGTACACAAAAGCAAAACACAGCATGAATACAAAATGTACAGTAAAACAGAAATAAATAGCAAATAAAAATTACCATAAGAGTAGCAACTGTACAGTCATTATTATTTTTTTCAGTTCTTGGAAGGTACCACCAAAGTAATTACCCTTATGAATGTGCTTTGGTTTCAGCAAGCATATTATCAATTAAATCAACTTAAAAATGACAGGAAGAGGTCATTACTTCCTGCATATATGTCTTTCACTTTTCGTGGAGTTGCTACTAAGATGATTACTTGTGAACATTTCAGTGGCTATGTTACTTGGAAAGTGTTATACATGTTTGTGAAGCACTACGCTACTGAGAATGCTAGTCTTTTCATGGAGATTCAGTCACCTACCCCAGAACTCAGTGGAGATATTGTGTAGTGTCAGCACCAAACTGAACTGTGCAGTAATACTCAACAGTTTGATAGAAGAATTCCTTAACTGACTACCACAAAAATTTCAGCCAGATCTTCACATATTTAAAGAAGTTGTAACCACGCACAGCTGTCAGTTACTTAAAATGGCTGGATATACTATTAATTAGCCTTTCATGCCTTGTTGCATATATAACAGGAAAAGTGTTGTAGTTCTTGTCAGTGTAATGCTTCATTTTAAATATATCTGGAGCTGATTAAATGTTATATACTTAAGCACTTGATAGGATTGACATCTTGTAAAGTACATTTCAGTATTTGCTCCTGTGAAACAGTGATGGCTCTATTGCTTTTTTAATAAACTATCTGTATATTGAGTTTGGGATTGTGATAGCAACTCATAAGTCACAACCAAAAGAACAAATGGTGGTGGTGTATGTGCAAACATGCATAATCCCACATAATAATTTAGATGTTTTTCATTGCGCTTCCCAAAGTTAAGTTTAGCAAATTTATTAAAGTAATAAAACATTTGCCTTATAAGGTTTAAATTGTTACCCATTTGTTTCTTGCCAAACTCTAAATATATTATTATTTTTATTGTCATTACCTTTTATGGTTTGAAGGTAGACGCACATACATTTTTATGAACATGTGGAAAGAAACACACACAGTCACACATATGTTGGTGCATGTGTGTTTGTGAGAGGTTGTGTCTGTGAGTTTATGTGAGAATGTTTGTCTGCCTGTAAGGTCTCAGTAGGGGAGAGGTTAGTGAAGGTGTAGAGTAGGTGTGTGTTAGTGAAGGTGTAGAGTAGGTGTGTGTGTGTGTGTGTGTTTGTTTGTGTGTGTGTGTGTTTGCTTGTGTGTATGTGTGTGTTTGTGTAGAATGTGTGTGTGTGTGTGTGTGTGTGTGTGTGTGTGTGTGTGTGTGTGTGTGTGTGCCTGTGGGTTGGGGAACTGTCATATTCCCTTAGAATAATGAGCAAATGCTGCAATATTGACTTAATGGCACTTAAACATTTCAATGATGGGGAAACCACTAGGCATCAGGGATTACACTTAACGTTATGCCTTAATGGCACATAAATATATGGTCAAGGGAAACCACTAGAGACTTAGGGTCTGGGAGGAACACTATCCACTAGTGAGAATACTTTCCTATCATTGCTGTAACAGCACTTAGGATAAGGGGAAAACACCAGCTACTAGGGATAATTTATTTAACAATACACCTTAAGAGCACTTATGCAAAACAAAAGGATGTGGATGTGGGGGACCACACGATGCCTGGAGTAATATAACAGTGCACCTTAAAGGCAATAAAAATGATTCAAACCCCCCTCCAACTTCTCACAGAGGATATTAAACTCTGCACCACCACTAGGCACCAGGAATAAAATGGGAACAAATGTTAAAACTAGAAAAAAAAGCAAAAATAAAACCAAAACAAAGCTTCACACCCTGCAACCTTGACTTAAGAAAAAGTAGCGTAAACTGATGTTAGTATAGTATTTTTGTACCATATAATGAGGATATTGGACATCATGCAAGGCCTGCGACAATTTGTGAGTTACAGGGGAGAAGGATGGGACATAGCTAAGCATTCCCTTCAAACTCGTAGTGCAAGACATCTAGACAAAGCTAAAGTTAATGGTGGGATAAAGACACACAGTCACTGTCAGTTTTAATTATTCCTTATAGACTTTGAATGGCATAGAGTAACAGCTTTCACATTAACTTGCAGTTATTGAAGATTATGAAGTTTGAAACTCTGTTTGCCATTAATGACTGTGTGTATTTATTTCTGATTTACAAAGGCAGTAAAAATGGAAGAAACTTTGTGGCATTCTTTCAACTAAGGGGCAAGTAAAGGTTGTGTTTTGTGTGTGTGTGTGTGTGTGTGTGTGTGTGTGTGTGTGTGTGTGTGTGTGTGTGTGTGTGTGTGTGTGTGTCAGCGTGTATATGAGAGAGAGAGAGAATGAATCGGGTGGAGGGTGCCCATGCCAATGTGATGCTCAGGGCGGCAGTATTTACTAACAACGGAAAGTGCTGATCTGTATTAACTGTAGTTAATGGATATTCACAGAAATTCAGATTTACTCATTATGACTAATAGCTGTCTGAATCACAAACCTCTACATCATGAAAACAGCCCCTTTTTACCACAGCCCTTACAATGTGTAGTAGGGCTCTTTCTGAATCGTCGGATTTAATATGTATGTTGAATGGGTACTTAATACTTTCCTTACAGTCACTTCTTTTTGCTATCAAAATATCATTACTAACTTGTGGTGGGTGCACATCATTTTGTCATTTATTTCTTTTCTGAAAAACGGTGTTCTCCAGTAGTAATGACCTATAACTGAATGATTTAATAGGACTTGCAGCTGTTTTATAGTATTTTATGTGTTTTCAAATTTTTGTTTTTATTAAACTTGTTTCAGATTGATTTTTAGAATCTAGATTTGGGGTTGTGGGAAGTTTACTGTGATTCCTTATTTCTTAACTGCAGACACAGTTTTACTGTTTATCTATCAGCAGTGGAATGACATAGATTTGAGATGGAAAATGTTCCTTCTCTTGTTTACCCTTTCTCTGTGGTTGTGTGACGCTAAAATTAGCATGCTTAAGTAATGGACGGGGGGCTCTACATAGTTGACGAACAAAAACAATCTTTTGTTGTTTTCTTTCTTTCTTGTGGATTGTAGTGATGAACTTATTTTTAGTCAAAATGTTTTGTTTTTGATATTTTTAAGGATGTAATGATTGCATGTTTATTTTATCATAACTCTATCGAGGCTAGAGGTGCTTCATTTGGGAATTCTGCACTAATGTATGAGTTTTTAGTGGTCCTGTTTCAGCAAAAACACTCTTCGATTTGCTAGTTCTAGACCATGCTTGACAAGACTCACAAGATGCTTTGTCAAGTACACTATAATGCAGAATATAAGGTATTGACTTTAGACTTTGCAGTGGCATTACTTTTGAAACATCAGCTTTAGGTTTCTGTTGACTTGATGTATTCTGCATCTATAAAAAGAACAGCAGCCTTGCATACACATCTCTGCAGTTCAGAAATCTTGTCACAGGTGCATTCTTTATTCATGGAGCTTGCTGTCCAATTTAGCCTCTTGCATAGCCCTGCTTTGAGTACATTTTTGATAGCTTGTTTTTCTTGGGCGTAGATCCTTAAATAGTTTGCTTTTTCATAGAATCTTTTTTTTTTATTTTTAATTAAGGGCAATCTGTTAGGAACGGAACTGTTCCTCCTTAAGATGTTCATCAAAGAGAAATATGTTTGGTAGTAAGACTAAACTAATGTCATCACCAAAAGGCAGACTGTGGCAAAATCATATTTTAATAAGAATTCAAAAGTTCTCTGGGCATTGTGACATTTCAACCTTATAAATTACAAGGTGTAATAAAAGGAATATATAACAAGTGAAGCCACAACACAGGCACCACAGAACTGTGTTACACAGTAAAAAATAGTATGTGTTTAATAAAATATAACTACAACAGAGTACATTTAGGAAGTAAGCAGCATGCAGAGTAACCTCAAAGGACACTGGTGATCAAGTGGAAAGTACAAAGCAAAAGAACAGCATATATGACATTTAGCAGCATATTGATACATAACAAAGTTAGTAAACACGGCTTTGTATGACTTGTGGTACAAAGATGACAGACAACAAGGCATATACAGGAAGGGAGTCCTGCCTTCATTTGCAGTGAAAGACTGATGAGCAAACAGAGAGTAGCAGAGACTACAATAAAGCAGCCAGCACAAACAGTCCACCAAGATTAGGTCATGCTGGACAGCACAAACAGTCCGCCAAGATTAGGTCATGCTGGACACACAAACAGTCCACCAAGATTATGTCATGCTGGACATCACAAACAATCCACCAAAATTAGGTCATGCTGGACAGCACAAAACAGTCTGCAGACTAGCAACACAATGTACAAGGAGTAACTGCAGTAACTTGGTAGTGATGGAAAGTGACATGCAGATGACTTATACAACGCATGGCATTGTGTGTTTGACATCTCACACAAGAATAAAAAATGGATGATGTAGTGGTGCATCAGTAGCGTTGTTGTCTTACAGCAAGAGGTTATCTGGTTCAGTTCTCGGCTGGGGTGCCTTCTATGCGGAGTCTGCATGTCCTCCCTGCATTCGTGTCAGTTTTCTCTGTGTACTCCAGTTTCCCCCACTTTACAAAGACATACATTTAGAGTGTTTCTCCCTGGGCCTCCGCTGAAAATTGGCTTCATTCCAAGTCGGACTTTCCCGGTAAACAAATGTTAAATAAACAAAATGTAGTGTAATGTAAATGGGCAGAAATCCAGACAAGCAGAGGACAACAGAAGTATCTGACTGTGTAAATTATATATCCTTGTAAGCCAGTATAGTAGGAAATGTAGTGGTACAGTGTTCTGAAGACTGGACGTAGAGATTGTTCCATTGGTATCATACCTGGGAACTGAAGCACATGTGCAACAGGAAAGTAGTGTATGTTCCACAGGGAATCACATAACCTCTATAAAGAAGAGCCAGAGACTTGAATTTGGCATACCAATAAATTCAATTGTAGATCAAGGCAGAGCAGCAGATATTCAGTAATAGGAGTGAAAACAACTTAGGCTTTCAAATATTGACCTTCTGTAGGCTATCAAAGTAGAGAAGGCCCAAGGTCATATTCATACTGACTATGGGAATTTTTCTAGGGCACCAGGGAACTTCTCCTAATCGTTTTGTGAACAGGGACTCGATTTCCAGTTGTGCTTCCTGTTTTCCGGTCAGGGAGCGAAGGTGGCTTGGAGAAACAGTAAATCTATCATGAAGTTGAGAGAAGCTGTTGCAAACGTGTTGGGAATGAATAGAGCTGTTAATTGAATGGCAGAGCAGTCGGAGTCATTGAAAGATTAGTCGAAGGTTAAGCAGAGTGAGGAGAATGGAGAGAGGAGGAAAGAAACAGCAGGAGAACTTGAATAAAAGTCAAGAAGTAGTAGCAGGAATGAGAAGTATGTTTTCAGAGGATTTATTCCAGCAGAATTTGTTTGCACCAGAACCTGCAACATCAACATGTGTTGTTACAACCCTCCATTTGGGGGAGGGGGGGTTGCACGATGTGTATTTAAAAGAACTAATTTAGCAGAGTGAACTGGAAGGTGAAAAGGCAGTATCATGGGGTAAGATAATGGATACAGTACAAGAAAGGAAGTGCAGGAAATAAGGGCAGAGAAAAAGAAGTTGCATGCACAAACTGTAAGAGAAGGTGGAAGTTAAAGATGAGAAGAAAATGGAAGTAAGAAGAAAACATCAAGTAAGGATGAGTACTAAGGCAGAAAAAGAACTTGACGGGTATGAAATTTGGGACAGCATCATTTCACCACTGGGTGTTGAACACGGAGAGCTAGGAACATTTAACTGTGCAAATATGTATTCCTTTTGTGACATATTTTTGAAGAAGCACAATATATATGTGTGTATATATATATATATATATATATATATATATATATATATATATAGTATGCATAATGTTGCTTAGTATCCTCGTGATAGAAGAACATGGATCACAGACTGCGTGCTGTGGCAGGGTTAGCCACTTGACAGTGTAATATTTGGCTCTAGGTGATTTGGTTGAGTTAATTAATGTTATCAAATAGGCATGGGTATTTGCCAATGATGAGTGGGTTGAGGATCCAGCCTACTCTGACCTATGGCAGGGACCCATGGTGTTAGGGATTTATGTGCCCCTATTAGCCAGTGTGTGCCTGCCACAAAGCCCAGCAGCCCTGGGTCAGTAAGCTGCTGTCCAGTTGCTCAGCTTGGTTACCTGGGATAGCTCTATTGAGCAAAAGCTGTATATAAAACCGATCAACGTACTATACATGAAGTAAGAATTGTACACTCAATTTAGGTTCACTGACAGGATGCAGCTTGGAAGTGGATGACAAGAAGGTAAGGAGAATGTTGGGCATTCGACGTATTCCAGGAGACAAGATGGAAGGGCAGTGTAGCAAAGGCACTTGGCTTGGCATCCAGAGTCTACTAATCAGGAGAAGTGCAGTCTAGAAATGGTGTGAGGCTTCAGAAAACAGTGAATGATGTCATCGGAATTAGTGACAGATTAATGGCAGTCAGACTCCAGCCTAATGATAGAACAGTATTTGTAATTTTAGCCTGTGCTCCATAATATAACACAGCCCCACATGGTTGTGATAATGAAGAAAAGAGTGCGTTCAGGCAGAAGTTGCAGGACCTACTAGGTAAAGCAAGGCAACAGGAATTGGTATTGATAATGGGTAACCTGAATGCACATATTGGAATAAACAGAATAGGATAAGAGGACTGCATGGGTTCACATGGGTGGGGCAACAGGAGTAAAGAAGGCGAGGTCATTCTAGACCTCTGTCTAGCAATGCCTTGATAGTAGCAAACACATGGTTCAGAAAGAGATACAGTCAAAAGATCACATACAAGAGTAGCCACCATATAACTCAGGTTGACTTCCTCCTAGTAAAGAAAGGGCACTGGGGTAGAATCAGTGATTGCAAAGTCATCACCAGTGAAGCAGTCAGACCACAGCATAAACCACTGGTTGCAACAATCATCTGCAAGTAGTGGTCAGAGAAGGTTCTAAGGTCAACAGAGACCAGGCTGAAGACCTGGAAGTTGACTGGAGAGAAAGCACAACAGTTTAAGGAAATAGTTGAGGCTCTAGCACCTCAAGGAGAAGAGGAAAGGGTAGGAGTTGAAGAAGAATGCAAGCTCCTCAAAACAGCATGTGTGAGGACTATAGAACATATGGGTGGCCAAGCCAGTATGGAAATAAGGTACATAAGGAAAGCTTATGGTGAAATGCAGAAGTCCAGGAAGTCATTAAAAGAAAAAGGACATGCTGGAAAAAGTAAGAGATAGAAAAGACAGACCAGCATAGGAAGGAATACTGGTTGGCTAACAAAGAAGCTAAGAAAGGAGTTGCAATAGCAAAGAACAAGGCATCAGAGGCACTCTACGAGCTTCTGGAAAGTAAGTAAGCAGATGGCACAAAGAAACTATGTCAAGTTGAAAGACAAAGGTAGAAAAATAAAGAAAATAATCAGACACCCTTCATAAGGGATGCCAGCAACAAGCTGATCACCAGTCTACAGAAAGGGAGATAGAAGGAGTACTTGTAGCAGCTTCTGAATGAAGAAGACCCCACAGAAGCTGTACTGCCCCAGACACAGCCTATGATGACAGAAGAGGAGGAGGCCACCATAGAAGAAGTAAGAACAACACTAAAGAAAATGAAGTCGGGAGAAGCAGTAGGCTCAGATGAGGTCACGGCAGATATGATAAAGATGCTGGGTGAGATAAGGGAGAAATGGCACCTGAGGGTACTTATTACAATGTAAAGAGAAAGGCGTTTCACAGAGAATAAGCATACTGGTGTTCAGGAAGGGGGCATTCACAAATGTATGCAGTACAGAGGTATGAAACTCCTGTCACACTGTGGGAAAGTTCTGGAGAGGGTAACTGATAATGAGTACACAGACTAGTAGAAAGTAAGATGGGAGATGTGCAGTTTGGATTCATATGGATGCAGCACAACTGAACCAATGTTAGCAGTGATACATATTGTTGAGAAGAAGCTAGAAATGAGGAAAGATTCCAACTGGACATTCTTAGACTTGGAGAAAGCATATGGCAGGGTCCCAATGAATGCTGATTTGGGCAGTACTGCAGTGGTTCAAAGTCCCAGACATTGGTAGAATTAGAGCAAGCTATGTATAAGGACCCAGTGACTCAAATTTAAAGTTTTTGGTCTCACAGAGGGGGTTCCCAGTGGGAGTGGGTGTGCACTAGGGTTCAGCTCTGGGCCAACCTTTGCTCATACTGGTGATGGACTACATTAGCAAACATGTTGGGAGGGACAGATCAACAAAGTTGCTGTATGCAGACAAAGTGGCATTACAGGTAGGCAAGAACTTCAGCAAAGGATAGAAGAATGGAATGCAAAGCTGAAGGCATATGGAATGAAACTGAGTACAGATAAGACAGCTGTAAAGGCAAAATTGGTGGAGTTCATAAGAAACCTAGAATTGAGATAGAAGAGAAAATAGTGGAACAGGTTAACAGCTTCAAGTATCTGGGAACGGTGGTTGAGGAAAATGGAAGTCTGAATGAGGAAGTCAAAGCTAGAACCAGAGGGGTTGTAGACACCTGGCACAAAGTTGTCAGATGTAGTGTATGACAGAAGAATGCCAAAGAAGTTGAAAAGTAAGGTGTACAAAACAGTGGTGAGACCAGCACTAGTGTATGGTATGGAGACCTGGGCAGTAAAGGCAGAGCAGTTTAGGAAGCTAGAGATGATGGAGATGAAGTGCCTAAGAAGGCTGGTAGGATGCACACTGTGGGACAGATGAAGAAATGAGGACATAAGAGCAGAAGCCAAAGTAACACCAGTTGCAGAAAAGTTAAAAAAAAACACACATTACAGTTATTTGGGCACAGAAAAGCAGAAGACAATCTGGTGAAGATGATTTTGGACAGCCAGGAATAAGGTAAGAGGAAAGCAAGGGCATCCAGCAAAGAGGTAGATGGATTGTGTAAGAGAAGATCTGTGACGGTCAGGCATGAGTGTTGAAGAAAGGAGGAATATGGCATCGAACAAAGAGAGATGGCGATCATTGACACAACACCATGACCCTATTTAGAAAATAGAAAAAGGGTTGAGGATGATGACGATGACTAGAGACTTCAGCACATCAGCTGTGAATACCTTAGTGAGCCTGTATACTTGTGGTAAGGGAGTGGAAAAAAGGACAGGAACCATTTTGTATGGTGGTCTACAGACCTGAAGTGTGTTGCATTATTTAGAGTCAGCACGGTTATGAGACAAATAAAACAGCAGATTCATGGTGGCATCATATATGCAAGTCCATGCATATTGATTCTCTTAACTCATATCTACTTACTAGCCTCTCAGGTGTAGATCTTCTTGTAGGGCATTCTGCAACATGTGCCATTGTCTAGCTGCACCACCACCACCATTACCACTTCCCAAATCTAATACATCACATAAGGGTAATTTAATCTCAACTTGACATTTTTCTGAATACTTTTTCAGGCACCCCACAAACTTCATCAGTGTATCCCATCTATCCTCCTCCTGTCTTTAAACTGTCATTCATATTGACACTGTCTTGATCTGCTGCTCACATATGTAGTACTCTATGAAAAATTCTGAACTCAGAACCAATCCCCTGATGCTCTACTGGTCATGTTCCTTACTCCTGAATTTGCCATTGTCACCACAATCATCTATGCCCTGTTGTTCAACCAAGCTTCAGCCAAGTCTCCTCTTCTTGGTTCTGCATCTATGCTGTACACGTATCCTGTACCAACCACTTTTTGTACGTATAAAATAACTGCGTTATCTTCCTTGTGTATTGAGTATTTTTAATGTACAGAATAAGATTCATGGTTCATGTTTCTCCTCCTGTTCTTGCTTGGACACAGCATAAACCATATATTTGTCATTTTAGTCACCTACATTTGTTAGAGATTTACTAAGGATACACTTACCTGTGCTTGTATGTAAAAATGTTTTGTACCCGTAAGTAGTCATGTGTGATTGTTAATTGCAGCATGACTTATTTTACATTTCACATTCAAGTGAATGATGTTGCCATCTATCTGTTTTGCACACAGTCAGCAATTTCATGTATATGTGACCATTTGTATGATTGGCATGCATTCAACTTTGCCATACACAGAGATTGGTACACATCATGAACACTAATAAATCCTCCTAGTGCCCCAATCACTAACTTAGGGGGTAACTTTCTTACGTCTGCAACTGCACCAAATGTCACAGCTTCAAAAAGAAAGCTGAATTTAAATGAGTAGTTGTGAAGCATCAGAGAAAGTAATATACTTTTGCATTACTAGCTATATAATAAAATGTGTGTAATATTGTACTGTTAATATAAGTGTTCCTTAATTCATTCTATTTTCAAGATACTTTAAGATACATAAAATGTAAATGTGGCCATTTTGCTACTCTAGGGGAGGGCACACATTAAACAGGGCAGAGGAAGCAAACACTTATCTATGTAAATGTATGGGACTTCATATGTTTCATGTGATATGAGGTTTCAGCTAGCGCTTTGACAGATAGCGTTATTTATTGGAAAACGTAACCTCCAGTACATTTTAAACAATGTTAATTGTGTGGAATGAATAGTTCATAAAGCTTGAGTATTTGTAATCCATCACGTATGGGGACTTTACAGACTTATTACGAATTGTGTTAAAAAGAGCTAATTCCTTTACTTAACAAAAAATGTAGTACTACCATTTTAATGTGAGTTGTAGTGAAAGACCAGTGTTGTGTGATTTTTGTAATAATAAGAATTTAAGGTTTATGAGAGCTGACAAAAGGGGTGGTTTGTTTAATGTATCAAAAAGATTATATTTGGTTTATGCAAACAATGTTACTGAATAAAGATGAATACAAACCCATACCATTGTTTGATGTACAAAAAAGGTACAAGTATGTTTATGATGTTTTAGAATAGTTACTAGACAATAGAAAATAGACTTGCACATACATGATTTTTTTTACTATAAACACTCCAACTCTTGTAATCCGAACAATTGTATGTTATATGTGGCACTGGATAGTGTAAGTATTAAGACAATGTTAACAGAAAATTGGAATGTTACACCTTGCAATTCAGAGTTGGCTAACATAGTAGGTAAGGGATCTACTTTTACTTAAAAAAAGATGACCTCTATTAATTCATTGTTACAAACAGATTTCACATTTATGAACTTTCATCGGACTGACAAACCAAAAGTGTTTTACAAGTGTGGCCATTGTTCTGATGGTAGATATATTTGTAAAGGACTGTTTTAACTTTAACCAAACAAACACCATCGACTTTACATGGTTAAAAAACTTGGGAAGAAAAATGTAAAGTTAGAACAAATAAATCGCTGCCAACACCAATGTGAATAGTTTAGCGCTTTCATTCTATTTAATACAGTGAACTTCATCAGAACTGGACAACAATCTCAAATCCAACACTTTAAATACACAATCATTAATTAATTATCCAATCAATATATATATATATATATATATATATATATATATATATATATATATATATATATATATATATATATATATATATATATATATACATAGGTTGGTACTAGGCTATCGGCCGTAGGGCCTATACAGGCCTAGCCATAACAATTCCCTGGTTATTTCTTCCCACAATATTTACTTCCCTGGACCCCTGTCTAGCAGGGTAACTGACATGATCCCCGGGGTGAATTTCTTATCTCCCATCCAATCGTCTCGGTTCCTTTTGAAGAGGGCCAAAGAGGCGGTCTGCTTGACATGTATCGGCAGTGTATTCCGGAGTCTGGGGAGTCTCTGGGTCAGGAACCTATCCCTCCAGCATCTTTTGTTCATTGTGATGACAAGGCTTAGATCCCTGGTGTGTGTGGGTCTGAGGGATTGGGATTTCTTTAAGTGTAGCATGTTCAACAGCTCTGGGTTTGACATGGCCTTGTATGTTAAGCAGAGATCGCCTCTGAGTAGACGATATGCAACAGAGTATAGTTGGAGTGTTTTTAGACTGTCAGCATAGGGCAGCTGCTTTAGGCCTGTGATTCTTTTAGTGAGGTATTTCTGCGGCCTTTCCAGTTGTTGCAGATGTCTTGAGAGGTACATACTAAACAGGGCGTTGTATTCTATAATGGGTCTAATAAGGGATGAGTACAGTGGGACAATGACCTCCTTTTTTCTGGATGAAAAGCCCTTAGTGATGAGGTGTGCCACATAGAAGGATTTCCTGACTGTTGTGGCTTTGTGGTTATTGAAGGTGAGACCACTATCCACCAAGTCTCTTATCACACTTTCTGTATTTAGTGTACTGTCACCTATGTGGTAATTCACGGGTGCATGTTTTTCCCCCAGAGGGGATAACTATACATTTCTTGGCTATGAGCTTGAGCCCATGGTTCTGGCACCAAACATCTGTTTCTGTAAGGCACTTTTGTAGAATATCCACATTATTTGGGGATTCAGTAATGGCTCCCAGTTTGCTGTCATCTGTGAACTTTGTTAGCCAGAGTCCCTTAGTGTTGGCCTGTACTTCAGAGAAGTTGATGCCAAATAAGAGCGGTCCCAGGACTGAACCCTGAGGTACTCTACTTGTCACTTGTCTGGAGCTGGATTTGGAATCCGCTACTTTTACAGTGTGGGTTCTGTCAGTAAGCCAGTTGGCAACCCATCGAGTGACGTAGGGATTAATGCCCAGCTTAGTAAGTTTATCTATGATTCCAGAGGGGGGGATGGGGTCGAAGGCCTTGGCGAGGTCCAGATCGGCTGTGTGGACCACCTTACCCTCGTCCACAGCTCTGGAGACTGATTCGAAGAAGTCAGTCAGATTCAGGAGACGAGATTGGCCCTTCATGAACCCAAACTGGGTGGGGTCCAGTGTTTGAAGGTTGCCAATGTCTTTGTTTATAAATTACATGATAATACATTTCATTGCCTTACAGATCAGGCTCGTCAGACTGATGAGGCGGTAGTTCCCAGGATCCAAGGTCGATACCCCCTTGTGGAGTGGGATAACTGTAGCCACTCAGTAGGCACAAAGCATGAGGTGAGGCCATGATTAAACATGACACTTAGGTGAGGTGCCAGTTCATTTTGTAGTTCATGTAGTACACAGCCTGGGATGTCGTCTGGTCCCATGGATGCTTTATACTTAGCTTTGGAGAGTGCATTTTTTACCTGTGTGGCCATTATTACCAATTTGGCAATCTTTCGGTATTGAGATGGGCCCTTTAGGAAGTGAAGTTGGCACTGAATTGACCTGCCAGGATATTGGCAATATCCTTGGAAGCAGTATATTTAGTGCCATTCTGTTGTAGCTCAGAGCAGATCCGAGCATTGCCATTTAGATTCTTGACATTGCTATGGAATGCATTGTGGTTGTCTTTGGAATCTTTGGCAACTTTATTTTTGTAACTAGCTTTGGAGGATTTTATGATGGATCTCATCTTCTTACTGAGGCTGGTAAGGGAGTTTTTTGCATCCTGGGATTTTCCTCTTTTCTGCACCACTTTCTTCCTTTTGTTGTAAAGTTTGTTTGTGGCAGGGGACCACCAGATTGGCTTCCTTTTTTGGAGGAGAACATCTTGGTTCTATTTGGGATGGCACGATTCATGCATGAGTGGATGTGCTCGTACAGCGCCTTAGTGTAGGACTCACCAGTCAAACTTTCAGTTCCCGTCTGCATGGGTGTCATGAAGTTTGTAACTTCTGACTTGAGTAGCATGAAGTTGGCTTTGGAGAAGTTTTTTATGGAGGTTTTCTTATTGGGGGTGGGATGGGGATGTGGATGTCAAAGGTGATTACACACTATAAATTTTAAAGATACAATGCTAAAAATCATAGCAGTATTAAAAAATACTTTAAGATGTATAATTTAATAATGGTACCTGTCATTTAAAAGACATTTAACATTAAAAGTACCATTTAACCCAGGTGACTTCTCAGCATTTAAAAATACTTACCATCTTAATTCACTAATTTCTAATGCATTGTTAAACCCAATCACATAAGGTAATACATTAATAGAATCTAAAACAAAAAATACAAATTTCTTAAAAATCGTACATTCAGTTGTATGCTTAGCTAAGGCATTATTCAAATCTTTGTTTTTAATTGCTAAGCAATGCTCATAAATTCTCTTATATAGTGCCCTAATGGTTTTGCCTACATAAAACTATGGCAGGTGGTACAAGAAGCTAAGTAAACTATACTACAACTTTTATAGTTAAACCTGCCTTTACTAGTTACCATTTTCTGAAGATGAGTAAAATATATACTTCTAGAAGAGTCAGTGTATCTACAGTGCCTACAATTATAACATGAGTAAGTACCTACAGGGACACAAAGGCTCTCAGATGACTTGTATTCTCCTATCTCTAAAATGGACTTCACGCTAGCTACTTTTTTTATAAATGAAAGTGGGATGATCACCCAACACTCCAGCTAGATCTCTGTTACCTAAAATCACATTCCAATTGTTAGAAATTGCCTGTTTAATATTTTGAGAATCTATACAAATTGAAATAGGAAATGCACAGTCCATTTTATTGTCTTCTAAATTACTAATTTTTGAAGCGAACCCACTGGTTATAATTGGTGGGAACTTCTCCATTCTGACAGTAATAGTTTCTTCTTGAATAGCTTTCACCTTCTCAAACGGATAACCTCTTTGAACAAACATGGAAACCAATGTGTTTGTTTCAGAAATATAGGTCTCTTGACCTGAAATGAGTCTACTTAAATGAATAATTTGTCCACAAACCAGATTGAGTTTCATAAAAAGTGGATGTCTGCTACGAAAATGAAGGAAATTGTTGGTGTAAGTATTCTTTCTATGCACCGTGCTGACAAATCTCCTTTCTTCTGTGTTTGTAACGATATTAAGATCTAGAAAATGGACATTAGTCCCTTTACCACTGAGTACAAACTTCAATTCATATGCATGGCTATTGATGTCATCCAATAAATTGTATAACTCATTAGCAGACCCATTCCAAATAAAAAAACAAATCATCTATGTATCTTCTTTACACAGAGACATGTTTAAATCCATTCAATTTAGTCAAATGAGACAATTCCCACCAACTTAAAACCAAATTGGTGAAAGTCGATGTTACCTTTGTACCCATAGCTACCCCACAGGTCTGATGGTATATCTTTCCATCAAAAATAAAGAAATAATTTTTCAGTACCAATTCTAACAATAAACAAATGGACTAAACCATAACGTCTCCAAATGTAGTGTGTCTAGTTAAAAATTTCTTAAACTCTATGCTCATAGTCTGATCAATGGATATATATAATGATGCTACATCAACTGTAACTAAATACATTTCTGTGCTTTGAAAAATGTAGCTCTTTAATAAATCCAGAAACTGCTAGGAATCTTTAAAAAATAAGGTGTATTAGACACTAATGGATTTAATAAATGGTCTAAATAATGGGAAATAGTGACTATTTTCCCTTTTTTAGCAGAGACTATAGGCCTGAAAGGAGGGTTAACTGTATCCTTGTGGATTTTTGGTATTCTGAATAGAATTCCAAACATGGGTTCCTCAATAACAAGAAATTCATAAGTAGCCAAATCAATTAAATTCTTGTCAAGAAAATCCATCAATCTTTTATCAGTAGTTGTAAAACTTCTTCTAACCATATCTTTACTGACTAATCGGTAATTCTTTTTGTCATTTAATAAACTCTTCATATGTATTTGATATTCAGACACCTTCATAATAATGAACCCATTCCCTTTATTGGCTTTCATAAACTGATATCGCTGGTTATGTCTCAGATTTTTCAAAGAATTTCATTCACTCTTGTCAAAATGAACTTTTATATTGTCGTCATTCACTTTTCTGTAGTTGTTACAAATAAATCTAATGTCATTTTCACAGGGTTCACTAAAAACATTTAATGTAGCGGTTAACCTAGGGTTGATGTTACTAGGTTTTTTACATTCTGTATTAGACCTAAATTCCACCACATCAAAAGCATAACGTAGATTCAATTTTCTAACATACAGTTTAAAGTCCAAAACTGTATCTATTAGTGGAGCTTTGACTGGGTGAACAAAGGAAAATACTTTTTCTAATACCTTTTGTTGTACATCGCTAAGTTCCAAATCACTTAAATTATAGATTTTACAAATGGGAACTATCTCTTGCGATATTTCCCCTTCTTTCTGTTCCGTACAGTCCCTTTCCCTTTGGACTTCATCCCGTTGTTGTTCCCCTCTGGTGACTTCAGATGAAAAGAATTACTTGAACCATGGGAAATGCTGGTACTCGTGCCTTCTCCTGGATCGTTAACAACGCTAACATTATGCATGTTATTATTATCCGAACTAGTAATGTTATTGTTATTATTAACAACTCTGACATTATTAACATCTAGTTGGTTATTGCTCGTGTTGTCGACAGATAATACAGCTGTTTTTGAATTTAACAAATATGCTGCATTGTTGGCATAAGACAGAGTCACACGCCAGTTTGTTCCGTTTTCTGTTGATCAAACTAGCAACGTGTCTCTGTAACTTAGCTTCAATACCATCATATAATGTTCTGAATGCACCAAAATTAACATAATTCAAATTAGAGTTATTGAATTCATTAATTTCTTGTTTTAACACATTAATTTTTGTTATATTATGCGTCACCAATATTTTCAAAGCTTCTACCCCAGTGTTGTTATACAATTCAACAAGCTCTGAAAAAATGATGTCCGAATGTACAATTCCATTAGGAAAACAGTAACATCTTAAACCAAACTGCACTTGTTTACGCTCAATGCAAGTCTGTAAATAGAAGTTGTCATATTCCAACGAACATAGTTTGAACAACTTTTTTTCAAAATGAAAGATGTTAGACTTACAGTTTGTCGCCTTTGCTTCAAGTCCAGTAATGCCACTAAAAATAGGCATACTGTTGATAGAACTCCCAACACAAGCAAAAGGATTAACTAAATCACAGTTAACAAAACCTTTGCCTTGGTTATTTTCGGCTCTTGCTATCGCTGCAGAGTCACTGCCGGAACTGTTAGCCAAAGACTTCCTGTTCTGTAAGGTAGAAACCACTGTAGAAACAGGAAAATTAGATGAATTTGAAACTGCAGCAATTCTATCTAGTAGTAATTGTGCCTTTTGAATTGCTATAGTCAAACTGTTAGTAATAGAACCAAGGTATTCTGATACACTGTAAGCGCTAATGTTAAGATTGTCATCTGAATAACTATTTGGTGATGAAACTGTGGTTTGATGCATGGTAGATCCTCAATTTATGGTAGTGGCAGCCATTCACGTCCCAAAGATGGTAAAAAATAAAACTAAAACCAAACAAACACCACCGACTTTACACGGTTAAAAAACTTAGAAAAGAAAAACTTAAAGTTAGAACAAATAAATCACTGCTAAAACCAATGTAAATAGTTTAGTGCTTTCATTCGATTTAATACAACAAACTTCATCAGAACTAGACAACCTTCTCAAATCCAACACTTAAAATACATAATCATTAATTAATTATCCAATCAAATCAAGATATATATATATATATATATATATATATATATATATATACACACACACACACACACACACACACACACACACACACACACACACACACACACACACACACACAGTATAATTTTTAAAGATACAGTGCTAAAAATCATAGCGGTATTAAAAATACTTTAAGATGTATAATTTAATAATGGTACCTGTCATTTAAAAGACATTTAACGTTTAAAGTGCCATTTAACCCAGGTGACTTTTCAGCATTTAAAAATACTTGCCATCTTAATTCTCTAATTTGTAAAGAAATTTGCTGAGTTTGAATCATTTATGCTTTTACACATTTGGATTGTGATGTTCACGGAATTGTATACATTATGTTCCTATTGTTCTAATTATTATGTTGGCTTCACTACTAGGAAGATTAGCACATGAATTAAAGAGCATTATTATGATATTAAAGTGAAAAAATGTAATATAAAAAATGCGTAACATAAACATAGCATCTTATGTAGTTCATGGAAAATAGTTTTATTTTTATGATTTGGAACAAGTACATTTGAATTTAAGAGGTTGTGATAATAAGAACAGAGTAGAATTAAAAGAAATGTTGTGGCAGTTGAAACTTCTAGCGAACAAAGGTCCAAGACTGAATGACACCATAAATATAAAGTGTTTTTTGAAAGCAAAGCCATTATGTAGATTAAAAGCTGATAATATGTGTAAAGTCTGGATATTAATTGTGTATATATTTTTATTCTTTACATAATTTAGATATATTTAATTATGTATATCGTGATAATTGATTCACTTATATAAGAACATCACAGTTGTTAAAAGTTTACTCAGTTGAAGTTTTTCTGTAAATAAAATGCTAAGGCATTGGTTTTATTATCAGCTTCATCATCTGCTGCAGTATAACCTTGGTAGATTTTTATCTATGTAGATGTATGGGACTTCATATATGTTTCATGAGATGAAAGGTTTTAGAGAATCTTTAGTGAAACATAATGGTATATTTAGTCAATACACAAATCATAGACTCTGAATCTAAAAATATTATTCCCTTAATAAAAACACAGAAGAAAATCACACACAGCCCAATATTATAATTCTTTTTGCAAGGGGTATTCATAAGTATTGGTGCTGATACCCAACATTCCTGATCTCTCTCTCTCTCTCTCTATATATATATATATATATATATATATATATATATATATATATATATATATTATCTTCGAGTTGTAGAGATAGAGTAAATTGAAAATTTTTAGAAAAAAAATCTTTCCGCTTCTTTCTGACTTGCATAATCTCACCTTAAAGTACAACACCTATGGAAAAAAAAGCAAATTGAGATGCACTAAGATGTTGACAACATGTAAATGCAGGTTTACAGACTTAATATTTTAACCTTATAGGACACAATGAACAGTATTACTATAATGTTAGGGTTGAGAGACTGTAAGCATAAATGTAAGTCTATGTACAGAAGTATTCATAACACAAAACATGTTGTGTAAGAAGAAAGGCAGTA
Source organism: Protopterus annectens (assembly GCF_019279795.1). NCBI lineage: Eukaryota > Metazoa > Chordata > Ceratodontiformes > Protopteridae > Protopterus > Protopterus annectens. The sequence continues at coordinate 267,977,171 of NC_056743.1, forward strand.
CAAATACTTTTGGGGCATTTTGTCAGTTGTCAACAATGATCTTCTGCAACATCAAAGAGTAATAAATAATGTTCGTTACTCTTAATATGCCTCCTCTGTTTCTGTTCTTCAAATATTGTATTTGTATGAAGTGTATAATATCAGATCAACAACAAAACTTCTCAACAGATGTATGTATGCAATACACACACACACAAAAAAAACCAAAAATGGTAAATAGTTATTACAGTATTTTGCATAATTGTTGTACAGTCAAATAAATATATTTTTGGAATGTCACTCTGCATTTAGCTTTTTCCCATAGGCAAGCACAGTAGGTGATTATTGAATGTTATGCCGACATTTGTTTTTTTTTTTCTTGACAAGTAAAACAACTTCTACAATATTTAAAAAATGAGAATGTTGATACAACACTATGCATGCACCAATACGCAGGCTTGTTGCATGCAAAAACTATATAAAAAATAAAAACAATGTTTTTTGCAGGGGGCAAGCCCTCTTTCACCTCCATGTGAGGGGCTGTGCCCCCTTTACCCCATACTAATTATATATACTAACTCTGAGATAGCACAAAATTGGGAAAGAGAATATTCCTAAGAATAGTGCAATCTCACAAACCTGCTGACCATCTGTTTAGTTGACCAAAATCGGATGAATAAACACTTTCAGTCTAACCACCTGTGCTCCCATAGGCACAGTGCAAGTAGTTAATGCATTCATTATACAGATACCTTTCAACTGTCCAGATTTTTGCAGAATGCCCAGATATTTTTCATCACATTTTTGGTCAGTTCTTTATAAAATGTGTGTTTTTCTTATCAAATCACTGCAGATTGAAGTAATTAAATAATGACATGCATTTAAGGTTCAGACTTCATATCATTTATAAAATGTATGCTGTAACAAATCCTGTTCTAGAAACCTTTTAAGTTTATAAGAGCAGTATTTAAAATCTGTCTCTATTTTTGTGCCCTTGACTCCCATTATTTTAGGTTTTGTCCAGATTTCTTGCACTGAGAGGTTGAGAGGTATTATTGTACTTCATTTTGAAATGTAATTGGCACTGATGTGGAACAAAAAGTACATTACCTTGGGAAATGGCTACACCCTTTCTTATTATTTATTTATTTTGGATCTGGTATTTACAAAATCACCACGCAATGCCTGATCTCACCCTAGTCAAGTGTAAAATATGTAGTAACATAATATCTGACTGACTTGAGGTGTCCCCTGTATTTACTCATACCTTAGAGGACTCATTATATTACAACAGTGAGTCTGTTAATAATTTAAAATAATATTGTACCTATTCATACATACATCTATATGAGTTACCCTGTTGGCTTATAATGAAATACAGATTCACTCCTCTTATGCCATATTATGAAACACAAATACTTTTGAATCTGCAGTAAAAGTAAATGTAACACAAACTGGAGCATGCAGCATGGCTTGATGCATGCACACACGCCAGCTGTTATGATCATAACAGTAGGCTGCACTCTTCATGTGATATAGTATGTGAAACATTTCTCTCATTATGTACCAGAATCAGTAAGTGCGGTATCATGAATAATTTATAGAATTCTGGTGGATGTTGTTCTTCCTTCTGTTGAGGTCACCTGGGTGCCATCAGTGTGGGTCATTGTACTACTACCAACTCTAGACACTGGTTCAGAAAATGCCTACCCAGCAAAGCAGAAGCCAATGCTATGACTTTCAAGGTATATTGAAAGGAGCTCTTCCACTAGCCAAATAGTCAGTGTTCACACTGCCTTAAATGGTAGAGCATCGATGTGGTCATTGGTTCTCTTCATCGTGGGGCAAAAGTACTTGGAAGATACAGAGATCTCTGCTCTGACAGCAAACAGTTTGCAATCACTTATGCATTTGTGCTGCCAGAAGTGACTGTTTAGTGTCAGTCCCAGCTGCCCAGTTGTGCTGTGTAATGCCAACATACCAGTAATATCATCATCTGTCTGCATATGAACACATTCTTCGTCTCTGTGTGCTTACTAGCTTGAACCGTACTGCACCAAAATCACAGCAAACTCTATGCCAGAGCAGCCATTGCAAATTAGTTAATTTTGTATATTTGTCATCTTGTGATAAATCTGGTGCGTCACAGTGATAGTGTCTGGAGGTGACGTTTGCTTATAACTCTATTTTGTGCAGGTGAAATTCTCACATCTTCACAGAGGTTAACAAGCTTTAAGGTTCGTTAGGATTAATTTACATGCCATGTAATCAATATGTAATTTATCACTGTGAAAATGTTTAAACTTGCAAAAAGTTATTTCTGACAGGTAGTGACACTCAGAAGTCTTTCACAATGTTCCTTAACAATTCTTTAGTTTTTCCATGGGTACAAGCCCAACTGCACCCCCAGTATGAGGGGGGGTACCTCATAACTTCAATCTCTCTCTGTATATCTCTATACACACACACACACACACACACACAGATATATGTATATATATATATATAAATATATATATATATATATATATATATATATATATATATATATATATATATATATATGGGACCCGGACACTTGCGCAAATTTAACTTTCACCGAAAGTCAAATGCGCACTCACACATACCTGAAATTGCTGTTCATCGAAGCACACTTAATTAGTGGGGTTTTTTTTTTCACAGTTTAACGGAAACACTTTTTCGATTAAAGCGCTTTCGTTAAACTGTGATCGGTATATATGGATTCGGACACTTGCTTTTTCGAGCAAGTGTCCTAGATCCATATATATATATATATATATATATATATATATATATATCTATATCTATGCTTGCTTAGTAACACCGATAAAGACTGTTAAGAAGAAGGCTTGAATAAATGCATTAATAACTTCTGATGCCAAAACATAAAAATAAAAAAACAAAAGAAAAAAATGCAGTCCCCAGTGATTCAATTAGCTTTCGTTCCTTTAATCAGTATCGGAACTTCTTCAGAATGGATCAGATGTCACTATGTTTACTAAGAGCAATCATCTGGTCTTTCTTTCTAATGGCACCACAGTGCACGAATGTGGAAAATGTGTATGTTGTAAATATATTCTCAAAGGTGATGCTTACACTTTTCCACATTGTAATTTTACAGTATCTTTTGGTAAAAGGTTTGATTGTAATTCTGCCATGGTGGTGTATTGTGCGGTCTGTTCCACATGTTCTAATTTTTATGTTGGTAAAACTGTCAGGAGACTGAGTGACAGAATCAAGGAGCACTGTGGTGCCATTAGAAAGAAAGACCAGATGAATGCCGTTAGTAAACAAAAGTGCGATGTGTAATGGTTTTACGTCTTTTAAATTTATAGTACTATAACAGATAGAAGTTTTTTTTGGGGATGCTGACTGGAGGTTACAGCTACAAATGTTGAGATGGCAGTTACGGTTGAAAGCAGAATTTCTTCCTGGGTTGAACGAGTCTCTTAATTTAAGATGTGCCCTTAAATGGTTCCAGTAATGATAAATATTCTTTGTATATTGTCATTTTCTTTTACAGTATTGTACACAAGATTTTTTAGACATACATACTATGTGTTCACTTACATAGTTTTACTAAAATGGTTTTCTCATCACTGCATAACCTTATGCATATGTATTTATGTACAGTTTGGTGTTTTGTATGACTGGCTCACTTGTTTATATGTACATATTCATGAGCTTGGTTTTGTTTTATATACTGTATCCCTTGACATCTGATCCATTCTGAAGAAGTTCCGATACGGATTGAAGGAACGAAAGCTAATTGAATCACTGGGGACTGCATTTTTTCTTTTGTTTTTTTTATTTTTATGTTAAGTTATTAATGTGTGTGTGTATATGTGTATATATGTATATATATATATATATATATATATATATATATATATTTATATATACATATATATATATATATATATATATATACACACACACACACACACACACACACACACACACACACACACACACACCAACTCCAAGCTCACACAAACTCAGAGAATGGGAAAAAACGAGGCAAAGGCAAACAAAAATAAAATTCATCTGTATATCTTCTCAAAATCCTGTGAAGCCAGAACTAAAGTAACATCTCTGACAGAGCCATTTTTTATGTACTACCCAGTGTTTCGCCTGCAGTGTAATGTAGAGACAAATAAACTGTCCATACGGTCTAATGTTCACAACATTTGGTAGCACAGATGATTATTTAGACATCTGCACCAGTGCTTAGGTAAAACAAACATTGCATGTGTACAAACATATATACATTTATGTTATGTATGTGTGTGTGTATATATATATATATATATATATATATATATATATATAGTCATGCAGATTCTAGGAGCTGTATATGTACAGATATATAGGCGTTTAGTTGCCCATTGAGGAGCTTGATACCTGGGATCCCATGTTAGAAGTTACAAATATCATCGTAGCTATCACTTTCCTTCCTGAAGGTACAGAAGGTAGGGATTAATGGGCTGACTTTAACTGACAGAGGAGGTGTATGCTATAGCTGGGGGAGTCTTTGACATATGAATTTGTCACATTTCATACTATTATTGACATTAATTTTTAAGGAGGCCAACTGCTGTGTTATGTTTAGATCACTGTGAGGGGGGCCTATGTTTTGCAAAGTGTTTGAAGTAATACATTTTTTTAATGAATTGCATAGTTAGCATCATTTAACAGGATGGCGTGCTAGGAGAGGAAAATTTGCTGTAGTCATTTGTTGTATTAGCACTTCTGTTATGTCTAATTTAGGCCATTATACACTTGCCATTATGTCTAATTAGTCCTTTATACACTTGTGAAATTTACATTCTGCTTTCCCAGTGCAGAAGGTCCAACCCCTGCATTCAGCTATGTATGCCTGTACCTTCTGCAGTTTCTGGCTATACAAAACAATCAATCAATTTAATGTAATGAAGAGGCTAAACACTTTCAGCCCCTGTGAATCCTAGTACATTTAGAATAGTATTTTATATGTATTACATATTTTTGGAATACTATTTTATATGTATTTTACATTATGCTGGGGGCGTGATGGAGTTTCAAGAACTTTTTGTGTTTGTCCCAGGGCTGCAATGGAAATTCATAGTAAGCAGCTTTCAGCAAACCTGAAATGTATCCTTTTCTCCACTGTTGCATCACCATGATAGTTGTTTGTATAAGATCGGGGATTTGATGTCTCACTCAATGTGGGAGTTGCAGGGAAATTTTCTTGCAAAAAATGCTTTATTTCAGGTTTGGTGAAAGTGGTTGTCATTAAGTTTGTTTTGCAGTATTAGTGCTTGCTGAAATATTGTTGATAGACTCATCACCAACTACTTTCTGGTACCCATGGTTAAGGGCAACTCCTGTAACTCTATTCATTTTATAATTAAAAAAAAACATAAACAGCTTGTAACCCATAACATTATTTCCTGCTTTGTCAGTCTGTGATACAAGCTAAATTTTCTTAATAATATCCCCTATTTCCTGTTTTGCAACACAAAACCTAAACTTATTAACTCATGTCCTTGGCATACCATGGCTTCTCTGTTGCTGAATAGAGGGGCAAAATATTACCATTTATAATCTCATTTAGAGTACTTTCTGCTTTTTAAAAGTCTTCCACTGTTGTATCCTTTCTCCCTTAGTCTTGAATTTTTTTTGTACGAGTGTATTCAGCATTGACAGTATTCCCTGCAATTCCAAAGAACTGCATCTAGACTTACTAGTTTAACATGCGGTAAATGACATTTAGTATAATGCAACATGTTATTACACTGTAGTTTTATTTTTCCCAGAAGTAAAACTTATTTTTGCATTACTGACAGTCACATGCAGACATGTAAGCTTTATATCGATTATGATTCTTTTTAAACCACAACAAGTAAAAGTCATTCCTACTGTACTTTAGGAAAGCAATTAAAATTTCTTCATCACCAAGGCAAAAAAAAAAAAAACGTTCATCAGTATCGCATTTAAAATATAAATGAATTTCATCTAGTTTCTATATTGAAAATTAGTATTTCTTAAATGCACTGTATATATAAATGCTAGATAGGTATCACCCAAGAACCTATAACAATTCCCCTCAGGTGTGTGCAATGTATCCTGTCAGTCAAAAACATGGGTATCAAAATGAATACCACTATTTCCATTAGCACTGCTGTAAGGCAGTTGGGCAAACTCAGGTACTGAATATTGGTGCAGGAAGAATTAAAATCTATATTTATAAGAAAGCTGACCTTTTCCTTTCATTTATGACATGTAAGGATTCTAAGCAAGTGGTCTGTTACGAACAGTCTTCAAATAATTATTTACAAAGTTGAAAGCAGCTGCTGACATAGTGGATATTATAAAATATATCTGTGGTCAGACAAATCATGGCCAAGTAAATTATTCAGTCTTTTTGGAGCATACCAAAATATTGCACACTGCTGAGCATACAATGCTTCTTGTGACCATAAGCAGTTATGCCCTTTTTCCTAATGTGAGTAAATGGTTGTACAGCTGTAAGGAGAAAAAACAGCTGGTTGGCTGGACTGAGGTCATCTAACCACCATTGCCTTTTACTAGTTCAGTTAACATTTGCTAGTAAAGTCCTATATACTCTGAAGTGTTCAGTTTGGCTAATGTGCAGCATGAGCAGTGTAATAACTTCTATAGGATGGTCATTGCAAATAACAGAAAACTAGTAGTAATCATGGGGACTTTTACTGTACTGTAGATGTTGGCAAGCTACCTCGTGCTCAATGATACAGCTCTGAAAAGATGTCCTTTAAGATGTCTTTGTAAAAATATTTCCAGGTATAGTGGAACTTTTATGGTGGTGGCTTAGTAACTTGTTGCTCATTACTGAACACTGTGCTTCACCCTTATCTATTTATCAAATTAATACTTAATTTTAGAGATGCAGATTTAATTTATAATTCTTTTCAATCTGATTACCTGTTTGTCATCCTTTGTAGTCCCCTGAAGTTTGTATACTTGTTGTCAGTTAAATTTATATTTACCCTCTGAAAAGTTCTTTGCATATGCATGTATATATGAGCCCTTATCCGTGAACATATTGCAGAGAGGTGTGTTAAACCTCTATGCACTGTGTCCAATATGCTATCATTGTGGGTTATGATTGATAGATGTGCATTGCAGTTCCGAATGGAGGTGTACTGCTTGGCAATGTACTTCGGCAACTGCACACGTGTGTGCTTTTGTAGACCACAAGTGCTCTTGTATCCAATGCAGTCTTACCCTTGAAACACTTAAACTTGCAGCACTAGAGGCATGTAGCCTTTTTTTTTTCAATCTTCTTCTTTCGTTTTTTTCCCGGTTAGAGGTCACCACATCGGCTCACCTGTCCACTCATGATTGGCAGTGGAGTTTTACGGTGTCGAGTTGCCAGCCCGGCGCCCAACCTTCCACAGAAGGCACACACACGCACGTACTCAGGGCCAATTTAGAGTGCCCAATCCACCTACAATAATCATCTTTATTAAATTATCATGTATGACATAGGCAATCTTACATTTATATAAATGAAAAATAAACAACATTGACACCACAGACACCATTGAAACAACTGTAGTTGCAAACATTATACATCACTTATAATCTATCCAGTCATTGTTAGTTAAGCATTGTATGGCTCATTCAAATCCTGCTTCTTAAGCCTAGTTCTTTCTGTGCATATGTTGTTATCACAATTCCCTTTTGTTTCTATGTAGTTTCCTCCATCCCTTTTCTAAAGATCCGAATTCCAGTTGTTTTATCTCTGTTACTGTGCTGACTACTTCTAATAAAGCTGGTCTAGACTTTGATTTCCATTTTCTAGTAAGGTTTTTTTGGCAGCCACCATAATTAGACTCGACAGGGATTTACTATGCCTAGGCAAGTCTGATTCTGTGTCATAGCTAAAAAAAAAAAAAAATCATCTTCCCAGTCAATCGAATCTGCTCACCCAGCATCTCTGGCAAAGTGGTTCACAGGGAATCCCTAAAGTCAGTCAGCTCATTACATTCCCCAAAAATATGTTCCCAGCTACCTCTTTCTTGCCCATCACACCTCCAACATTTGCTGTCCACCTGAGGAAAAATTCTTTGGAGTCTACTTGGGGTATAAAAATACCTATGTAAACACTTCCAGGCAAAGATCCTAAATCTTCTAGACTTTGTTGCATATTTGGGAGATATATATATATATATGTGTGTATATATGTGTGTGTATATATATATATATATATATATATATATATATATATATATATATATATATATATATATATATATATATATATATATATATATATATATATATATATATATATATATATATATATATATATATATATATATATATATATATATATACCATTGTCTATTTCTGAATTGCTTATCCACTCTCTCTTCCGAATCCTTTCAAAGCTCCTCTGATTGATTCTTGTAATTGTCATGCAATATGATTCTTATAATTAGCATGCAGTATTTTGTATGTTTTAATAATTATTCCTTTTTTAATGGCAGCTTCTGTTCTAGATTCTATTTAAAAACTCTACCAGTGCTGGTCTTTCATTTAGGATGCCATTATTTCTTTCTCTTTACCTATACTCTGATATCAGTCCTTAGGGAAGGCAGTCTCTAACCTGCAGTCCAAATAAATTGTTGGCCTGTTCCCATTCTATTACCTTTCCTTTTTTAGTTATTTGCTCCCAATGCCTTGGTTCCTTTGCCAGTTTTCTCCAATAAATTCCAGCCCCCTCTTGTCTATTATCTGTATCCCTAACCACAGTCATCCCTAGTGGCAAAATCTCTTTCCTCCATTCTTGTGCTGGTTTAGTTCTTAGAATACTCCCTGCTATTTTATGAATATAATACTTACTATGATTTTTGTTGTTCTCCTTAAGAATCTGCATCCAAAATCCCAATCTCTCCTTTTTTCTTGAGGTTCACCCATATCATCATCATTGCTTTCCACATTGATTTGTAGTTTTCTGCTTGTGCTATGTATAAGAGCCTTAACTGTGTTGCTGTAAAATACCCCATCAAACTGGGTAATCCTAATCTGCCTTATTCTATTAAAAGAATCAGTTTATCCCACTTGACCCTTGCTGTCTTCCCTTCTCAGATAAAATCCTTCAACTCATTTTTAATTGTTATCCACAGATTCTCCTCTGGTTAATAAAAACATGCCTGGCTTGTGTATAAGACTAAAGGAAGTAAAACATTTTAATTGTTTGTATCCTAGTATCCATGTCCATATAACAAAGCTTCCAGTTTTTCAATTGCTGTATTATCCTCTGTTTAGTCTCTTCCCATATATCCTTAGCTGAAACAACAGAGTCATTTTTAATCCATACTCCTAAATACTTCATTTTATCATGTCCCCATACATATGGACATTGTTGGACCAATTCATGTGTGGGTTCATTATTTACCATTATTTCCCTTTGTTTTAGCTTTATTAATTTTGCATTCTGAGAAGATTTGAAACTGTCTTAAAATATTCCACAACACTGTAATGTCCCTGTCTGGTTTTGTCATGTATGAAATAATATCTGCAGATAGATCCAGCTTTTCCTGACTACCATACCAGCTATATCCTTGAATTTCCAAGTGTCGTATTTTCTTTGTAAACAACAACGGGGAAAGTGGGAAACCTTGTCTGTTTCCTCTACTCAAGTAGAAGTTATCAGAGAGGACCCCACACACTTTATTTTTTGCCTCCAATTCCTCATATATACTCCTAATCAACCTTATAATTGTATTAGGGAAAGCAAATGCTTCCATTGTCCTGTTCAGGAAGTCCCGATGTAATCTGTCAAATGCCTTCTCTGCATCAAGACCCACCAGTAACAGCGGTATTTTCTTACATTCTGCTTCCATCTGGCTCATTAGTGTTCTGTTAATATTGTCAAATGTTTGCCTCCCCTCCATAAAACCACACTGATCCTTGTCTATCAGTTTTGGTATCACTTTTCCATTCTTTTAGCTGTTATAAATATTAACACTTTATAATCATGGTTTATTATTAAAACGGGCTTGTATGACGCTGGATCCGATTGATCTTTTTACCCTCTTTAGGTATTACTGTTACCACCACCTTCTTCCAGGATGCTGGTACTTCTCCTCCTCTTAAAATACTGTTAAACAAATCCTTCCAGATATATATCAGTTTTTTCCCTTCTAGTTTCCAAACTTCCTCAGGAATACCATCTATTCCTGGGGACTTTCCTGTAGATTGTTTATACATAGCCATTTTTATCTCATCTCTTTCTATCCTGTTAGTAATTGAACCTCATCTACCTCTAAACTAGGCATGTTTAATTTTTCCATAAACATTTCCATTTGTACCTTTTCTTGATTTCCATTATTTTCTGCTTTATACAAACATTCATAAAATTTCCGATATATTTCTAATACTTCTACAGGATCTCTTGTTGTCTTCCTTGTTATAGGCTCCCTTAAGCTTGGTGACAGCCCTTTCTACTTTCTGTTGCCTGACTCATTGTGCTAAAAGTTTTTGTTCTCTAGAATTATTATCAAAAACAGTTGCTTAACAGCAGTCGTTCTAAACTTGTGGATATTATCAAGGTACACCCTTATTTTCTTTTTTTTTTTTTTTTTAGCATTCTGCAGTTGCTCCTTTACTTGTTCCAAGAGATTCCCCCTATTTTGCAATACTTCAACATTTGTCAGTACCTCTAAATAATTCTTGTTACTTCTTATATATCTCCCTTTCCTTTATTTCCACCCTAATTTTAAACTCCACTTTAATTTTATCCCACTCTCTAGCTCTATTTTCAGAAGAAATTTGTATCTTCTCTAGTAGCTCCTGAATTAATTCCAAAACCCATTCCTTAAATTCCTCTCTTTTCAGCCAATAGGTGGGAAAGCGCCAGTGAATCATTTTTATTTCATTACCTGTCGCTCAGGCTGCTGCAGAGAGACTGACCTACTGCCTGCTGTGATATTGAGAAAAGATAAGAGTTTATTTTCATTTACTGTCTGCACTTTTGATTTAATATCTGTGTAATCTGTACAACTGTTTTGCCACCCACCCTCCCAGTTCTTGTTGTGGCCTTTTTGTCTTGGTGGCTTTCAGTCGCCTGCCTCTGGTATAAAGTCGATACTGGACACTCCCACCCAGTCGCATTACATCAGCTCATTCTACTGTTAGTAGTGAGAACTTAGCAAAGGCGCACCCCTTTAGCTTCTGCATATTGAATTATCTCATTATCTTCTGCCTCTTAACTTTCTACTCAAAAAAAAAAAAAAGTTTCCTACCTTTCCTGGCACTAGTGTAGCCCAGATACAGATTTGCTGTATCCAGGACTTTTTGTAAGCTTCTGAGCGGTGTTCTTCAATTTTTTCCCTTATATCTGCTAGTTCTCTGCTCTCCTGCACTTTTATTAGCTTATTAGTATAGCACTTTAAACTATTCCCAGTGCCAGAAAGTCTGCTCTTCAAACTTTCCCTTAGAACTAGCTGTTTTTTCAGTAGTAGCACTAAAATCTGAATCCCTGTGACTAGCACTTACTCTAAAACTTACTAGAAAGCACTAGGAAGCCGTAAACTGATACAAGCACTCAACTCTCCTTGTTAATAAGGAGAAATTAATCTTAGGCACCAAACAGCCTATAATTGCAAAGGACCTTGCCAAGGTAAGGGAAAACAGCTCTTGTACTTTACAAAAGAAGCACCGAACCAGGCATGTCCAAGGGTCAGCTTCTGGTGATTTCTCCTGTCCACCTGGTGAATATGGGCATATTGGGGCAATGCAGCAACTGCCTCATGTACACTACCTTGCGAGAGATGCACTTACATAACCAAACTGGAAGCAAAGCTCTCTCCACCCAAGATTGTATTAGATAGTCAAGAGGAGAAGGTTAACACCTGCACTACACCTCAAGCAACACATAAACCTTCAAAACTCACACCACCAACATCCACACATAGTAACACTAAACTCAGTTATGTGGAGGCCCTTAACATTAACCTGCTCAAGCAACAAGGACCTGTGAAGTTGAAAGGCAAACACCAATCACAGCCAAAGTGTCACATAGCTCACAACACCAGTGTGTCACCCAACAATAGCCCCTAAGGCAAGACAACGTACCCAACACTTTAGTCATAGGTGACTCTATAGTCAGGCACACTGCTGTCCCACTCACCAGGCTGAACAAGGAGAAAATTGCAGTCAGCTGCCTGTCGGGTGCCAGGATCCGCCACATCACGCATGCACACAAGTCACTCCACAACAAGTACAAATACGACTCTGTCATTGTCCATGTTGGAGTGAATGACTTGAGACGTACCTCCCTGGACTACATGTAAACAGACATGGAAGAGCTCTCAGATCATGTGGCCCAAGCAGGTATGACCTTAACCTTGAGTAGCATCCTGCCTTTGCCCAGAATGATACCACAGTATAAGGACAAAATGATTGACTTCAACAATTGACTAAGTTTCTGGTGTCATTCAAAGGGGATCCAGTATCTGTCTGCCTGAGACAACATGATCGACAAACCATGATGCTTTGCCAGAGGTGGTCTTCACCTGTTGCCCCAGGGATTCAGGTTACTGGCTAAGGCTCTTGCCACCCCTATAGTGCCTTTTTAGGCAAGGCTCAAAGGACAAAACCACCACCATAACAGATATAAGCATGCAAAATCTGAAGGTAATGCTACTCAAGGCCAGAATGTAAACCTCAAAATGCACTCTCTCGAGGCACTCCTAAAAATGGACATCGATATCTGTGCAGTAACTGAGACCTGGTTCTAGGCTCCAGAGAGCACCCCTGCAATACCAGGCTACAACTCTTACCACACATTTCGGCCACCAAACCAGGACTGAAACACTAAAGGTGGAGGAGTGTCCATATTCACCAAGGATATTAACACCTCCAGGCTAGTTGCCCAACACAATGCATCTGAAATTCTACAGGTTCAATTAACACTAGGTAAGACTGCAATCCAAACTGTAGCTTGCTACAGATCCCCTACCATGCTCCAAGATTCTCACTACACCTTTCTAAACATACTGGAAAATATTAAGATACAACCTAACACCTTAATACTGGGTGATTTCAACTACCCTGCCATTAATTGGGAAAACTACTCGGGTACCAACACCTTTGCCCAATGGTTCTTGGAATTCATAAATTCCAGTGCCCTGGATCAACTAATCCATAGTCCCACCAGGGGCTCAAATATCCTAGACCTGGTCATTACCAACATGGGAAATTGATGCTCCACACCAGTGGCCACCCCTTGTTGGTCAGGTCTGACCATAAGATAATCACCCTTAACGTCCACATCCTGCCCCCACCCCGCAGTAGGGAAACCTCCATAAAAAAACTTCTCCAAAGCCAACTTCAGGCTACTCAAGTCAGAAGTGACAAACTTCATGACACCCATGCAGACGGGAAATGAATGTTTGACTGCTGAATCCTACATTAAGGCACTGTATGAGCATATCCACTCATGAATGAATCATACCATTCCAAACAGAGCCAAGAGGCTCTCCTCCAAAAAAAGGAAGCTAATCTGGTGGTCCCCTGCTATAAACAAACTATACAACAGAAGGAAGAAACTGTTGCAGAAAAGAGGAAAATCCAAGGATGCAAAATACACCCTTACCAGCCTCAGTAAGAAGCTGAGATCCCTCATAAAATCCTCCAAACCTAGCTACAAAAGTAAAATTGCCAAAGTTCCAAGGGCAACCACAGGGCATTCTATAGTTATGTCAAGAATCTAAATGGCAATGCTCAGATCTGCTCTGAGCTACAACAGAATGGCATTAAATATACTGATTCCAAGGATATTGCCAATATCCTGGCAGATTGATTCAGTGCCAACTTCACTCCCCTCTCATCCCCTAAAGGGGCCATCTCAATACCAAAAGATTGCCAAATTGTGGTAATCATGGCCACAGAGGTAAAAAAAGCACTCTCCAAAGCTAAGAATACAGCATCCATGGGACCAAACGACATCCCGGACTGTGTACTATATGAACTACAAAATGAACTGGCACCTCACCTAAGTGTCATGTTTAATCATAGCCTCACCTCAGGCTTTGTGCCCAATGAGTGGTGCACAGCTGCAGTTATCCCACTCCACAAGGGGGGGATCCACCTTGGATTCCAGGAACTATCGTCCCATCAGTCTGACGAGCCTGATTTGCAAAGCCATGGAACGCATTATTATGGAACTTATAAACAAAGACATTAGCAACCGTCAAACATTAGACCCTACCCCTTTTGGTTTCGTAAAAGGCCAATCTTGTCTCCTCAACCTGATTGACTTCTTCGAATCAGTCTCCAGAGCCGTGGATGAGGGCAAGGCAGTCCACACAGCCTATCTGGACCTCGCCAAGGCCTTCAACACCATCCCCGACTCTGGAATTATAGATAAACTTACTAAGCTGGGCATTAATCCCTACATCACTTGATGGGTTGCCAACTGGCTTACTGACAGAACCCACACTGTAAAAGTAGCTGACTCAAAGACCAGCTACAGACACGTGACAAGTGGAGTACCTCAGGGTTCAGTCCTGGGACCGTTCTTGTTTGGCATCTACCTCTCTGAAGTATAGGCCAGCACTAAGGGACACTGGCTAACAAAGTTCGCAGATGACTGCAAATTGGGAGCCATTATTGAATCCCCAGTTGATGTGGATATTCTGCAAAAGGGCCTTACAGAAACAGATGCTTGGTGCCAGAGCCATGGGCTCAAGCTCAATACCAAGAAATTTATAGTTATCCCCTTTGGGAAAAACCATGTACCCATGAATTACCACATAAGTAGCAGTACACTAAACACCAAAAGTGTGATAAGGGAGTTAGGGACACAGGTGGACAGTAGTCTCACCTTTGATAACCACATCGCCACAACAGTCAGGAAATCCTTCTATGTGGCACACCTCATCACTAAGGGCTTTTCATCCAGAAAAAAGGAGGTCATTGTCCCACTGTGATCATCCCTCATTAGACCCATTATAGAGTACAATGCCCTATTTGGTATGTACCTCACAAGACATCTGCAACAACTGGAAAAGCCACAGAAATACCTCACTAAAAGAATCACAAGCCTAAAGCAGATGCCCTATGCCGACATCTAAAAAAACTCCAGCTGTACTCTGTTGCATATCGTCTACTCAGAGGCAATCTCTGCTTAACATAGAAGGCCATGTTAAACCCAGAGTTGTTGGACATGCTACACTTAAAGTAATCTCAATCCCTCAGAGCCACACACTCCAGGGATCTAAACCTGGTCATCACAATGAAAAAAACATGCTGGAGGGATAAGTTCCTGACCCAGAGACTCCCCAAACTATGGAATAGACTGCCCATACATGTCAAGGTGAGCGCCTCTTTGGACCTCTTCAAAAGGAACCTTGACGATTGGATGGGAGATAGGAAATTCACCCTGGGGATCATGTCAGTCGCCCTGCTAGACAGGGGATGAGGGAAGTAAATATTTTGGGAAGAAATAGCCAGCGAATTGTTATGGCTAGGCTTGTATAGGCCCTAGGGCTGATAGCCTAGTACCAACCTATGAACCTACCTTGCATTTTTATTTTAGTTATTATTGGCGCATGATCTGAAGTAATTATTGTGTGTTTCAAGACCTTCAATTAAATGCACATGTTCCTGTGAGATATACTCACACTTTTTTGACACACTTTTTCCACACACTTTTTCGGCATACCAAAAATCCATAAGAACTTGATTGACCCTCCTATGCGTCCATTGATTGATAGTCGGGGTTCACCTTCTTATGCGTGTGCCAAAATAGTTGACCACATATTACGTAAATATATTTTACTTGAGGTGCAAATTTGTAAAGACTCGTGGACATTTTTATCCAAAATTAATGAGATACAGTACGAGGATCACTTCAACTTCCTTGCAATATATGTTAAAGATTTATACACCTGTATCCCCCATGATACAGCAATCGATTGGGTGGGGGATAGACTAAGAGCTAGAGGTGCCAGCACTTATGACATCTCATTGGTAGTTGAGCTTTTGGATTTAACATTATCCAAAAATTTCTTTATGTTTGGTGACAACTATTATTTACAAACTATTGGTGTTGGTATGGGTTCACCCTATGGTGCCAGTGTGGCCAACTTGATCATGGTGCAGTGGGAGCACCAATTTGTCTTTAACCATCCATTATACACTGAACATTCAGTATTCTACACATGTTACTTAGATGATATATTTATCCTCTTCAATGGAGATGAGGTTCAAGCCACCGAATTTGTTAATCATCTAAATTCTACAACTGACTTTTTGGTGTTCACTTCCACTTTTAGCATCAAGCAGATACCCTACCTTGATATCCTTTTCAGAAAAGGACTCCATTGTTTCAAGTTACACATCTAAGATCCACAGGAAGTCTACCTACTCCAATACTTTGTTGCATTTTACAAGTTGTCATCCGTTTACACAGAAACGGGCAGTTGTAAAGGGACAACTTGTAAGGGCGGCAAGAATTATTAGTAGGGATGACATGTATAGTGAAGAATGTACAACTCTTAGAAGGATGTTTTTGAGTCGAGGTTATCCCATTAAATTAATTGATGATCTAATTAATGAGGTTTCTCTTAAAAGGAGATTGAATGTTTATGTACCATTATTACAAGTGAAGGAAAGGGTGGAATTAACAACACCCTTATCTTCTGTGAGTAATGCGGCTTCCGACATTGTGGATACAGTGGATAGGGTTCCTAAGTTGGACGCACCTAGATTTATCACCACCTTCGCAGTGGACAGTAATACTTTGTGGCATATTATCAGAAAGAATTGCCATTTGTTTAGAGCAGACCCAGGGGTGTCTTCTAATTTAGGTTTGATCCCGAAGGTGACTTATAGGAAAGCTAGGAACCTTAAATCTTGGTTCGAAATGAAACCACCTCTTACAAGATCCCCGGGTATGTTCAAATGCCATGCCTGTAATTTCTGTAAATATATAATTGAATCCAGTAGATTTTCCATTAACAAGAAGGAATTTAAATTGAAACATAGGAACAATTGTAATTCTAAGATGCTAGTCTACTTAGCACAGTGCCAAAATTGTTCGGCTTTCTATATAGGGAAAACCGAATGCAAGTTCAGAGAGCGTATTTACGAACACCAGTATGCTATAAGGAAACATAAACTAACTAATGCTCTTGCCAAACACATTGTTGATTTCCCTTCCCATCAGTTCAAATTTATTGCAATAGATCAGATTATTTCAGACAATAGAGGTGGACCTGCCTCATTAAAATTACTTGAACTTGAACTATACTGGCAGATTAGGTTGGAGGCTTACCATTACCCAGGTCTCAATGAAGCATGTTCTATTTCATGCATTCTTAGTATTTTGAGCCTTAAAAGGTAGAGGTATTATATGTTCAAGATTAATATTCATTATCATGATATGTTTTTTATAGTGCCATTGTGGTTTTGGTACATTCACTAGTTGGTTTAGTGTTAGGTTTTTTTATTATCACTAGTCTTCTTGATAAGGAATAACAAATGGAGTTATTTTTGTTTTAGTTTTATTTTTATTTTTATTTTCATTTTTATATTTATTGTTATTACATTTTGCATTTTTAATGGATTTATTTTACCAATAGTAATGCAATTTTTAATAAGTTTATGTTTAGTGTGTATGTACATTTAAAAAGATTAGGAATGTACAACTTTGTAGGAATACATACACATACACAAGGTCTGAAGGCAATTTCTACCTTTATTAATCTTAATTGATACTCATTGAGTTAATTGACAATTAATTTATGTTTTAAATACTGCATTGTGGTTGTGTGTAAATTTTTCTGAAGAAGTTTGCTTACTTGGTAAACGAAAAGCGCTTTAATAAATGTTGGTCCTGGAGTTGTGTTACCTGGTGCTTTTTCTACTTTCACTAATTTGTGTATTCTGCATTATCTGCAAGGACTTTTGGATTCTCTTAGCTGGTTCCAGCGTTTGTTTTATCAGTAAATTGTGTTTTCGTTTTTCACCTTTGATAACCACATCGCCACAACAGTCAGGAAATCCTTCTATGTGGCACACCTCATCACTAAGGGCTTTTCATCCAGAAAAAAGGAGGTCATTGTCCCACTGTGATCATCCCTCATTAGACCCATTATAGAGTACAATGCCCCATTTGGTATGTACCTCACAAGACATCTGCAACAACTGGAAAAGCCACAGAAATACCTCACTAAAAGAATCACAAGCCTAAAGCAGATGCCCTATGCCGACATCTAAAAAAACTCCAGCTGTACTGTGTTGCATATCGTCTACTCAGAGGCAATCTCTGCTTAACATAGAAGGCCATGTTAAACCCAGAGTTGTTGGACATGCTACACTTAAAATAATCTCAATCCCTCAGAGCCACACACTACAGGGATCTAAACCTGGTCATCACAATGAAAAAAAAATGCTGGAGGGATAAGTTCCTGACCCAGAGACTCCTCAAACTCTGGAATAGACTGCCCATACATGTCAAGGTGAGCGCCTCTTTGGACCTCTTCAAAAGGAACCTTGACGATTGGATGGGAGATAGGAAATTCACCCTGGGGATCATGTCAGTCGCCCTGCTAGACAGGGGACGAAGGAAGTAAATATTTTGGGAAGAAATAGCCAGCGAATTGTTATGGCTAGGCTTGTATAGGCCCTAGGGCTGATAGCCTAGTACCAACCTATGAACCTACCTTGCATTTTTATTTTAGTTATTATTGGCGCATGATCTGAAGTAATTATTGTGTGTTTCAAGACCTTCAATTAAATGCACATGTTCCTGTGAGATATAAATTCTATCTGGCCTAGCCCAGTTTTTGTATCTTGGAGAATAATATGTCAATTCACTCTAAACTGCTAGTACTGAATTCACATCTTTCATGCCAAATATTTTCATAAAATTCTTCAAAAATTTACCTCTTTTGTTATATTTTCCCTTCTACACCCCCAGACACATCTTCACTGTTACAAACCAAATTTTAGTCTCTACCTGTAAATAATATTCCTTGCTGAAAGCTGAATATTTCTCCCAGAATTTTCTTAAGGTTCATTATAGCAGTTTTAGGTGGAATGTAAAGGCATGCCAGTGTAATCCTCCTCCTTTGCCAGTTGCCCCTTAATACTGTATATCTTCCATTATTATATTTTTCCCCCTCTTCTATCACTAAGTGGAGCTCCTCTTGCAATTAATGTAAGTAATCTTCTTTTCCTTTGCCCCATATATTCTGCCGAATAACCATCCTGTAAACCTTTCTTTATCAAATTCATATGTTCATTTTTTTCCAGGCGTGTCTGCTGTAGCATAGCTATTTGCACTCTACATTTTTAATATAGTTCACTACTCTTTCTTTTTATATTTATCTGTAAAACCATTCAGACTGAAAGACATTACAGAAAGCATCATTTCTTATATATTTATAATTACCACCTTTTATGTATAACTGCTTTTTTGTTAAATGTCTAGTTCCAACTTTTATGTTATATGCATATACTGTTTGGCAGGTTGGTCTTTTATACAGTTGTTTCTTAGCATATCCATTTGAGCCTGTGCCACATCTTATATAACTTTATTTTTGAAAGGCCACAAACAGAACAACAATTCCCCCAAAACCACCTTAAGACCTATTAACTTAATAATAACACATAAAACTATGTTCATCTTCAAATATTGACTTTTTGCTTCCTAATAAGAACAAAGGTTCTAAGTTGATAGCCACACAGACAAGCTAGAGTTAACCAAAAAGAATGGTTAGTCATGCTGAGACATATGGTACAGCCTGTGCTGTTAGTAAGTGCTATTTGATTTTGTCTATCTTTACAGCTCTTCCATCTGCAAAAAAACTTGAATGCTTTCAGTAAACATTTCCTCCAAGCCATTTCTCTTTATCTAGTGACATGCAAACCAGACAAAAAACTGATAAGGGTACCTCGTTTACCAGAAAAAAGCCCTATAATATTCAATATTCTTTTTCATGTACATGCTTTCTAATAAACTTGTTACTGGATAAACCCTAGGGTCTTAACCCAGTCATTTCCCTATGCGAGTATGGGAAGAAGCACACTGATTTTTCTTTTGTCATACTCCCTTAACCAGACCTTTCCTCTCTCCCCCTTTTTTACATTGCAATGCTTGCGTTTCTTAAAATTAAACAAAGAAAAAGAGATAAGAAGGGACAAAAAGAAAAAAAAAACAAAGGCATCTGTTTATATTAGTATCTCCATTACATTTCAAAGAAAAAACTGAGAAAACTTTACTTCAAGTCTAATTGGTTTCATCTTATCTTTAAAGCCCCCCCCCCCGGCTGGGAAAACCCCTGATGGCTTTCAGAGAACAGTATGTCCTAGCTGCTTTTGCTTTTCTTTACCCTCAGCCAATCCCCTTCCACCAGACTGCCTCCAGTTTCTCTTTATCAGATTGTCTCCATGGAGACATGAGAACCAGGCAACCAGTTTCTCTTTATGAGATTTCCATGGAGACATGAAGACCAGCTGCAGAATTGCTTCTAAGTATACATGCATTTGCTAGAAAAATGTTTCATAATATTCTTTTTCATGTACTTGCTCTCTCTTAAAACAAACCAGTCTAAGGTCCTTAATACAGTCATTTCCCCATGCAAGAATGAAAAAAATAACATTAATTTTAATGTCATGCCTTTTTAGCCAGGCTTTTTTTTACATTGCATTGCCTATATTTCTCCAAACTGTACAAGAAGAAAGGAAGAAGAGCGGAGAAAAAGAAAAACAGCATCTGTTTACAATCCCCATTACACTTAAAAATAGTGTGCAAAGAAAACCATACACCACAAATACAGTACTATTAAGAAATTTACAGTTAGCTTTCTCCCCTCTCTTTCCCTCCCAAAGACATTTTTCCAGACATTATTGACATAAAGTATGACATATACTTTAGAGTCGCCCAAAAATCCAAGAAATTTTGAAAAAGTCCAACATTTCCAGATTTTCTTGTTCTGACATATTTCACAGATATAATTATTGCATTGTAATCTAACATTGAGTTACTGGTTTTATTACTGTTCTTCTCCATTGCCCAAATCCTGTCTCTGCTTCATTTCCAATGTACTATTGGTTCTTCTAGTCAACTCATGTGCTCCCTTCCTTCTGTCCAACATTTTCTGTTGAAATACTGGAAAAGGTTTTACAGGTACAGTCTCTTTGTGGTCTTTCTTACCAGAAGAAAAAGAAGCAGAATCTCTTTCTGTTTCACAGCTCAATTTTCGTTGGACAAACTTTTGTATTTCCTCCTTATTATGTACTTCATCAAAAATGATTTTGTCCCTGCAGGGAAGAATACTTTAAAGACAGCTGGATTGAGCAGTTTGAATCTCACACCCATGTCTCGACATTCCCTGAATAGTGGAATTAATTTACTCCTCTTTTGCCTGGTGTACAGTGAGTAATCATTCTCCACAAGCACTCTGCTTTCTCCACTTTTAGCATTTTGTCCTTCTGCCACAGTTTTGTCAGAATCAACTCCTTCTGCTGGTAGAATTGCATATTTATTATTAAAGGTCTAGGTTGCTTTCTCATAGCTAGGTTTGGAGCATACACACAATGTGCCCTTTCAACTAACAACTCCTGCTTTGGAATACCAGTTCAGTTGCTTATTTGTGCTTTCATAAAATTCATACAGTCTGTTCCTTCCAGCTCCTCTGGTATAGCTGAAAATTTCAGTTTTTCCCTATGTGCTCTGTCCTGTAATTCTATTATTTTTGAAACATTGCTTCCTGTGCGGCCTCATATTCAGGGAACATAGAAAGAAACTAACTAACACAGCTGATAAAAACGTATAACACATCAAACAAAACTATAAAAACACACTCCTCATGATTAAAAGTCAGTCTTCACACAACAGAAGTCTTCTTTTCTACATTCCCTGAAGATTCCTGTTGTGTGAAGACCAACATTTAAGCACAAGGAGTGTGTTTTTTTATAGTTCAGTCTCATATTCAGCCAGCCTTTTCTTCATTTTGACCTGTGATTTTTGCAGCTTTATCATCTCATCTGAATATCTGTTTAAAGTGTCTTCCATTTTTTCCAGCCTTTTGTTGTTTATGTTGATATACTCCGTCAGTGTTTTGTTTAGTTTAACAAGGTCTGTATGCAGCTATTTTATATCTTCCTTTAGGTTATTGGAAGTCATGTCTGAAGGTTGCATTGCTTTTTGCTGAACAGCTGCAGAACCTTTCACAGTCAGTGTTTCTTCCTCACTTTTTTGTAGCTGATTTTTTTCCAGGTCTTTTGTATTTCTTTATTTCCTGGCATCCAGGCAGTGCACTTACTTGCCAGTTACTGAAATTTACCTGTAAACACAAGTCTTCTGGCCTTCTCTGATTTCTGTTTTCATACTGGGAGAGCTAGAAACAAGCCATTACTCAGTGTGCAGCCATCTTGGAAGTCCCCCTTCCAGAAGCATGCAGCTTTGACCACAGCTCAAGGAACCTGGTGTATACTTGTGGGCATGGGTGTTGGTGGATGCGTTGACTGGGTGTTATCTATTTCTAGGTGTAGGAATTGACATTCTGGATACAATAACTGCACTATGTTTCAGAATCTGATAGTGTTTATCGTTTTTTTAATTTCTCCAAGTCCTTTGGGTTTCTAATACCATGATGGGACTGGAGGTGTTTCAGTCTTTGATGTTAGCCAAAAGTGCTCTTCACAGCACCCACAGTGTGCCCACTGCTCAGTAATGACTCCTTCTGCAATTTGTATGGAGTTACATGCATCGGTGACATATATAAGTGTGATTGTAAGTTCTGTTTTACAAGACCCATTGCCCCTCATACTGGAACTGTCTGGGTATATTTCTTCCACATTGCCCTTGTTTCTGCTTGCAAATCCTCGTATTTTATGACTTTGTGTGTGTCTCTCTCTCTCTCTCTCTCTGTATGTAAGACACTGTAGTCACTGTGTGTAGCTATTTTCAATAATTAATCAATGCTCATTTTTTTCAAACATCTTTATTGAATTATCACTTGTGACATAGGCAAACTTATATTCATATAAAAGTAATCACACAACAATTAACATAAACATTATACTTCACATGTATAGCTATATATCATATCAACTAAGCAACATTACATAAATTGTTCAGCTCCTGCCTTTTATTTAAACAAACATCTTTATTAAACCATCACTTACTACACGGGCAGTTATACTTATATAAATGAAAACAAACCACACCTAGTTATCACAAACCATACTGACACACCAGTTGCAAACATTATACATCATTTATAATCTACCCAATCTTTTTCCATCAAACATTACATAGCTCATTTAATTCCTGCTGCCTTTTAAACCTCATTCCTCCCTTGTATGTAGTGTTCCCACAATTCCCAGTTTTTCCTGTGTAGTTTGCTTCGACTGTTTTCTGTCTCTGTTACTATATTTGCTACTTATAGTATAGTTGGTTTAGATTTTAATAATTAATGCTTCTTTTCTCTTCTTTTCATGGACTATCATATCTGGTTTTCTCTCGTCTATTTTTTGAAATGTTGGTAATGGGATGATCCCATGTGATATAAACTTCTTCATTTTCAGTGATACTTTGTGGCTCATGTTTCCAGTGATTTTTAACTGTACCCTGCTGTGATGTTATCCAAGTTAGATTTTCTACACTAAATCCTCACTTTGTAGGTAATCCATAACTTCACTTTCTATTTCTTTAACTTCTCCATTAATAATCCTCTTTCTACTTTTCTTCGTTGTTTTCTTATTTTTTGTATTGTAAAATTTTCCATGTCCAGATGCCTTTGCCTTGTATTTCTCAAAAA
Source organism: Protopterus annectens (assembly GCF_019279795.1). NCBI lineage: Eukaryota > Metazoa > Chordata > Ceratodontiformes > Protopteridae > Protopterus > Protopterus annectens. Next base: position 268,000,981 of record NC_056743.1, read on the forward strand.
TATATTTGGTGCTACTATTTTTGGGTTGATTAGTTTTGCTTTCTCCTTTTCATAAATATTGCAGCATATTAAATCTCTCTTTCTTTCCCATGTCCATATTTCTTCTTCATCTCTATCCTGCACCTGCTGTTTCTCCTTACTTTGGGGACTCGTTTCATCATGCTGTGATGTGTCCTGTTTATCTGTTTTTCTTAAGTTCTCCAAATCTTTTGGTTTTCTAATACCATGATGGGAATGGACCCTATTCCTAAGTCAAAGTGTAATTAAAGTTCATGAAAGTAGTATTGTTTCAGTCTTTGATGTTAGACAGAAGTGCTAAACGCAGCACTCGCAGTGTGCCCAGTAATGACTCCTGCAGTTCGGATGGAGTTACATGGATCAGTAACATCTAAATATGATTGTAGATACTTTTTTATAAGACCTGTTGCCCCTACTACTGTTGGAACTGTCTGGGTATCTTTCTTCAATATTGCTGTCGTTTCTACCTGCAGATCCTGATATTTTATGACTTTCTGTCTCTCTGTACGCAAGACACTGTAGTCACTGCATGTAGCGATTTTAGTGATCAATGCTACCTTTGTCTTCTTTTCATGGACGACTATATCTGGTTTTCTTGCATCTATGTTTTGAACTGCTGGTAATGGGTGATCCCATGTGATGTAGACTTCATCATTTTCTATGATACTTTGTGGTTCATGTTTCCAGTGTTTTTCAGCTATCATATGGAACTGTAGATTCATTTTGTAGTGACATATTGCCAGGAGCCCATCTGCCCTATCATTTGCTCTGTCCCGTACATTTTACTGAGCCAGTAAGTTGACATGTTCTGTAACTTTATCCTGTGCTTAATGCTGCTGTCTACCAGGAACACCACTGCATACCTTTACCGGGGTTACTAGGCTTCTATTATGAGCAACATTTACCTGGTTATTTGATGTACACATAGTTTTGTATACTCAATAAGTTTACTAATACCCTTTCTGAGATCCTGTGTTCATTCTTTTCACATTGCATTGCTGTATGGATGCTTAGCAGGTTACAGTATTCTTTAATAAATCAGGCTGCATCATACTGATGTGCTGTGGTCAGCTGTCATACCTGACAGTGACTCATAGATGAATTGCATCATTGGTCATGACTGTGGACCTAGATTTATTACCACATTATGATAATGAGTGAATTTGGTGCTGTGTAAGCTCCCATTGGTGGATGCTGGCCAGCATCACCTTGCTGACATAGGTCACAATAGTCGTATTAACAAGGTGTGCCTGTAATGTAGGAGGCTCCATAACTGGTAGGGACTTTTTTTATCATGCAGTGGATGTCTTGGGGGGGTTATGTTTTGACATCCCTCGTATGTTGCTCAGCACTGTCTGCTGAGCAAAATATTAACAATGGAGGGGGATTCCTATACCCGTAGCCAATGCAACATTTGTTTACTCTTTGGAAACCAGTGTACCCAAGACTGGTGTGGGTTTTCAAAACTGTTCAAGAGTGTGGGGTAGATTCATTTGCGTATGACATTTGTGGTTTGGAAGTACTGGCGCTTAACAGAGCAAAAGCCCTATACCATGCCACACAATGTTTATGTACAGGGCTAGATATGTAAGCTGTGTTTGTAATCTCTGAAAAACATGGAATTTCAAACATTTATTAGGTTTATTAACTTTTTTTTATTTTGGGTATTGGCCATATTTCTATGTTAGTGCAGTTTTTCCATCGTTGTTGTCCACTGTTACCTGTACGTAGACCTCATCTCAATGTTCTTAGACAACCTTTACAACAATTTCATCCAACTAATATGTCATTTGTGTAAATGAAGTATATTATTGCCTTAATTCATATTACTGTGAGTAATATTACTTGCATTTTCACAATGACTGAAAGATGTCATTGGTGCACAGTAATATTACATTTCTGGAGCTTTTATCCTTGGGACTCTATTGGAAATTGCAATTTTCCAGAAGGATATTCCAAGGTAGGAAATGCAATTAGATAAACAATTAGTCAGACAGCTGAATAAATATGCTGATAATGTATTTAGAATTCTGGAAGCTGCACTGTGCGACTGTTCTTTGTGTCATTCTGTATGCTGCAGGAGTGTCACAGATGCCAATATATCCAATGCCAATGATACAGTAGTTTCTGACAGGACTGGATTCCTGCATAGGTTCTGTGCTAGCAAGTACCAGGTCCCTCCAGACACTGTTTTCTTCTGATGTCTTTATGTTAGAGCCTGGTTTAGGTGTCCTGTAAGGTGGTACCTGGCTGCTTCTCTTCTGTGTGGGTGCTGCAGTGCAGATGGTGTGAGATGTTCAGCTGTCAGCACATTTGCCTATGTCACTGCGGTACCTACTTTTTTCCTCTTGTGTTAGTAGTTCTGCCTTTCTCCAATATTTCTGCCTTATAACATTGTGTCACAACTATTCTGCTTATGTTTTTCAAATTAGGTTTAGTATTTTAGCCAGAGAGTAAATTGTTTTGGAATCTGACCCTAAACTATACAGTAGTTCACATAAAGTTAAATGTCCATCAAAAAGTGCAGATTGCTTTAAATGTACTTTATTAATGAAATACCTGAAAAAAATGGAATTTGGCACAAAAAATGCTAAGAAAAATTATTTTCAGAGTGTAAAAAAGGGAATTTACCTTTTGTTTAAACATGGTACTTAAGAGTCATTGCCATAGCTAAGAAGCTGTATGCACTGTTATTCATAATGAATTGTTCCTATATAATAGATTGAGTTCTAGACTGACATTTGAATTAGTGAGTAAAGCACTAAGTACTGCAGGGAATTCCTAATACTTGGTATTATCATGGAACAAAAAAAGGTATTGAGGCAATTTGCAGAATATCATACAGAGGATAAAGTTGGGACTATAAAAGAGACAAGTATGAAATTTTCAAAGGTAAAACTACATGCTGTGGCATGTGATATGGATAGAGCCAACAAACTTCAAGACAAGGCAGACTGTGTCTCAAGTGAGATTGCATGTAGGACATGACAATAGTATACCCATTAATACACTAGTCAGGGGCATTGCACCCTGACATATCTAATTGGAAGTGGATTGGGGACTTTGACTCCATGCTACAGGAATCCAGGTTACTGGTTTTGTTAGAAAGAATGTTTCCCATCTTTGATCTTTCTCTGCGTGTTAGCTTGATATGTGATACTTTTTCAATTTGGAACCTGTGCATTTCTATTGCATGAACTCCATGATGACATAGTGGAACCCCCTGTATTTAATTAAAGGCTGGTAACTAAAGATGAATGTGCTTAGATACAGATAGACAGAAAAGGCCTTAGCCTATTAAGGGATAAAAAGCATCCTCCTCTACCTTATGTGGTTGAAGATTATTTTCAGAAGGCATGTATTATAAGGGCTTAGAGAGGTGTTATGCATTGAACTGGTTGGGGATGGCACCACCCATACTCAGTCAGAGGTAATAGCCAACCTGCTAGCAGACAGATTTAGAGCAAACTTCACTCTCCTGTACCCCCTCAAGTCATCCCCCAAAGTATACCTGCCACCATTCCTCAGCCTATTATCTCAAGAGAGCAGATCATCTCGGCACTCTCCAAGGCCAAAATCACAGCATCAGTGGGACCAGACAACATCCCAGGTTGCCTTTTAAACAACTTAAAACATGGCCTACCAGACCCACCTGGATCCCTGTTTAACCACAGCCTGCAAACTGGCTATATTCCGGTGGAATGGATGACAGCAACAGTAATACCTCTGCATAAAGGAAGACCATCTACCGATCCTGGGAATTATTGGCCCATCAGCTTGACTAGCCTCATCTGCAAGGCCATGGAAATGATCATTATGGATGTTATTAACAAGGGCATAGATAATCTCCAAACTCTGGACCCAACCCAGTTCGGATTCGTTAAAGGTAGAGCTTGCCTGTTAAACATGGTTGACTTCTTCAAAAAAGTCAGCAAGGCCCTGGACAAGGGAAAGACAGTGCATACAGCCTGCATTGACCTAGCCAAGGCATTTGACACAATTCCCCACTCAGGTATTATAGAGAAACTTTCCCAATTGGGAATTAACCCCTGCATTACCAGATGGGAAGCCAACTGGCTCACTGACAGGACACATACTGTCAGAGTGGGTGACTTCACCTCTAGCAAAAGAGCAGTCAGCAGTGGTGTACCACAGGGCTCTGTGCTGGCCCCCTTACTGTTCAGAATTTATTTCTCAGAAGTCCAGGCAAATTTGGATGACCTGTGGCTGACCAAGTTTGCTGATCACTGCAAATTGGGAGCATTCATTGAGTCTCCCAAAGAAGTTAATATACTGCAGACAGAGTTAACGCAGACAAGTGATTGGTGCTAAAGCTCCAGAGTAAAGCTAAATGCAAAAAATACATTATTATTCCATTTTGGAAAGCTAACATCCCTGCTAATTATATTATAGACTACACCCCCACATATCCACAGTAGAAAGGAAATCCTTGTATGTGGCACATATTATACGTAAAAGCATTGCATCTAGATCTAAGGATGTTATAATTCCATTGTACTCATTCCTCATCAGAGCAATAATTGAGTACAATGCTCCCTTTAGCATGTACCTCACCAGGCACCAGCAACAATTGGACAGACCGCAGAGGTTTCTCATCAAGAAATTACAGGGTGCACAAAACAAGTCTTACGTGGAAAGACTGAAAGCCCTGTCATGGTATTCTGTCTCCTACAAGTTGCTAAGGGGTGACCTGTACCTGGGATCTTAACCTAGCCTCTGACATGAATAGATTGTCTAGGAGAGACAGATACATCTCCCAGAGACTCCCATTTCTTTGGAACAAGCTTCAAGTTCACATGAAACAGAGCCCTTGCCTGACACCTTTCAAAAGCAACCTAGATCATTGTATGGGTGACCACAAATTCACTCCTGGGGAGGTGTCCATGTCCCTCCTGGACAGAGGAAGTCATTATTAACTACCGTAGACCCTTACCTCTGTGAACTTCACTCACCTAACCACCGACAACTGGGGCAACTAGGGATAACTATGGCTAGGCTTGTAAGGGCTCTAGGGCCATTAGGCCGGTAGCCTGCTATGAACCTATGGATAGCTTTATGTTTGTTCAGGATGGTTACACTACACCTGAGGTAGTGAAACTGCATCAATATGGTAATTGCATTAAGGCTAAAAGCACTTGTGGCAAATGTTACATTTAATATGATTTGTAGTCATTCAGAACTACTTACCCAAAATGATTAAGTCTTCTCTGGACATACTTTGCAAATTGCCTTTTTATCTAAACTTTCTTGTCACTGGAATGCATTTCTGTAACACAATAAGAATGCAGTGTTATACATTATTTACATGCATCCTTTGCCTTCTACTTAACATGCCTGTTTCACCCATTGTATCCTGCCTGAATGCGAATTATTTCACCCTATCCAAAGTGTGTGTCCAACTCTTGGCCCCAGATGGTCTTATGTATAATGACAATGAATTAAATACCTTTAGCGGATACTGCACATTTTGCCAAAAAATGAGTGCATCATTGCACAGCCAGTTGTTGTAGGCCTGTGGTATCCAAGCTGCTGTCTCTCATCACACCCCCTGGAGTAGATTGTGTGACATCACTTGTTTCCTAGAGATCAGTAAGCTGTTGTTCTTTCTCTGTTTTGCACCTGCTGTGCCCTTCTTTCACATATTTCCTTAACCAAAATGGCTATATTTGCTTTAATAAGTCCTTTACTCTTTGATCCTAGCTAAGGGCTGCTACAAGTGTCCTAGCTATGCACCTCATGAAAACTGTTTTTCTGTCATAACAATACATATGTTCTTACTTTTTCCAGGGGATAAGCCAAAAGGAGACCCCAGTCTTTTCCACTGTTTATTTATAAGAAGTTATGTGCTGTACACCTTGTACAAGGCCATGGAGTAATAATACCAGAGTATTCCCCATTTTGCTTGAGCATCATTGTGCAGCTATACCTCAGTAATGGGTTTGGCACTCGTTTCATCTTGGGTTCCATGTTTCTGATTTACCTTATTAAAAATGTGAGCAAAAAGCATAAATGAAATAAACTGTAAGCAGACTAACCTATAGACTTCTACAAGTGGTAACCTAAGATCAAACACTTTATGCCCTGTAGCAGCCTTCTGCTCAACCCCCCCCCCGAAATAAAAGCAAGCATGAAGGAATTTATGCAACATGATATGCCCATGATAATGTCAGATCAAGTGACTGCCAAACAGCCATGCCAGTGTGCAGATCACCACGCCACTTGACAGGTTTCATTATTAACTGCTTCAGGGTTCAAAATGGGGAGGGGATGAATTTGTCTGCAGTCAGGGGGAGTGTCACTAAACAACAAGGACAGTGTACTGACATTGGGTGGATATGGATTAGGTAGGTCCACTATATATTGTGGTTGATTTTTTTTTTACTGTTCACTTGTGACTGAGGTAATCCTGACAGACGTTGCACTAAACACCAGGGATGCTATATTTACTGCATGCCTTTTGTTTGGGTGATTGCTGAGGCAGTTACTCAATACCAGGGATGCTATATTTGTTGGTCCTTTGTGATCAGGTTGGCCATGGAAACATTAGATTCTGGTGCTCAATACAGAGACAAGACACTAGAGCAAAAGCAGTGTACAGATTATATGCTTGTAATAGGACTAATTGCCAGAGGAAGGAGCTCTAGCCCTTGCAGTGTTTTATTAATTATACTCTTGCATATAGTATGATCTGTAATGAGTAGAGAAGGTATAGAAACTGGACTAATTCCTACTTTATATGCAAAGGCATAGTGTAGTGGAAGAGATTTGAAATTTGGCAGGTACTATTTCACCAGTGTTCCTACCTGTATGCATGGCTGTGCATGTGTGTGCGCCACTTCTCTGTATCACACCACACTTGATGCAGACAGGCACGTTGTTTCATATATATATATATATATATATATATATATATATCTATTATATATATATATATATATATATATATATATATATATATATATGTATACACATACACGTGTGTGTGTGTGTGTGTGTATGACACCTCAAGTGCCTCATTTGCCTTCTATACTATAGGACTGCCACTATGTCCCCTCTGACCATACAACCTACCTAAACAGTATGGAGTCTACGTGCATTAAGCCAAACGTCATTCTCTTAGGAGACTTCAGTGCCTCCTCCATTAACTGGGAGGGCTATACATCCTCAAACATGTATGCCCAGAAATGTATGGTCTTCATCAGTATATACTCTCTTGCCCAGTTAGTCCACATCCCAAACAGGGGCTATAAAATCTTGGACTAGGTCCTTACCAATGTGGGATCACACATCGGTCACATTCAACTTAAGACTGACTATGGAAGCATCTTCCAATAACTTGGTAGTCAGAGATTATGCCAAGGCTAATCTACTAAAACTGAGTGATGATCTGGCTATATTCAAAAGCCTGATGACCCCACTGTTTTTATGGAATCCTTTACCACCAAATTTTATGCACATGTAAATAGCTGCTGAGATGCATCTGTCCCCTTCAGAAGTAAATGCAGCACTGAATTTAAAAATAAATCCCTCTGGTGGAACTGTATTATAAGCAGGTTCTGTAATTAAAAAATGCTTTGTACGCAAAACAAATTTGACTCTCAAGATGCCAATAATGTTCATGTTAAACTCAATAAGGAAGTCTAGTCACTGATCAAATAAACCAAAGCCAGACATAAGGTAAAATAGCTTCCCAGGAGAACAGTAACACAAAACCTTATTTAACTATGTTACAAATCTCAGAAACAATACCCAGAATTGTGCGGGGTTAATAGTAAATGTTTTTACATACTCAAACCCAGAGGACATAGCCAATCTACTAGCAGACAAATTTAGTTCAAATTTCACTCCCCCATCTCTCGTCATATATTCCTAAATTATATACTTGCATCTACACCTCCTCAACTCTCCCAAGAACAAGTCCTCAAGGCACTATCCAAGGCCAGTAATACTACTTCTCTGAGGCCAGATACGATACCAGGCTACCTGATACGTGATTTGTCAGGCCATCTACAGAGATTATTCATTACCAGCCTCCAAACTGGTTTTATGCCAGATGAATGGAGGACAGAACATTCACCCCCTTGCACAAAGTTGGGGCATCAATGGACCTGGATACTTATAGGCTCATAAGCCTGAGCAACCTTATCTGCAAGACTATGGAAAGGATTATTATGGGCTTAATAAATAAAGACATCAGTAACCTACAAACTGTCTATACACGCCAGTTCGATTACATCAAGGGCAGATACTGCCTACTTAATCTGGTCAGCTTCTTTGAAAAGGTTACTGAAGCAATGGACGAGTGCAGGTTAGTACATACCACATATCTAAACCTTGCAAAGGCATTTGACACTATCCCAAACTCAGGAATCATAGATAAACTATCCCAGCCAAACATAAATCCCTATGCAACTTGTTTGATAGAAAATAGGCTTACAAACAGAACCTAGTAAATTAGGATAGATGACTCTACCATGTTCTCCAAAAGACCTGTCACTAGCGGTGTACTCCAGGGTGCAGTCCTTGGTCCACTCTTCTTGTCATTTACTTCTCAGATGTCAAAGCAAATGTTGCAGATTTATGGCTGACTAAGTATGCAGACTGTAAACTTTGTGCCATCATAAACTCCTGAAAGGATACAGAAGTCCTCCAAGATCGCCTTTCCAAAATAAATAGCTAGTATTAGAACCACAGGCTAAAACTAAATGTCACGAAATGCATAATTGCATCATTTGTCAATAACTTCACTTGTAACTATCACACTAACTACACAGTCCTGAAAGTTGATCTCGTAATCAGAGATCTGAGAACCTCTGTCAACAATGAACTGATCACCACTTATCCACTATAAGAAAATCCTTTATCATAGGTAGGTACTAGGCTATTGGCCCTAGGGCCTATATAAGCCTAGCCAAAAGGTACCCTGGCTTTCGCCACCCAAGAAAATTATTTTCCTGTGCTCCTGTTGAGCAGAGCCACAGAGGTGATCCCCGGGGTGAATTTCCAATTTCCCATCCAATCATCAAGATTTTTCTTGAAGAGTGCTAATGAGGAGCTTTGTTTGATATAGACAGGTAGTTTGTTCCAGAGTATGGGAAGGCTCTGGGACAGGAATCTATCCCTCCGGCATGTTCTGTTTATTGTAGTGACAAGGTTTAGGTCCCTAGAGCGTGTAGCTCAGAGGGATTGGGATTTCTTTAAGTGGAGCATGTCCAACAGCTCTGGGTTTGACATAGCTTTGTATGTTAGGCAGAGATCACCTCTGATTAGGCAATATGCGATGGAGTAAAGCTGGAGTTTTTTGAGACGGTCTGCGTTGGGCATCTGTTTGAGGCTGGTAATCCTCTTGGTGGAGCACAGCATATATCTAACGGTGTGGCATCTAGGTGCAAGGATATAATCATTCCACTATACTTGGCTCTCATCAGGCCAATCATTAAATATAATGACCCATTTGGTATCTACCGGCCCAAACTCTTGTCACAACAGTATTGACCATAATAAATCACAAAAAAAAACACACAGCCTGTCTCAAAGCCTTGTCCCTCTTCTCAGTATCATACAGGTCATTAAGTGACCGCTGCCTTACTTATAGAGCCTCAAGAGATCCTATCCTGTCAGACCTGTTACACATTTACAAGTCTAATGGTAGTGTAAACACCTGCTAAAGGGATCTGAATATCTTTTGCAACATGAATAGAAAATGCTGAAGGGATAGGTATGTATCACAGAGGATGCATTTTCTATCGAACTGGCTTCTACTCCACATAAAGCAAAGTACTTCCCTTACTCTATTCAAATGTAATTTGGATGAAGAGATGGGAAATTGCAAATTCATCCCCAGTTTAGCACCATGTCTGCAATGGATAGGGGCAACAAGAAATGTCCCAGCATATCCTTGTTCTGACCACCTCTGAATTACTCATATGTGACATATAAGGGCTAAAAACTTACCATGAGAATGTAAGCCTAAGCTTCTTAAGATCCTCAGAGATCACAGCAAGTGACTGTTCGACTAGATAATGAAGATGAAGAGTGTTTCTTGAATGACAGAGTCAGAAGTAGGTAGATTACAGAGTTCTTTTAAAAAGTCAGGAAGTGTGGCTTTCTGTCTTCAAAAGGGATGATAAGGTTATTTTTTAGTATGATATCCTATAATAAGATTTAATTTCATCTAGCATTGTTTTCAGTTTTAGAAGTTGTGAGTTTATTCTGCTTTGATGGCTATGGTCCTAAGCCTTTTATAGATATTTTAGCAGGGTTGTGGAGTGTTGTAAAGCTTTTATAATCAGAGAAGAGCCTGGATTACTTCCATTGTTATGATGTCCTGTAATAAGGTTTAATTACATCCAGCATTATTTGAGGTTTGTGAGTTTGTTGTGATCTGATGGCTATGGTCTTGTGCCTCCTTATAGCCATTGTGGTAAGGTTGTGGGGTGCTGTAAATCTTTCATAATCAGAAGTGAGCTTGGAATGCCTTCACTGGGACCATATCTCATCAAGCGTTTAAACACATCTTTCAGCTCTGGAGTTACCCAATGGTGAAATTGTTGTTTATGGGTCTAGCTATTATTGGTAGGTATTTGTTTTGAAGGTTTAATAGAACAAATACCAGTTTGCTGGTGGATGAGTCTGCAGCTTTGCAGTCAAGCATGGAAATCCAGTCAGTTGACTGTAAATGCTTTGGCAGGCTACTGATCCTATTTTGTGATTTTGTGCAGAATTAGGTGTTGTGTGTGGATATTTTTGGGAGGGGGAATGAGGCTAAAGGAATGGGGCAGATGTGACTTAGGTGCTGGGGGGGTATTACTTGCAATAAGGAGGTAGAGTTGGGGATATTATATATGACTATGTCCAGCAGGAAGTTTTAACCTGACCTAAGGTTTGGGTTGATTGGTCCTTGTAATAACTTCTATAGATTGGAGTCTGCTAAGATTTAATTAATGCTATTCTTCTGAAGGCCAAGAGGGTTTATGGTGAAGTCACCAAGAATTATTTGATGTTTTGAGGATGGTGTTGCATTAGTTATTTGTCTTAGTAGAACATTAGATTTATTTTTGTTGGAGGGAGGTATGTAACAGCAATGTAAATTTTCTGTTTTTATTTATAGTGGTGGACAGAATTATCCAGTTTGGGTCACTGTCATTTTTGCTAAGTTACTGGCTTTGAATTATAGTTGGCAGAAGGATTTGAACAGGAATATGACTCCCACTCCAGTTCTACTGCCTGGTCTAGGGTCATGCATGTAAGCCTTGAAAGTAATGGTGCAGGTAAGGAAAGACATCTTTTAGCTTAGAGACAGTAATTTCAGCAATTTCAGGGTTATGGTTGCCTAGGAAGGAGTTTAACTGTTCTAACTTTTAATGCTTCCAGCATTCAGGTTTCACCTTTTAAGACTATGTGAATGACATTGTATGTTTGTGAAAATATTTTTGTTGATCTAGGTTGAGATCTGTGTTGTCAGAAAAATTGTACAAGAAGAAAAATTTGGAAGAGATGGTGAAAGGTGTTTTTTTTTAAGTAAGGTGAGAGCGTTTGACAAGTTGGACACTAAATGGAAGTTAGATGTGTGTGATGAATATTTTTGTTTGCAGTGGGACAAGATGGTGGAAGTGGAGGGGTTAGTTTTAATAGTGCAAAGGACTTTAAGGTATATAATTATTCAAACAAATGTATAACTCAAGCCCATGCTGATGTTTTATCAAAAGGTTTTAGCTTTGTTCTTAGTCATAGAGGGCAAATAACCTATCTGTTATTAGATTTAAAACTATATATGAGAAAATTAAATTTATGTTTGTGGTTTAATCTGAGTGACGATTTTGAACATGCCCATGTATATTGTTTGAAAAAAACTAGTACTTTTAACCCTCCCATGCATAATTTGGTTCACATGTTTGAGAGTGTATGTGAATTGGATTTCAGACAATTAATGAAAAAATCAGTTTGGGGTGAGACAGTTTGACTGTTAATGAAAATGCATTGTTGTTTGATATTGTTGATTATAAAAAAATATGGGGAATGAAACCAGACAAGGGGAATGGTATGATTATTATGGAAAAGGTTGACTACTGTAACAGCATGAATGTCATACTTATGGATGGTTTCTAAAAATGAAGTTAACATTGCCTTTAAGAAAACTGACAATATGCTGGATGATATGTTACTACAGGGACAGGTTAATTTAGATGAATATCATTATATAAAAAATGAAGCCCCAGTAATAGCTAATATCTTTGGGATTCCAAAAATCCACAAAGATTTAAGTCAGCCCCCATGTAGGTCTATAGTTGCTGGAAAGAGGTCAAATAAGTTTTTCATGGCCAAACTAGTTTATTTTTATTTAAAGGAAGGCTTAAAGGAACTGAAATATATTTGTAAGGAGTCTTGGGATTTTTTTTATCTAATTTGAACAATGTAAAAGTTTTTGAAGGCATGCTGTTTGTCACTGTCAATGCTGAAAATTCATTTTCAGTAATACCCCATAATGTGGGACTTCTTTGGCTGGAAATACAGTTATTTGAGAGTAAAAAATTCAAACAGGATCATATTAACTTAATTGTCACCTTAATGGAAGTTATTCTCCAAAATAACTTTGTCTTTTTTGAGGGACAGTACATTAAACAGGTTGCAGGTTTAGCTGTGGGGGCAGCGTGTGCTCCCCCCCATGCCAACTATGTTATGTCCTATTGGGAATCAGAATTCATTTTCAAAAGTAGATAGTCAAATTATATTAAATATTACACAAAGATTCTGGATGATTTGTTTTTAGTTTTGTCTGGAACTGAAGGACAATTGGATGAGTTTTTTAAGTTACATTAATAATAATACTGAGTTTCTTAAATTTACCAATACCTTACATAATCAGAGAATTTATTATTTGGACATTGAAATTTTTTTAGATTCTGTGGATCAGAAATTAAATTCCAGAATCTATAGAAACCTTTTCCAACTCATACCTTGAGTATAGTAGATGAGACCCGTCTTACCAAAAGATATCAGTAGTAAAAGGACAGTTGGTAAGAGCAACTCGGATGGTGTCATGCGAGATGGATTTTACTGCTGAGGTTGATTTTATATTGGATATGTTTAGGAAAAGGGGTTATCATGAAGTACTATTAGAAAATGTGAGCAAAAAAGCTATATTGAAAAGAAGGAATGGGATTTTTAAACCCATTTTAAAATATCAGAAGACTCCATTTGAATATGGGTTTCAGAATGATATACCAATACAAATGTGGTGACAGAAAGACAAACTAGTAAAGGAAGTTTTTCTTTTATAATTGTGTTTAATAAGGATAGTCAGGCTGTGGTTAAAATCTTAAACAAAAATTGGAATTTCTTTACCCAAGATCAAACTGTATTTAGGAATTTGGGTACTAAGCCCGCTATAATGTTTAAATGGGATCAGTCCTTTAAAAATCTTTTAGAAAATAAAACGTCGTTGAATACAGGTTCAGGTAATGCTAATAGGGCCTTTGGAAATTTCAAATGTGGGATATGTACACAATGTCCCTATATACTAACCATGGCGTTTAGGTTTAAATTGAGTGATTTTTATTTGATAATACATGGACATTTTACATGTCGATCAAAGAATGTTGTATACTTAGCAAAATGATTACAGTGTCCTGCATTCTATATAGGAAAGACGTCTAGGTGTCTAAGGGAAAGAATGTATGAACATGTGTTGGACGTTAAAAATGGTAAACAAACCAATGTTTACATGTGACTGAGTATAAGGAACATGAATTTGGATTTTCTGTCATACAGCCGATGGTCCCTGATGTCCAAGGAAAACTATTACAAGAACATCTTGAATTATGTGAATTAAAATGGCAGCTAAGGTTGAATGCTTTTGTATATACTGGTTTGAATAAATATACCAGTAAAAACTGAAACTTAGACATATGGAGGGTTAATGTTTTTAATGGGTCTTAATTGATTCAAAGACTTAATTGTTGTTTTGGTCTTTTGATTGATTGTATATGGTATGGTATTTTAACCGGTATAGTAAGAGAGTTTTTAGTTCTGAAGAAGTCTCTTGTAATGTTGTGGGACGAAAGCGCTTAACTTGGATTGGTACCCGATAAAGAGATTATTCGATTTGGTGGCTCCTTCTGGCTGTTCAAGGTTTTTCTTTATTGCGGTTAGAAGTGGATGTGGCTCATGAATATTGGTGGAAAATAGGACCGAGAGTTTAGCATGCGGGTAGGATGTTTATACAAATGCTGAGGAAGGTGATGGATGCAGAGGGGCTGTCTTTGTAGTTATGGCCTATCCAAAGTGAGTAAGTATGCTTTTTATGAAAAATATTTTAAGTTTAAAGGAAATGTTTTCTGTGGAATGATTAGGGAAGGGGGAGTAATGAAGCTTCAAGTTAGTAGGCAATGCAGTTTCCCTAGATGGAGGATAATAATCTCTACTGGAACGTTCTACTTCAGTTTTACATTAGATGAACCCTAAACTGTTGCTTAACTTTAAAATGGAGCAGTGTGTTTTAGGATACAATCCTCATAGGGCAGCTTGCAGATAAACCTTGACTTTGAATGCCTTGATCTTCTGATGGGGAGTGGGGTAACCACAGGAGCGAATATCATACAGTGGCAATGGCTGATATTTCCCATGCAGGAACTCCTTATATTGTGGGACACTTGACTGTGACAGCTATTACATTGTTGAGGTGATCTGAAGAAATACATTTAATTGAGGTCTAAATTTTGAAAATTACTAGGCAAAAGGTTTTGTTTGCTACTTTGTGCTGATTAATATTGCTTCTTCCAGTACTCCTGATGTTAGTTTTACAATACAATGTCATGATGAAAAGTAATACTTATGTGCACCCATGCTAAAGGCAATGGAGTAGTACAGAAGCACACAGGCATTTACACATTTGCATGTTTAACAACAATTAGACTATAGCTGTAGCAATAAAAGTACGGTCTTCAAACAAGTCTCAGTCAGCTACTGCTACGTAGATAGCCTTTTCATTTGCAGGTCTGTACTCCATACTTCTCAACTTCTTAGAGCAAGAAATCTGCACAAAGCCATAAATAATGAGGGGACAAAGGCTCAAAAACAGGGACAATTTTTAAATATTGCTCTTACAAATATAAAAAGTTGATAAAATAACAGGTTTGCATTAGCATGCATTTTCTAAAGGGTGTGAAGTCTGAAACTCAAATGCCTTTCATTATTTTTTACTTAAATTCTCAAAGTTTTGCCAGTGATTTGCAAGAAACCCAAAATTTTATGAGGAACAGACCAAAAATATGAAGGAAAAATCTGGGACATTCTGTGAAAATCTGTGCAGTTGCGAAGTATGTTTGCACTTCTGTTATACCAAAAATATCCCTTCCATCTGAGAAATCATGTATGGCACTGAACAAGGTCATTATGGATGTTGATCGCTAACAGAACTCAGACCAAGGTTTCAGAAAACAAAATGAAAGCAAGAACTAGAAAATGTTAATGCTGGCATATTTAAACTCATGAATTATTGTTAAATAACACAGAGCATTATCCTTATAAACCTAAGTAAGACTAATATGCCTGGAGAATTATTGTTTTCTCTACAGAACATAAAAAGCTCCGTCCTTGTACTGCAAAGTTCTAAATTCTCTTTTTTCTTTGCATACATTTATTTCCTAACTTGTAGGTTATGTTATATTTATCTGCCTTACTATTTAAATACTTGAGCACGTTTTCTTTGAACGAAGAGGAGACAGCTGTGTGCATGTGACACGGTATAGAGTTTAAAACTGCTGAGCCTTTTGATTACTTGGAAAAGTTGCATGTCAGGTCTGTAAGCAGTTGCTGCCTGACAGTACAGTTTTTAGAGTTAGCTCTAATGTCACGTGATGTTTCTGTTGAAATATTGCTTTCTTGGAGGTCTGTGTTAATAGCTCAGACAGAAGAGTTGCACAATTTCAGTCTGTATACAGAAGTGCTGTAGTCTGAGTGCAGGCTGTGGGATTCTAGTTGTCATTACTTTTTTTTTTTAAATCTTTATTTTGTATTATGAATTCCATAACAAAGACAGTTGCCTAAAAGAGATTGTCCAACAATAATAATACAAATACAGTGCAAGTAGAGGCATTGGCATATTTATAAATTATATACACACAAAATAGTATATCTACAATGTATACCATAAAATGCCAGAAACCCAAAAGGATGAGATTAAGTCCTATTTAAGAAAGGAAACAAAGACTAGAAAGGAATATTAATATTATGAGAAAATACATAAATATTTTCAAAGGTAAGAGATAGGGAAAGACAATGAATTATATATTTGGAATACTACCTGGAAGTGTTGATACATTAAACAATTCTAGGATTTTCTATTAGTAATTTATATTATGAGAATACAATTAAACTGCTTATTCTAGTAATTGTCATAATAGGAACATTTAGATGGATTGGTTATAAATAAATTATGGGTTAAAAATGTACTCGATAGCAATTTGTTTAAAACCATCCCATGTAATTTTGGATCTATCAAGACAGTTTTGGGTAATGAACAGTTTAATCAGTGAAAAATGTGTAATTAAGATATGAATGTCTTTTTTGTGTTAATCTATCCGGAGGGATATGCAATAATGCAAATTCCCAAGATAGTGTAGATTTCCCATGACCCATTTTTCTAGTTTAACTTTTAGGGAACACTATAATTTATATGAAAATTTACACCTCCATAAAATGTGTAATAAGTCAGCTCTTTGGAATTTACAAACGGAACAGACTGACAAATTAGGGTAAAATTTATTACAAGTGACTGGGGTTGGATAAGCATTGTTAATTGTCATTAGCTGTGTATAGAGGAGTTTTTTCATAGGTAAAAATTCAGAAGTTAGATTAACATATTGAATTTATTGATTATGTGTAATTGCTGGGTTTAGATTGGTCCATTAATTTGAAAAGATAATGGATGTCTGATGTTTTAATGCTGTAAATACACTATATGTATTAGCCAATATTTTCTTCGAGATGAAGGATTTCCATAATTGGTTGCATATTGCCGTATTGTCATAATTTTTTCAACAGCTTTTTATTCAGCAATCTTATGTAGGTTAAGGACATTGATTCATGGAAACCCTAATTGCAGTTGCTTTGCACTCATTTGTTACATACATACTGAAATACTAATTACAAAGCATTTTTTTATTTTACAGCAGTAATTAGAAATATGAAACACCTGAATGTTTGATTGGATCTACTTTCTATCAATGAAAGTATGATCCACCGAATTTCACTTACCTGAACACAATCCACTGAAACCACACATAAACTAAACAATGGACTGCCGAAATCCTTTCCCAGGGAAATGAACCACTTGACCACCATGGTGAACTGTGACCTCTCCCCAAGTAGTTCGATCTTGGAGTTAGTATATTTAAGTAGGGGGGTCAAAAGAGGTAAGTGCTGTGGAATTTAGCATACAGATAATCATGGGGTGTGTGTTCATGTGTGTGTATATGTGTGCCAGCATGAATGAATGTGTGTGTAGAGGGTTGAGTGACCTCAGATGTGTGGGTGTGTGGATATTTCTGCTTGAGTGGTAACAATAGGGGGTTACTTGGGTGATAAGAAGGGTAGGGGTGTGTTTGTGCGTGTGTGTGTGTGTGTGTGTGTGTGTGTGTGTGCGCATGTTTATGTGATTGAATGTGTGCATCTGAGAATGAATGGGGAGGCTGTCTGTGCCAATGTGTATTGTCGGCCAGTAGTGGTTACCGCAGGAATGTGCTCATTTACTGCCACAGTAGTTATGGACAATTCATAGACATGCATAATATTCATTAATGAAGTCTTTACTCACTGTGGCTAACATGTCTCTGAATCACAGTTTCTTGCACCATGGAAACAGCCCCTTATGGTCGTAGCTCTCAACACTGCCCATGAAGTTCTTTCTGAATCCCTAGGATAGTGTATGCAGAAAATTTGCTTAGCCTGAATTGGGGGACAAAACAATGTGTATTTAAGCAACTTTGATGTCAGTAGTGTCAATAGGAGGGGCTCACATTAAAGTGGGTGTTGTACATTAGCACTGATTAATAATTTGTTTTAAAAGAGCTGCAGTGGAAGACACCATTATTAAACTTACATGTGAGAAAGACATGCACAGCAGACATCATAACTGACAGGCTTGCATTTTAATTGCACAGATTTGGGCATGCAAGATGGTGGACAATGTGTGGCTGCTCTAGGATCCATGGCTGACGCATCCTCACAGGCCACACCTCATTGCTTACCCAGCCAAATGTAATAATAATAATGATAATAATTATGTCTGCAGACTGGGAAATGTCTTAAGAAGTTTTGGTGCACTGTTCTGTATATATAATGTTGTGGGTTCTGGCCTTATTTGTGCCTCCTTCCCAAACTAGCCACAGTGGCTTTAGCTGGGGGGAAATACCAGTGGCAAGTTATGAGTTGCCAATCCTCTTCCTTTCAATCACGTGGCACCGGGAAGGTTAGTTGGAGGCCTGGGATACAGCAGAGCAGCTGACGGTCAAGCTAAAAGAAGCTGGGGAACAAAAATGTGTGTGTGTGTGTGTGTGTGTGTGTGTGTGTGTGTGTGTGTGTGTGTGTGTGTGTGTGTGTGTGTGTGTGTGTGTGTGTGTAGCTCCCACTGTATTTCATGTAGAAGTAATAGACTGTAGTTTTCCATTACATCACAAGGTGGCGCTCCTTTTCAGGAATATAAAAAGACAATTTCGAAAGTGAAAGAGGTTTTTTTCTGGAACATTAGTTGAAGGAGGGAAGACTGAAATACGTAGTTGAAGGGAAAAAGGGCCTTGCAGCATTACTGGATTTTCTTTTCTAGTGTTTTGAGAAAGGGAAGTTAAGTAGCAGAGTGTGTCTGTCTCTTGCTGAAATCCTGGATATGGTATTTTGTGGAATCAGGAGAGAAGTCTGAAACCAGTAGTTCCACACCTGCTATGATTCAGCAAGAGAAGGAGTTCCCTTGGGCCGAGTACCGAGAAGCCATAGATGATTATCAAAGTTCTGGTAGGTGATTTTCTGCTTTTATCATCAGAGGAACCACGGCACCTGGTCACTAGAATATTCTCGATGGAGTGGTGAGAGGCTCTGGCCGTATTTTATATTTTTATAATATTGTGGTTCCCCCCCCCTTTAATACTTTGTGGATTACAAATAACTGGGATCCATATGAGCTCCAACTTGGACCCCATCATGCCGGCAGCAAGACTGTAAGTAGTGACTGGCCAGTGAACAAGGTATAATAGAGTGTTTCATAGCTGGTTTGTTTAGAATTGATCAAGGGGGTAGAGGGTGTTAGTACAGCTGAATGACATTGCATTTTCTCATATTTGTATTGTTGCATTATAAATCCTCATTGTTCAATGACATTGCATTTTGCTCATGTTAGTACTGCTGCCTTCAAGAATTTTGCTGCTCAATGACATTGCATTTTCTCATATCTGTATTGTTGTATTATGACTCTTTTATTGCTTAATGACATTGCATTTTTTCCCGTGTTTGTATTGCTGCATTATAAAGTTTTACTGCTCATTGATATTGCCTTCTTTGTGCATGTTTGAATGTCAAGACCTTCTTCTGTTGAGTTCTGGGGAAGAGGGTAAATGTATGTTTTCATTACATGCATATTCTCACCTTGCCTTATTGCTAACTGGTGCACTATAGAAATAATTTGTTTATGGTTGTGTCATTGCCATTTTTAAACTAGATGTGTCACCTAGAATAAAATCTGTCCCTCTTGCCATATTGGTCTGTTGGGCCTAATAGGGGTGTCACCAGAGTCAGGTTGGAAGGAACCCATATATTGTCAGCTACACCTGCAGGTGCGCTACATAGAAATATATATATATATATATATATATATATATATATATAGATTTATATATATATATTTATATATATATATATATATATATGTGTGTGTGTGTATCTATGTCTCTATATCTGTGTGTGTGTGTGTGTGTGTGTGTGTGTGTGTGTGTGTATATGTATATGTATATGTATATATATATATATATATATATATATATATATATATATATATATATATTTTTTTTTTTCATACCTGTCAACTGTCCAGACTTTTGCCTCATATTTTTGGTCAGTTCCTAGTAAAATTTTTGGTTTTCTGACAAATCACTGGGATGATATATATCTGCTGTATGAATTACTATCTCTTGACAAATATATTTTCACTGAGAATCAGAAAGTCAGACTATACAAAGAAATCTATTTTCTTCCAAGTTCATTCACATAATTCGCGGTGCATACCTTTGAAAATGCAATGCTGCAGACATCTGCTGAGATATGCATAAATAAATATCATACTGCAGCTTGTAATAAACACTTTATGTCTGCAGAGTGGAAAGCTTTGATTGCACTATCAAATAATGATGAGATAATCAGAAAGACAGATAAAGGCAGAGCTGCTGCAATACAGGAAATTAATAATGGTGCAAAGGAAGAAAGCATGAAACAGAAAGTAATCTGTTTCACCGAAAAAATGATCAAATATAGAATTTTAAAACCCAGTTAACATATCTATTAAATCACGTTTCACCAAGTTTTTAAGAAAAGAAATGATAAAGTATTTTTTCATTTTTAGCTTGATGCACCAATTTCATTTTTCCTGATATTACAGTCTATCCGTCAGTTCAGATCATAAGATTCAAGATTCATTCAATATACTTGTAATGCAGTTTCTTCCTTAGTTCTGAGTTTGATTCTGACAGTCATATCTTGCAACAAATAGCAGATATTCATGGGCAAACACACAGATTGTTATCATAAATGGACATTTCAATAAAATCGTTTTGTGTAGGGTTGCCACCCCCCCACCCATGTGAGAGGCTATATTCCTCACAACCTCATAAGCCCTGCTGCTTATTATAGTTGCCTGTGAGGTTGACATTACTTAAAAAAGTGTAAATGCTTTTTTTTTTTTTTTCAAAAATGTATTTCCCTTTTTTCAGTGACATCGGCATGGAAAACTATGTTTTAAATACAATGTGCTCAAACTTCTCCGAATCAAAAAAGTGTAGCACCCCACCCCCCCGCCAACCCCACCACACACATGCAAACACATTCAGTCTCTGCTTATAAACTAGAAATCTGAGTGGGTAGTTTTGCAAACAGTGTTTCTGTGTTGCAGCAAAGATGACGTATAGAATAAAAAAAACTTAACTGCAGCCAGCTAATTTTACTTATTATTTAATATGCTATGTTCTGTGGTTTTCCAGCTAAATTGTGCTAAAATAAAAGGCAGAGATGTAAGAATTACAGAGGACAGAAGGTGAAGGGGATGAAGCAGGAGGTTAGGCATGAAAATTAGTGGATGAAGAAGAGGAAAGGGTGCTGGGTACATTAAATCATGGTAATAAAAACATCTCTGTTAAGTAGAATGCATTTAGAGTGAAGAAAGGATTAGAGATGTCAGATTAGCACTAAAGCAACTTCAGAGACCATGGGCAGCCAGGTGGGTGCACAGTTTGTTTCCAGATGTACTCAGGTGGAATCTTTCCTAAATTATGGAAGTAGCACTTTTGAAATAGTAATTTTTCTTTGGCCTTCAAACATAGGTGGCAGTACACTAAACACCGAAATTATGATGAGAGACTTAGGGACACAGATATACAGTGGTCTCACCTTTGATAACCACATCTCCACAACAGTCAGGAAATCCTTCTATGTGCCACACCTCATCACTAAGGACTTTTCATCCAGAAAAAAGGAGGTCATTGTCCCACTGTACTCATCCCTCATTAGACCCATTATAGAGTAAAAAGCCCCATTTGGTATGTACCTCACAAGACATCTGTAACAGCTGGAAAGGCCGCAGAAATACCTCACTAAAAGAATCACAGGCCTAAAGCAGATGCCCTATGCTGACCATCTAAAAAACTCCAGCTATACTCTGTGGCATATCGTCTACTCAGAGGCGATCTCTGCTTAACATACAAGGCCATGTCAAACCCTGAACTGTTGGGCATGCTTCACTTAAAGAAATCCCAATCCCTCACAGCCACACGCTCCAGAGATCTAAACCTTGTCATCACAATGAACAAAACATGCTGGAGACACACACACACTCTTTGAGATTTTATTTGTACACACACACACACACACACACACACACACACACACACACACACACACACACACACACACACACACACACACACAGGAAAGGCTGGCACAGATTTGCTATCTATGGCACCTTCTGCTCAGACTATAAGGTAGTTATACTACCACCAGACACTCCAAAGCCAACTACTCCAAGTCTTTTACAAGGGTACCCAATTATACTGAATTAAATTAATATTAATACAAATGGTACTGTTTGGCCAGTGGGGTAAGGCTTTCAGGAGTGGCCCGAGCTGTCGCCAAATATATATAAATACTCTCAGAGATTAAAATATTCTCTAAAAGACCAGCCTCAATGAAAAGTTTAAATATATTTAATAATAAATAATAAAAGGACATGAAAATGCTAAGTATCTATTTACAATAAACACCAGAGTTTCAGTCACAGCAAATATTAAAATAATACAGATGAATAGATTCACACAGATACAGAAAAACAATACTTAACTAATCTCAGTATATTTTCCTGACTGATCTAAAGAATTACTATTCCCTGGTTGACTTACTTAGAGCAAGGCAAGATGAAGTAAGTGAGGGCTCTTTCTTTGTCAGGTTACAAAAACAGACTGCTCTGAGACTTCAGTTTCACATAGCATTACATTTTAGTGATGGATTACAGAAGGACATCACATACATCTGGTCATCTGACTTGTGGTTCCCATACAACCCTCCATATCTAGAAACTGCCAGGATTTAGCACATATGTGCCAATAATACACACAGACACACAGATACACACACACACACACACACACACACACACACACACACACACACACACACACACACACACACACACAGCTTGCTACGATCTGATGCAGCGTCTGCAAGTCATAAAACAATATCAAACTTCTACCTTTCCAGAGTAGAAATTATTTGACTGCTAAAGACAATACAGAAGGATTCCTAGTAGTTGTTTTTCCAGACATTTTGTCTCTGGCTGCGATCAGATCTTTAAGATACTATCTTTATGGCCTAGGCCCAGTAATTTATTTTCACAACACTTTTCAAAGTTAGCTGCAGCTGGACTGTGATTAACCTCTTCTCTTCCAGTATCCTCCATTAAAACATACACATTTAATTCAGTTATAATACAGTCAGGATGCACTGTTGATTCATTTTACCACACACAACTTTACAAATACATTTTCAGCACAAGCATTTGTGCAAATCAGTTTGATATACAAATGACAAGTTATTCTTCACAAAATTACAGCTAGCTGTGCTGGCATATGTTACACATCCACTGCCTTACTTCTCCTGGCATAGCTGGCAATACCTCACATCATCACAAATGGTTTCAGAGTTAATCAGTCACAAATTCACCTCTGCTGACCTCTGCATAGGTGTGCAGTCTCATTGTAGATTGAGAAGAACAGGCGTCTGCATACAAGGTGATGTTAACCCAGTTTAGGGTAAATAAACAGCCTCCAACATACCTCTTAAGTATCCAGAATTTTGCAGAATGTTCACATTTTTGCTTCATATTGTTGGTCTGTTCTTCATAAAATTTGAAGTTTTCTGGCAAACCATTGAGTACTGAAGTCACTAAATAATGACAGTCATTTGAGTTTCAGACTTACTAGCCTTTAAAAATACATGCTGCTACAAAACCTGTTATTCTAGCAACTTTCTAAGTTTATAAGTGCAATATTTAAAATCAGTCAATGATTTTGGACTTTTGTCCTAACATTATTTTTGGCTTTGTCTAGATTTCTGATGCTAAAAGGTTGAGATGTATGGTTGCTATTAAACAGAGTCAATATGACCAGACACTACACAGAGTCATGAGATACCTCTGGGAGTGAATAAATCCAGGTCTGTATTACTTTATCAAAAGCTGATAAGAGTGAATGCTCTTTGACCCTAAATATCGAACACACTAAACAGCGAAAACACAGAACAGCGATTTTTTCCCAGGGAAAAAAATTGCTGTGCTGCAAAAAGAACACCCCAAAAAACAAACAAAAAAAACAAATGGAAATACAGCATAAAATGGGGGGGGGGTCACCCCCCCCCAACACCACATATGGAGGAAATGGCAACCCCCTAAAAACGGCCCAGTGATTTTTTTTCACTGTTGAAAAAATTGCTTTTCTGTGACTTCGCTATTTAGTGCATTCGATATTTACAGGTCGATCAAAGAGCGTTTGCTCTTATCAGCTTTCAATAAGGTAATATAGACCCAATAAATCCTAGTTTGGATTGAGCATGGTGAAAGCAAACCATTGCATTCCTTTTGATTTTGCAAGCAAACTATGCCAGAGGTGTCTTGCCAAGTGGCAGTTTTTTTTAATTGGTCTGCAAAGAAGGAGTGGTCACTGGTGAGAGGTCCATTCTCGATGGTTGAATAAATGGCGTGCAGTAGACAACAGGGCAGTAAGGATGGTGTGAACTGTTCTGAAATTATGCCATTTAGGAACAACTGTGAAGAACATGATAGTGATGAAAAGAACCTGGTTATAGGTAGTTTCTGAAACAGTTGGCCAATGTTTGTAGAAGGAAATTGGGAGAGAGAGTGTTTTAGAGTCTTTCCAAAAAGATGGAATTGCTCCAGTAATTAAAAAAAATATATAGGGGATCTAGTATTTGTTTTGATCATGTCTCCCTGTTTCTGTCAAGATCCCTCACCACCCATTCTCTTGGTCTTTATAGCACATTCATTCCCTGGATCCTAGGGTGAGGGTCAGGAATGCTGTGAACAGTAGTTTTGATGAAGTCTCTGTAATAGTGAAGAAAGTGCTCAACATTAAAGCTGGTGTTATTTTTGGATTGTCTGCATGCTGATTAATTTATTTGGTTTGGTACTCTTGTGGTTGCTGTGAACAGTGAGTCATCTGCACGGGGGAATTTTTTTTTTTTTCTCAGATATATTGGACTGTACCACATACCATGTGTAGGCATGCAGTGAGGTACTAGGGGGGAATCACCTTACCTTGTTAATGATAAGTCCCCATCTGGTATCCTACCCACATGCTAGCCAAGCATAAATCAATCTCCTTGATGCCGAGGCTCAGCATCGGCAACACAGCAACAGCGTATCTCTCTGGTATCTCCAATCCCACCCCAGAGAGTTGAGAAAGCTAAACCTTATCACTCCCATTCTCCTCACATGCCAGTTCCAACAGGTGTCCCAACTACTAACCAAGGTTGTAGTCGCCTGGTTTGTAATCAGGGATTTATCACTCAACACCAGTAGACCTGGCTGTAAGTTTTTGACACTGAATGTGGCAGTCATTTTGAGAAGACAGAGTGGGGAATCCCATGACTTTTATCATGGAGGAACTGAAGAAGTAGCTTAATTTTAGTTAAGGTAAAAACTAATTTTGTTGATCATTGCTTTTTATGATTATTGCACATAGATGAATTACGTGTCATGTGACAAGACCGTTGCATAGCTGACCTTTTTTGCACTTTTAAAACTAATACTGTTTTCCTTTGAGATCAAGCTGGCATGCACTCGGTATCAGTTCTGGACCTGGTTTGCTGTGCATCTGCAGGTGGAAAGCTCAGTTCATGAACTTACACAAAAGTAAATGGTACAATTCATTGCTTACATAAAAGCAGCTGACACTTCTTGGCATATAACATGCAGAAACAGTTTAAAAGGCTTAGGCTACGTTAACCAATATCAAAGCTTTTTTTATTTTAAGTGCAACAATAAATGAATATTTATGAAGAAGTATGACTTGATTGTTGCTGATCAAGACTTGACCAGAAGTCTACCAGTAACAGTTTCAGATGACTGTTGGACCTCCACGTTCCATTTAAAGATTACAACTTTCAAAGGCTTCCCGACATTCGTCGAGATTACAGTTCATAATGAACCTGAATGCTTTGGAAGAGTACGCATCCTGTTCTCCATTTGATTTATTGAAACCCTCAATAGTTTAATCATAATACTTTTTTTTAGAAGGCAAACATTGCAATTGAGGTACTCTCGAGAAAGGAGTGTCAGTCTTCAGTTTCTGGGTGCTAACATTAAGTTTGGATGCCATGCCTGATGTGGAGTGACACTTGCCTGCTACCTATTGATGGTTCTAGCCTTTTGCAGAATTGGTTTAAACAAGAGATTAGGGAGTTTTTCGTCAGGACCTAGCCAAGGTCTATTGCAACTGTTAAGTGATATTAAGGGGGGATAATCATCTCGCTGGGAGAAACAAAAACATTCAGGGGAATTTTCCCTAGCCCCAACCTGGGGCATATAGTTGGTCATATACAGTTTATGAAACTTCCCAATGTCTGATTTCAGTGTTGTCAGAACTACCTATTTCTGGCTTAATGTATCACCTGTTCCTTTTTAGTATGCTTTCATACCATGTCACATTATGAATCATACCTGTTAGTCTCTTAGCACAAGAAATCTGGACAAAGCCAAAAATAATGGGAAGACAAAGGCCCAAAAATAGGGATAGATTTTGAATACTGCTCTTATAAACTTAAACATTTGCTAGAATAATATAGGATCTATGTTAGCATTCAATTTCTGAAGGGTATGAAGTCTAAAACTGAAATGTATATCAGTATTTAGTGACTTCAATCCTCAGTGAGTTGGTAGAAAACATTTTATGAGGAACAGACCAAAAATCTAAGGCAAATTCTGGACTTTCTGCAAAAATCTGGACAGTTGAGAGGTATGCGTGATAAATAGAGGAAGATAACACATCTGAGTTTTAGTATCCTTCAGAAAATGCATGCTCACACCAAAGATTTTATTCAAGCAGATTTCTAAGTTTATAAGAGCAATATTTAAAATCTGTCCATATTTTGGACCATCACGCCATTATTTTTGGCTTTGTCCAGATTTCTTATAAGAGGTTCAGAGTTATGTACAAAGGAATTGTTTTTTTACATTTTGCTCTATCAAGTCTATATGTGTGAATGAGGTTTTGTAGGTTGTGAACTTTGTTCATTAAAGAAACACACATTTATGAAAAAAAGTTTTAGAATTCATGAATATCTGTAGTGAATGTGCTTTGTCTTGAAGGGATTGTGTTGATGTTCAGTGTGTGATTTACAAGTTCTACCATGGCAGTTAGCTACAACACTCAGATAAGTAAAGAAAACACAGTTACTGACATTAGATTTTGAAATTCATAGTTCTCCAAAAAGATGAGTCATCACAGATGTAACAAATTCAAGTACAGTGCTTTAAATAGACTAGCTTCAGCTTGTGGGTGATGTATTTTAGTACAAATTGGATTGCCATCACACATCTGTTCCCCTGCAGACTTTAACCACTTATTACCTGATATTTTATTACCGTAAGAGATTTCTTTTTGAAATATGTTAGTCTTAGCTGTGATCTTCAGGTGTTATCATCTACGATTAAGGAAGATAAAATACACAGCTGTGTCTGGGTGTTCTACACCAACTGCATTACCTTACACTAGTTTAAGAGTGTTTTTGGTGAGCTGAAGTACTCTGTGATTAATGGCCCTGCAAGACCTTACGTGTCCCTGCAACGAGGTTAGATGATGCACACTCTTATAGCTTCCTAAATCTGACCCACAGTGGAACCAAATAAAGAAGACAAAGAAGGCACACAATACCAAAGATCCACCATGAAGCTATAAAATATTTCCTTACTGCTCACTTACGTGTACAGGAAAACAGTTGAAGTCCTACTGCAGCAAGACAGAACATGAAATGGACTATCAAAGAATGTAGTTATCCAGATGAGGCCTTTTTAAAAGATGTACTAAGAATCATACCCCTCAAGTGTACCTCATTACGAGGAACGTACCTCATATGGGGTCTTAAAAGTTCATGTTCCTCGAAGTTCCACATTGAAAAGCTGTGTCACACATTCAGTGTTAAGAATTTCTTAACTGATATCCATGGTAAATAGAAAAGAATCATATTAATTTATTAAAAGATCTTTTTTTATAAGTAAAACCAGCATATTTGAACCATTATATGACCTTCTTAGTTGAAGTTGTTATTAAGCCGTTAGCATGTGTTCCACATTTTGCCCATTTGTTCCACATTATGTTCCTCATTTTGGATGTGGAAGGTTGAGAGATATGACTAAGATGATGAATACACCCATAAATGTGAAAGCTCATTTCAGGTGACACCTGCAGTTAGTCTAAAATGTGGTATGAATCACTGGTGATGTATTGTCATATCAAGAAGTGAGAAACAGGCAAGACCGATGGTTGGGGGTCACTACAGGATGTTAACAGAGAGAGTCCTGCCAGTGACAGCTCTCTTCCAGGACTCATGTAATCTAAATTCTTGAATTACTTATTTTTGTAAGTCATTGGTAGACCCATTAAACAGTACCACAGAGTTTATTTCTTTATTTATTGTTCACTTATTTACTTATTTTTGCATTGTTCTTCTCTCTATAGGCCCAGCATAACATTTTTTTGCAATTTTTGTTGGTTAATATCCTGACTTTTGAATATCAGTAAAAGTATTTCATAAATTTTTACATCTGCTAATTCCTGCAGTGGTTAATTTAGCAGATTATTTATTGCAGTTTAATAACTGGGCTGCTAGACTGGTCATCTAGCCCTTTAGCCATGACCCATGCTTCAGTGGAGCAATAATGTACAATTTAACAAAGAACAGAATTAGAAAAGGTTAAAGCAGACAAATGATTGGTGCCAAAGTCATGGATTAAAGTTAAATGCAAAAAATGCATTATTATTCTCTTTGGGAAAACTGACATCCCTGCAAATTACATTATAGACAGCACCCCCCCCCCCCCCAAGTGTAGACCTAGTAGAACATAATCTGGGTACTCAGGTTGATAGCAATCTGAACTTTGACCCCCATGTATCCACGGTAGTAAGGAAATCTTTCTATGTGGTGCATCTTATAAATAAAGCCACTGCATCTAGATCTAAGGATGTTATAATTCATTATACTCGGCTTATATCAGACCAGTAATTGAGTACGATGTTCCTTTTTGCATGTACGTCACCAGACACCTGCAACTATTGGAGAGACCACAGGGTACACAAAACAAGTCTTATGTGAGAAGACTGAAATCCCTGTCACTGTATTCTGTCTCCTACAGGTTGCTAAGGGGTGACCTGTGCCTGGCTTACAGGGCAGTTTCTGATCTGGCCCTGAAGGAATTGCTAAACATTCATAAGTCAAACTGCACAAGGGTCACCTGCTCCAGGGATCTTAACCTAGCCTCTGGCATGAACAGGTCATGCTGGAGAGATAGATACATTTCACAGAGACTGCCACTTCGCTGGAGGAAGCCTCCATTTCACGTGAAACAGAACCCCTGTTTGACTCTCTTCAAATGCAACCTAAATCAATGAATGGGTGACTACAAATTCACTTCTAGGGTGGTGCCCATGTCCCTCCTGGACAGAGGAAGTCGTTATTACTACCATAGACTCTTACCCCTGCAAACTTCACTCACCTAACCACCGACAACTGGGGCAACTCAAGATAAATATGCCTTGGTTTGTAAGGGCTCTAGAGCCATTAACCTAGTGACCTTCTATGAACCTATGAAAAGCAGTTCCACAGAGTTTAAATTTCAACAACAATGGAAGATAATCCACTCACAGTAAGTAAAAGAGAATTAATTAGAAACTAACTTTCAAACTGCTCAAAAAAAATAAGAATTTACAATATGTACACAAATTTAAATTTCCTTCAAGCATGATATAATGCTTGTTTGCCTTAAGCTGTAATAAAATTTAGTTGAATGTATTTGTTTATCATTTATCTTGACACAAATGAAGGTACTTTCCTCTAAAAGATGTTCTTTCAGCTTTTTAGCAAAATCATTCAGTTCTACATAATGGTTACATAATGTAAAAAAATGCAGAGCTCTTTTTTAAATCATAACCTTTATGTGATATTAAGTACTGTGATTCTAAGCTGTTTTAGATGTAGTCATGTGATGCTAAGCCGAATCAGATGTTAGTAACTCTGCTATTCTGTTTTGAGCTTTCTGTGTCTTCTAACTGTGCTTTTAGGTTTGTGTTCTTCAAAGTTTCACATGCGTTCATTTCTTGTTCTCATTTTATGTTCGTGGGAAAAGCCACTTTCCTGTGGTACTGTTTATTAGCATTTACTCTATGACTGTATCATTTTCTTCAGTACAGTCATCATTGCCTGTCAGTGACAATAGCTTTAAATATTCATTTTTATTAAAATACTTTTAGTGTTCAAAATTAGTTTACAGAGATCCTGAAATTGAAACTTCAGCACCAGCGTCACGAATGACCACCTACTTAGAATCTTTAACATTAATCTTTAGTTTGCTCTGTTGCTGTAGAAGCTTTACTTCTGAAGATGACTTCTAGTTGTAAAAGTTGACAGGCTCTGGGGGGGGGGGGCATTTTGCACAGTTCAAACAGCCTCAATAATGAAGTATGTGCAGGCTTGCTAATAAGTGCTGTCAACTTGGGAAATGGACAATAACTCTAATGCTAACGTCTGCTTTGCAAAAAATAACTCAGTGTGTGAAACCAATGATGTTATGTAGTCCTATATCGCCGTAATTCTTGCTGGATGGGTTCGGAGCTGATCCTCAGCTCCGACTCAGCCTATTGCTCGAGAACTTTTACGGACTTATTGAAAGGAAAAGGAAACTTATCGATAGGGGCCTTATGACTAGTTCCTTCCAAGAACAGCTGGAACAAGGTCAGACAGTTCCTAAAAGTCATAAAAGAAAATCTCCATCGGTTCCTGCTTCAGAACTGATGAAGAAATCAAAAGCGATGGAGCTGAAGAGTTCAGGCTGCAATTCTGCTTCTTCAGTCTTGGTGCCATCTATTTCATCGGCTCCGAGACAATTATCTCTTTGGAGACACTCTCCAGTCATGGAACCAGTTTCACCAACTTTAAGATCTCCTATTTTAGAAAGGAGGAGATCTCCATCTATCTCCACCCGTTCCTCCAGGACACTTTCTAATGAGGATGTAGAGCGGGTAATGAAGAGGCTGCTCTGTGACACAGCGCTAGCAAAAATTTTAGCTCCTCCAGACCCAAAGGCTTCAGATCCGGCCCATCCTCAGTCTACTGTTCCTCCTCCGACTGCTTCGCTCTCGGAGTCCAATGTTTCGAGTCATTAAGTGCTGGAACCCTCGGTTCCGAGAACTCTTCCTGCTTCCTTGGAACCGCTAACTCTAACTTCATCGGCTCAGTCTGGAGCCGAGGGGTCTGGGAGCCGACGCTCTCTGGTTGACTCTGAGAGGGATAGTCTCCCCTGGTTTTCTTTGGATCCGACCCTCCCTCTCGGTGCTTCGGCTCGGGTAAGCTCGGCTCTCATGTTTGCTTCGGAGTCTGTCCCTCCAGCTCGGAGTCAACCATCCGTTTCCTCGGAGCAGGTGGTAAGGCTTTCGAGGCGATAGAGAGAGCTTTGTCAACTACTAGAGCTCTGCCAATGGACCCGATGTCCCTCCAGCAGCCAGAAGCAGCCTCTTCTCCCCCACCTGCCCCTAATCATAGGGAACCAGAGCCCCAATGAGCCCCCTTTGGAGGCACCCCCTCTTCCGAGACCTCCTCAGATTACCCCACTGGAGAGGTCCCTCGGAAGAGAGTTTGTAAGAGGAAGCATATTGACTCACCCGAGTCTGTCACTTCTGACACTGATTTGGATGAGTCAGAAGGGTCCCAAAGATCCCCCTCTGAGGATGTCTCCTGTGCGGACATCCTTGAAATCCTAAGACAAAGGGCTGATTGGAAGACCTTTAACCCTACTGAGGATGAATCAGTGTACCCTGAGGCTTTTGGTTCCTGACCTTCCACCTCGTGGGTGACACCGCCTTATGACCAACTGTTAGTGGTCATATCTCGGAGAGCTTGGACCTCACCGGACACAGTGGAGCCTGTCCCAAGGAGGCCAAATAAATTTATTACTGCACCAGAAGACAAAACTTTTCTAACCAAGGGATTACTTGTGGATGCTATGGTGGTAGCAGCAGCCTCAAAGAAGGAGTTATCTAAGACATCCTCAAATATCCATCCTCCTAATAAAGTGTCTAGGATGATGGATAGGTATGGAAAGTGTACCTTTTCTTCAGCGGCCTTTACCTTATGATTGCTGAATTACCTGTCCCATTTACTAGGCTTCAAAGGGATCTCCTAAAGGAGTTGGGAGATACCCTTCAGGGTTCAGTAGCTTCGGGATCTGTTGACAAGGTATCTTCACAGCTCTCCACCCTTACCTCTATTGCTAACTCCTCCATGAGGCTGATTTCCTATGCAGCTGATGGAGCAAGCAGGGCGGCCGCAGCAGGGATCTCTCTTAGGAGACATTCCTGGATGCATCTATGGAATTTTACGGAATCCTTCAAGTCTTCCTTTACCAACGTCCCCTTTGATGGTTCAACTCTTTTTGGACCTCAGGTAAAAGAAACTTTGACCAGGTGCGAGCAGGAAGGGAAAACCTTATCTGCTGTTGGAGTCCGTTTCTCCCTTCCTTCTAGACCCTATCCCAAGGGTCAAACAGGAGGGAAAATCTGGTTCTGTAAATCCCAAAAAGGTTTCCTTCAAGCACAAGGTCAACCCTCCCCTAGAGGCAGAGGGGGAGGTTATGATGGAAGATGCCGTGCTCGCGGTAGAAGGGGTCCACAACACCAGGGTGACAGAGATGCCTCCTCTGATCGACCTTTTATCGCCCC
This sequence comes from Protopterus annectens, assembly GCF_019279795.1. Lineage (NCBI taxonomy): Eukaryota > Metazoa > Chordata > Ceratodontiformes > Protopteridae > Protopterus > Protopterus annectens. The sequence goes on from NC_056743.1 coordinate 268,033,770, forward strand.
TGAGGGGTTGCCCAACTGTCCATCTCTGGAGGCAGTCGGGGGTCATCTCTCACTGTACCCACGTGCCTGGCTACAACTTTCCCAAAATCGATGGGTACAAAATATAATTTCCAGAGGTTACCTCATTCCTTTTGTTTCTGATCCCCTACAAATTGGTCTTTACCAGGTGTACCACCCAATCATATAGACCATGCAACATTAGAAGTTATCTCGTTGCTACAAGAAAAGAGTCATCCAAGAAGTCCCCACAGAGGAAATAGGATCCGGAACTTACTCACGATTCTTTTTAGTTCCAAAAAAGACCGGGGACTGAAGGTCAATTCTAGACCTCAGCAAGCTAAACAAGTCTGTAAAAAAATCGAAGTTCCGTATGATCACTCTGCAGTCAATTTTTCCATTTATCGGAAAAGACAATTGAATGTGCTCCATAGATCTTCAAGACACATACTACCATATCAAAATGGACAGGAGCTCCAGAAGACATCTACGCTTTTGGCTGGGAGCCAGTCATTTTCAATTTAGAATACTGCCCTTTGGCTTCACTACAGCCCCCAGAGTGTTAACCAAATTTATGGCAGTGGTCATGGCTCACCTGAGACATCAGGGATTCCAGGTGTTTCCGTACTTAGACGACTGGCTCCTCACTGCTACCACCAAGCACCAACTAATCCGAGCCAGGGACGAGACTCTATCCATGTGCGCCAGATTAGGAATTACAGTGAATCTAAAAAAATCCGCCTTATCTCCATCGCAGCACATTGTCTTCTTAGGCTCAGACATAGACTCAACCATCATGGCAGCAAAACTGACACCAGAAAGGATAGAATCTTTGCACAACCAAGAAAAATTCTTGCTGACCAAAGACAAAGTACAGGCCAGGATAGTTCTTCAAGTTCTAGGGACTATGGCAGCCACCATTCTTTTAGTTCCCCTAGCTCGTCTACACATGGGAGTACTTCAGTGGCTACTATCTGCCCAGTGGTCAATGCAGGATCTACCCTTGTCCCACAGAATACTCATTTTAAACTCCTGCAGGAAGGCTCTAACATGGTGGTTACATACAGATCAGCTTTATCTAGGTTGTCCCCTTATTCTCCCTCAACAAAATGCAGCCTTGACCATGGATGCTTCCCAGATAGGGTGGGGGGGGCATTATCTGGGAATGACGGTCCAAGGTATCTGGCAGGATCATGAGAACCACTTGCACATAAATGTTCTGGAGATGAGAGCAGTGCTATATGCATTGCAAGCACTTCACAGTTCTCTTCCCACCGGGGCAATTGCGATTCAGTCAGACAACATGTCTGTAGTGTGGTACATAAACAAGCAAGGGGGAACCAAGTCTTACCCACTCTGTTGAGAGGCACATAGAGTATGGAAATGGGTGATGGACTCTCAACATTTTCTGGTAGCAACACACATTCTGGGTAAGTCCAGTGTGATAACAGACAAACTGAGTTGAGCAATTCTGATGTCTCACGAGTGGTCCCTGAAAACAGAAGTTGCAGAAGAGATTTTCCACAAATGGGGCCACCCTTGCTGTGACATATTCGCCACCTACATGAATGCCAAATGCAGCAACTACTTTGCCCTCATTCCCCATCCGGGGATGTTTCCCAGGGACTCTGTGGTCCACAATTGGCCTCTGGGACTTCTTTATGCTTTTCCACCCTTTCCTCTCATACCCAAAGTGATTCAGAAAGCAAAACTGTTGAAGAGTACCCTGATACTCATTGCTCCTTACTGGCCTCACCAAGTTTGTTTTCCCTTCCTATGGTCCTATCTCTTGGAGGAACCATGGATTCTGGAACCATCTCCAGACCTTCTGTTTCACCAGTCAGGACAGATGTTCTTCGTTCCACATTGCTGCAGTCCTAACAATTGGGGTAGTCCGCTGTCCAGTCGGCCCGAATACCAAAGTATAAGGCTGACGTCGGTCAGGGCGCATTAGACTGACGTCAGTACGTCAGGGTACTAATGCGCATGACCGACGCCATATCCTCAGTCTTTTTTGCCACATGGTCCGATGCAGAAGCAGTTTTGCGAGTGCAGGTTGGCGTTCTGAAATTTTCTGAAGTCGGAGTTTCAGACCGAATCAAAGTTGGCTAAGTACAGAACATTTTGGTTTTTCTTGCCTCAGTATTTAACCGGATGTCAGAAAAAGTGAATAACTGTATTTCTTGTGGGAAACAGATACCTCATAGGGATTACCATACCTTGTGTATACCTTGTTTAGGGCCTGAGCACGACGTTGTTGGATGCCGCTCTTGTGCTAGATTTAACAAACGCACTATTAAGAGACGGTTAGACTGTGCCAGGTTAGTGTTTGGGAAGCGTTGTAATTATAAAATGCCGCCGGATGCTCCGGCCCCGCTCGGCCAAAAAGCGCAAGGACAAAGCAGTGAAGCCTAGGGTTGATGAACCGCAGTCCCAGACGTTTAGAAGGCTCAGTGGAGCCAGAGGTTTTGCCAGGAGTCTCTTTGGAGTCTCAGGCTGAGACTTTACTGTTGCAGGATGTGCCTCCTCAGGAAGTAGGCCAGGCTGAGGGGCTTCTCAGGTAACTGTTCTTCCCTCTCTTCCCAAGGTAGTTAGAGCTTCTCCTTCTGTTTCCAAAACCTCTTTGAGAGGTAGGCCAAGTTTAGCTTCAGTGGGGGCTTCTCCTAGCACTTCAGGTTCTGTGCCTAAGAAACATATGCTTAAAATGGCAGAAGATTTAATTACTCTGATTAGAGGTTCTATGCCCCCTCCTGATAAGAGGCCTAGGGTGGAACCTGAGTTTGAGAGTTTTGAACAGTGTTCAGAGGCTTCTGAGTCTTCTGCGAGGATGTACAGGAGTATCCTCCTTATTCTGATTCTGATGTGGATGATTCCACTCCTACAGCTTCTCCTCCTGAGGATTTCTCATTTTCAGAAACTCTGCATTCCATGAGGGAGCACTTTAAATGGGAAGGCCAAGATTACTCTGATTCTAGGAAAAGGCTTAGGGAATTCTTGTTCTTACCCCAGCATAGGCCCTTAGCTATACCTCCTGTGTTGAATGTGGTAGAAGATGTTTTTGCAGAGGCTTCCCTGAACCCTGATTCCTTGCCTCCTGCTCCTGTTAAACCTGATAGGTACTATAGGGTGCCTGAGGCTCATAAGTATCTTTTAAGAGTCCTAGGGCAGACCCGAGACTGTTTCTCAGGGACCTAAAGGTGTTAAGGCCTCTGTTGTTAAAAACCCTGTTCCCACTGATAAAGAGGCAAGGGCTTTGGATAGATGGGGAAAGAAAGTGTATACTTCTTCCACTTTAGCCATGAGGGCGTTGAATTGTCAGTTTCACATGCTAAAATATCAAAATTATCTCCTTTCACAATTGAAATCTAAAGTGGATGCTTTGGCGGAAGGTATTGAGTGTAAAGAGTTGCTGGATTTAGTTCATGTGTCTGAACAAGTGGGTAAGCATTCTTTGCAATGTGGTTTTGATGCTGTACAGGCCTCCTCGAGGGTGGCTGCCACTAGTTCTGTTCTTCGCAGGCATGCCTGGTTGAGGGATCAGAATTTAGCTGAGCATGTTAAGACAAGGATTTTGGATGCTCCTTTACAGTCTGATGTGTTGTTTGGTTCACCTGTGGAAGCAGTTTTAAAGAAAATGGAAGACAAAGCTAAGTCTATGCAAACTGTTAAAGATTTTTTGCAGGTGCAGCCACCAAGTTTAGTAGAAATTGGCCTACTAAGGGATGGACATATCCTGCTTATGATTCCCAGTCTAGGGGTAGGTCTAGACGTGGTAGGGGCAGAGCTCAAGGTGCTTTTAGGCCTAGAACAGGAGTTCACCTGCTCAGACTTCTGGTGAGGGCAGGGGTCAGTCCTTTCGTAAACAGACCCAATGACCTGCCTTTTCAGCTGCCAGTAGATTCTCGTCTGGCAGCTCCTCTGGGAGGAAGACTGTCTCTTTTCAAAGAAAATTGGGATTTAATTACTCAAGACAGATGGGTGTTGGATATCATTCACCATGGTTACAGGTTTTATTTCCATACATTGCCCCATTCAAAGGCATGCCAGACGTTCCTCCTCCACAAAGGAAAGAGGCTCACAAGCAAATTTCTCAGTTACTCCAAATAGGGGCCATTCAGCCAGTCCCTGTCTCAGAAAGGGGCCTAGGATTTTATTCTCGCCTGTTCCTAGTACCAAAGAAGGGGAACACGTGGAGACCAATTTTGGATTTATCTATCCTCAACACTTATCTGGACATTCCCAAGTTCAAGATGTTGACGTTACAACAGCTTTTACCTCTGCTGGGCAAAGATCACTGGATGGTAACTTTAGATCTCAAGGAAGCTTACCTTCATGTGCCTATAAGACTAAGTTGCAGGAAGTATCTGCGCTGAGCTGGAAATTCTCATTATCAGTTCTCTGCATTGCCCTTTGGCTTATCTACTGCCCAGAGTATTCACAAAGGTTCTGGCTCCAGTGATAGCTTACTTCAGGCTAAAAGGAATTCAAATCTATCCTTACTTGGACGACTGCCTGATTCTGGCTCAAGAAAAGGAAGACCTTCTACAGCATCTGGAATATGTTATAGCAGTGCTAAGATGCCTAGGGTATTCTGTGAACGAAATAAAGTCCAGTCTAGTACCCTCTCAAGACATGTGCTTTCTGGGTGTGAGACTAAATACAGCAGCCCAGATGGCCTTTTTAACCCCGGACAAACAAAAGAGTCTATCACTTTACTTCCATCAACTATCTCATCAGTCCGTGCTGACTGCAAGGACAGTCCTTCAAGCATTAGGGTTCATGGCATCTTGTATTCTGGTGCTTCCCAATGCCAAACTGCATATGAGGAAGCTACAATGGTATCTCAAAAATGTATGGACACAGCACTGCCAGGATTTGGACACTGTCATTCAAATAATACCTTGCCTTCAAAAAGAATTTTTGTGGTGGGCTCAGGAATGTCACCTAAACAAGGGACTCTCTGTGACCGACCAGAGGCGAGTCAGATTTTAACGACAGATGCCTCGGACATTGCTTGGGGAGCTCATCTAAATGGAAAGTGGATACAAGACAAGTGGCCTGCCAGACTACAGCATCTACATATCAACATGAAGGAGATGTTAGCAGTCCAGTTTGCATTAATGGCTTTCAAGGAGTTACTTCTTCCAGGGCAGGTGTTGATTCTAACAGACAACACAACTGTCATGTGGTACATCAACAAACAAGGGGGAACACATTCTTATCCTCTATGCAGGCAAGCAATGATTTTATGGGAGACAGCGCTCAGCTTGCAACTAACTCTTCAGGCAAGGTTTCTGCCGGCGCACAGAACTCCTTAGCAGATGTGTTAAGCAGACAAATCATGGATCCCCACGAGTGGAAACTGGATCTTCATGTATTTCAGAAATTGACAGTGTCATGGGGAACTCCAGACATAGATCTGTTCGCTTCTCCACTAAACCACCAGCTGCCAAAGTTTTGCACAAAGGGGTTTCATCACACAGCTTGGAAAGTGGATGCTCTGTCTTTCAGCTGGAAAAATCTTCATGTGTATGCCTTTCCACCTCTGCCTCTTCTTCCAAAGGTGCTCTTAAAGGTCAGACAAGACAAGCCAAGGATGATTTTAATAGCTCCAGATTGGCCTCGGCAACACTGGTACCCACTACTAAGGAGTCTGGTAAGGAAGCCTCCATGGCCCTTACCTTTGATTCCACATCTGTTATCTCAGAAGGACGGTCATCTGCTCAATGTCAAGCTTCACTCTCTTCATCTGACAGCCTGGCATATTCTGTGTTGAAACACAGCAGGTCTCAACTTCCTCAACAAGTTTTAAATGTGATTATGGAAGCTAGAAGACCTAGTACAAGGAAAAGTGTACGCAGAAAAATGGAAGAGATTTTTGTTTTGGAGTACAGCAAAGAATTTGGAGATTTCTGAGCCTAATCTGAGTGTGGCTCTTCAATATCTTACTGAGTTATTGGACAAAGGTTTGTCCTTCTCTTCCATTAAGATTCATGCTGCAGCAATTTCAGCTCACTATGATTGTGACCCACCATTGTTTTCGCATCCTTTGTTCAAGCAGTTTCTTAGAGGGGCAAAGAATATAAGACCCCACGAGAGCTCCTACTCCTGCTTGGGATCTCAATTTTGTGTTGGAAAAACTTACTCTACAACCTTTTGAGCCTGCAGCTACTGCTGAATTGAAATACTTGTCATGGAAGACTGCTTTTCTGTTGGCTATTACTTCTGCAAGAAGGGTGTCTGAATTGCAGGCCCTTATGGCAGTTGAGCCCTTTTGATTTTCCATAAGGAAAGGGTATGAATACGTACTAATCCATCTTTTAAGCGTAAGGAGGTTTGTAGTGTGGCTTTAAACCAAACTATTCAAATGCCTACGTTTATTGCAGACCCCAAAATAAAGGGGAAAAGATTTTGCACACTTTAGATGTGCACAGGCAATTGCGTTATTATTTGAGCAGGACTAAGGATTTTAGGCAGTCTCAGCAGTTGTTTGTTTCTTTTGCTTTGAGTTCAGGGCAAGCCTGTGTCAAAACAAACTATTTCTAGGTGGATTGGGTTTTGCATTGCATTTTGTTATTCCCATCATGGCAAGGAGATTCCAGCTGGGATTAGGCCTCATTCCACTAGGGCTACTGCCACTTCAACAGCATTTCTAAGGGGTGGCAACTAAGGATATTTTGGAGGCAGCTACTTGGAGTTCAGTGCATACTTTCTCTAAGCATTATCACCTTCCTCTCTATTCTAAGTCTAGGGCTGGTTTTGCCACAGCTATTTTGCAAGGCATGTTGTCAGCTCCTGCTACTTTATGATTTACCAGCCTCCCTTACCTCTGCTTTGGGATTCTACCCAATGTTAGGACTGCAGCAATGTGGAACGAAGAACATAGTACAGTTTTGTACCTACCATAAATGTAGATGTTCGAGGATCCACATTGCTGCAGTCCAATTTACCCTCCCTCCTTCCCCTCTGTGTTTAGGGGTGGTTGTGTAGGTGAGGTTATATGCTGATATTTTTGTATGGATTGTACATATTTTTGGTGCAGGTATATTGGGCCTTGTCTTTTTAGGGTCTTCTGACATCTGGGGCAAGAAAAGACTGAGGATATGGCGTCGGTCATGCGCATTAGTACCCTGACGTACTGACGTCAGTCTAATGCGCCCTGACCGACGTCAGCCTTATACTTTGGTATTCGGGCCGACTGGACAGCGGACTACCCCAATTGTTAGGACTGCAGCAATGTGGATCCTCGAACATCTACATTTATGGTAGGTACAAAACTGTACTTTCCATCTTACCATCCAAACCCTGAAGTTGACAGCATGGCTGCTCCAGTTCCAAAAATAGCCAGGTGTATATCCCTTTCTCCTACTGTTAAACACATCCTCATTTCTTCCCACAAACCTTCCACCAAGAAATTATACTCCAGTAAATGGAAAAGGTTTTCCATTTGGGCAGCTAAACAAGGCATAGATCCCTACTCATCCCTATAGTCTATCCTGTCCTTCCTCACATCTATTTTTCAAGAAGGAGCTGCAGCTGCTACCATTAGAGTTCATTTGGCCACCATCTCAAATTATCATTTTGGGAAAATGGGAAATTCTGTTATGTCCCACTCTTTACGTAAAAGCTTTTTGAAAGGAGTCCTCCTCTGACCTCCAATCAGGCAACCTCCAGAGCCCTGGGACTTAAACTTAGTTCTGACCTCATTGATTTCTCCACCATTCAAACCGTCTTCTTCATCCGACTTGAAATTGTCTTGGAAGACATTGTTCTTAGTAGCTATAACATCTGCTAGGAGGGTTTCAAAATTGCAAGTTCTGACCATTCAACCTTCATATATTATATTCCATAAGGACAGAGTCTCCCTAAGAACTAATCCTTCTTTCCTCCCTAAGGTATGCTCAGAACATAGTCTAAACACAACTACTGAATTACCAGTATTCTTCCCCAATTACACTAATAAATCAGAATACAGACTGCATCAATTAGATGTCCCATAGAATTCTCTGATTTTACCTGCACAGGACTAAAGATTTTAGGAAAGCGGATCAATTGTTTATTTCCTTCTCAGAGAAAAACAAAGGCTTGCCCATTTCCAAGGTAACTCTGTCTAAGTGGCTTTCAGACTGCATCTCATTTGCTTACAAAAATGTTGGGAAACAACTACCTGCTAAAGTAAGAGGCCATTCAACTAAAGCAGTATCAACTTCATATGCCTTCAAATCAAAACTCCCAGTTGATACCATTTGTGCAGCAGCTACATGGGCAAGACGTCATACTTTTGTCACTCATTATAATTAGATTTGGCCTCCCGGGACAGGTCATCCTTTGGGTCCACTGTGCTGAAGAGTCTCTTTGCTTGAGCCACCCAGGATATAGGTTCTGGGGATGCTGTCACATCCAGCAAGAAGTATGGTGAGGTAGGGCTACATAACATTAAGAAGTTATGTACCTACCATAACGTTCCATGTTTGTAGTCCATCTCACCTACATTCTTGCGTCCCACCCTCCTTCCCCCCTCCTGTATCCTGGAGGAACTGGTGGACTATCCATTATGCTGTCTGACCGTGTTATAGTTGTCTGTCCACATGTCATGGATAGTAAAACAAAATCCTTTTGTTTGTATGTACATAGTTATTGATAGTATAATCACTATTATGTATTTAGTTACTTTCTTGCAAACAAGATCTGGGGAATTGCCGTGGTGCACCATGGGATAGGGGACAGCCTCAGGCCAGTAAAAGCTCTCGAGCTTTAGTATCGGCTGAGTCGGAGACGATCCCCGGCTCCGAACCCATCCAGCAAGAATGTAGGCGAGATGGACTACAAACATGGAATGTTATGCTAAGTACATAACTTCTTATTTATAGCTTTGCTGCCTTACAAACAGAAATCACTTGTTAAATTAAAACTATGAGGCAGCAGGTAAAATTAAGTGTTTTATGTTAGAAATCTTGTTTTGAGTTTTTGAGTCACAATAAACATAAAAATATATGGAAGGAGTGCCTGTTGTCTGCATTGGAGAGATTGGCTGATGAACTAGAGCATGGTTTATCAGCCATGATTTTTTCATCACTAGCTAACTTTTTCATCAGTAAATGCCCTGCGTCAACATCTTACAAAATTGTGCACAAATACAAGCAGAAATTAATCTTAATTCCCTTTAAGGAGCTACCGCTACAGATTATCTGGTAGGCAAGAAAGATTGCAAGCTTCACTGTCCTTTGAAGTAAATACCAAAAATGTAATAACTTACTGGCTTCACAAAAACAACGGATGTCAAATGTAAAGCTGCTGTAGAAACATTTTTGAACATTTTGATATTAACTACAACATAAAGTTGAAGCTTTAGAGCAAGTATTATTGAGCACCTTTTAAGAACAAATTGTAGTTTATGTAAATTAAAATATGTTGAAACATATGCAGAGGAAAGGAACTTAATTATTTAGGAACCCAAAGGGAATTAGCAGGTTCAAATAATTTTCAATGTTCAAATTATTTTATTTTTAATAAAGTTTGAGTGTTTATATATATATGTATGTATATATATATATATATATATATATATATATATATATATATATATATATATATATATGATTTACTATTAGAATCTTGAAGACAATAGTCTTGAAATTTATAATCCTGAGACCGTAATATCAAAAGAGCAATGTAATGAAGACCATAAAGTCTGCAGTTACTTCTGCTGTCTGCAGAAAGCAGTAGCTAAGCTGTACATGAATGTACACTTCAGTCCCCTCCAACAGCACCCATAGAAATTGTAAGTAAAAACTAGGTTTTACTGAAGTTAAGTGAACTAAGTTTAAGGACATGAGAGGAGTATGTGTCATCGCTACTTCTTAGCCTCTTTGTGTAAGAATTCTGGATGAAGCTAAAACTAAGTTGTGGGCAAAGGCCCCAACATCAGGGGCAGATTTCAAATATTGCTCTTATTAACTTAGAATGTTGTTAGAATAGCAAGTTTTACAGTAGCATGTATTTTCTGAAAGATATAAAGTCTGAAACTCAAAAGGAACGGACAAAAATATAAAGAAAAATCTGGACAGTCTGCAAAATTATAGACAGTTGACAGGTGTAGGTGTCTCCCTATGTACAAATCAGGGCAGAGGCACCCAGAAGCCAGATTTATGATTCTCTGTAGGGGAACAAGGGGAGAACATTAAGATCAAATGTGTGGGTAATACACACCAAATCAGTGCAGGCAACAACAGGGCAATATAATGTATACAAATGTAGTTATATTTCTGCCTAAGAAGACACTTGGACAGTATAAATTGTATATAAAGATATTAGTTGTTATTAAGATAGTTATTCTAACATGAGGAAGTCCTTTCAGATTCTGATGCTCTGTGCATCAGGCAGCAGTCTTTTTCTGGTCCAGATATTGTTAGGAGTCAATGCAGTTCAGTTTGAAGTATACTTAGGGGTCATAAATAGAACGGTGGCCATTAACAGCAGAGTCTACCCAGCAGGGGTGGTGGGGGTGGGGGGGTTAATGCCACTGCTTTGTATCTTCAGCAGCAGCCCTCTCAGGTTCAGGTACTTCATGCTTCAGGAAGCAGTTTCTGATATTACAATTATAAGGGGACAATCTAATGCAGCTCTGATATTACAGTTATAAGGGGACAATCTAAAGCAGTGAATGCAGATCTGATATTACAGTTATAAGGGGACAATCTAATGCAGCTCTGATGTTGCAGTTATAAGGGGACAATCTAATGCAGCAAATGCAGCTCTGATGTTACAATTTGTAGGGGGACAATCTAATGCAGCTCTGATGTTACAGTTATAAGGGGACAATCTAATGCAGCAAATGCAGCTCTGATATTACAGTTATAAGGGGACAATCTAATACAGCGAATGCAGCTCTGATGTTACAGTTATAAGGGGACAATCTAAAGCAGTGAATGCAGATCTGATATTACAGTTATACGGGGACAATCTAATGCAGCTCTGATGTTGCAGTTATAAGGGGACAATCTAATGCAGCAAATGCAGCTCTGATGTTACAATTTGTAGGGGGACAATCTAATGCAGCTCTGATGTTACAGTTATAAGGGGACAATCTAATGCAGCAAATGCAGCTCTGATATTACAGTTATAAGGGGACAATCTAATACAGCGAATGCAGCTCTGATGTTACAGTTATAAGGGGACAATCTAAAGCAGTGAATGCAGATCTGATATTACAGTTATAAGGGGACAATCTAATGCAGCAAATGCAGCTCTGATATTACAATTTGTAAGGGGACAATCTAATGCAGCTCTAATGTTAGAGTTATAAGGGGACAATCTAATGCAGCGAATGCAGCTCTGATATTACAGTTATAAGGGGACAATCCAATGCAGCGAATGCAGCTCTGATATTACAGTTATAAGGGGACAATCTAATGTAACTCTGATATTGCAGTTATAAGGGGACAATCTGATGCAGCTCTGATATTACAGTTACAAGGGCACAATCTAATGTAGCTCTGATATTATAGTTATAAAGGGACAATCTAATGCAGAAAATGCAGCTCTGATATTACAGTTATAAGGGGACAATCTAATGCAGATCTGATATTACAGTTATAAGGGGACAGTCTAATGCAGCTCTGATATTGCAGTTATAAGGGGACAATGTGATGTAGCTCTGATATTACATTTACAAGGGAACAATCTAATGCAGCTCTGATATTACATTTACAAGGGCACAATCTTATGCAGCTCTGATATTATAGTTATAAGGGGACAATCAGATGCAGCGAATTACAGTTAACAAGTGGACAATCTAATGCAGCTCTGATATTACAGTTAACAAGGGGACAATCTAATGCAGCTCTGATATTACAGTTATAAGGGGACAATCTAATTCAGCGAATGCAGCTCTAATATTACAGTTATAAGAGGACAATCTAATGCAGCAAATGCAGCTCTGATATTACAGTTACAAGGGAACAATCTAATGCAGCTCTGATAGTACATTTATAAGGGCACAATCTTATGCAGCTCTGATATTATAGTTATAAGGGGACAATCAGATGCAGCAAATGCAGCTCTGATGGGACAATGTAATGCAGCAAATGCAGCTCTGATATTATAGTTATAAGGGGACAATCAGATGCAGCAAATGCAGCTCTGATGGGACAATGTAATGCAGCAAATGCAGCTCTGATATTACAGTTACAAGGGGACAATCTAATGCAGCTCTGATTTTACAGTTATAAGGGGAAAATCTGATGCAGTTTAATGGATTCTGAGGGAGCAGAACTAGAACAGTCTGTTAGTACCAGCAGATTATGCATGGAATGGAGTTTTGCTGTCTGCTCTTTACCTCGGATAATAGTCTTTTCAGGTTCACATTCTACTTGTGGCAGCCGTCCTTTTAAGATTCAGATACTGCTAGGAAGGAATGCAGTCAAGTTTAAAGCAGTCTGAGGGGCAAGAACAAGAAAAGTTGCAGGTAACAGCAGTCTCTCCTCATCTTGAGTGTGAGTTTGCTGCTTTGTACTTTGAGCAGTAGTCCTTCAGGTTCAGATATTCCATGCTTCAGACAGCATTCCTTTTCAGGTTCAGATGTTGTTAGCGGACAAGGCAGTCCAAGTTTAAAATGGTTTATGGGTCAGAACTAATCTTCAATGTGTCTTTACAATGATGTCCTTCAAGGATGCATCTGCAGTCCTTACAAATGGGTTGTCCTGTCGTCAGGCAGCCCTTCGGTCGGCCGGATTCCAAAGTCTGGGTCTGGCTTCGGCTGGTGTCACACTTCACCCGACGTCATTGCGGCAGTTTTTCGGGTATAAAGGCATCAGCCGACGCCATTTTCCTCAGTCTTTCTTGCCGCGTGGCGCCCGAAGCAGAAGCTGTTCGCAAGTGCTGGTCGGTCAGATCCAGAGATTACTACTACCGAATACTACTTCGAAGACTTCTATAAAGCTAAGTACCCCGTTGGGGACTCTTTCTTGCCTCAGCCGATGTCAGAGAAAGTTAATAACTGTTTATCTTGTGGGAAACAAATACCTCATAAAGATTTCCACCCTATTGCATACATTGTTTAGGCCCAGACCACGACGTAGCAGCTTGTCTAGCCTGTGCTTCTTTTAACCGACAACGCTTAGACGCCGCTCGGACTTTGCTGAACAGATTTTCGGCTCCGATTTTGCCTACATTATGCCGTCAGATCCTCCGACTACGCAAATAACCAAAAAGCGCAAAGAAAAGGACCGACACTCGCGGTCCGCGGTTTCGGCTGAAACCGCGGTTAAGCAATCCACGAGTGTCTCGGTTTCGCCGAAACCGAGCAAGCGGTTCTTTCTTCAGCCGATAACTTGCCTTCTACCGAGGCCTCTTCTATCCTGGTAGAAACGGCTTCTGAAATCCAGCCTTCTGTTGCGATTTCACAGGATTTATCAGACACCATTCCACTAGATATCTCTACCCCTGCACGTGGAGCTGCTAGGCCTCCTCCAGCTATGTCTATTAAGGCCTTTGCCAGGGCTAAAGCAGCCAAAACTTCCAAACCTGTGCCTGCCAAGCCCCCCTCTCACAGGCCCAGCACCAGCTCCCATATGCTTTCTTTGGCTCAGGATCTCATAACTTTAATTCGTGGATCCCAGCCTCATCCAGACAGGGCCTCTCTCCCTCCTCCAGAAAAGAGGCCTAGAGCAGAGCCCGCTGAGCCAGTAGCCACAGATGATTCTTCGGATGATTCAGAACATACAGACCCTCCTGAGGCTTCTTATTCTCCTTACGAAGACTCTGATGCTGAGGAGTCCATCCCTTCAGCCTCTCCTCCTGAGGAATTTTCCTTTGGGGAAACCTTGCATGCTATGAGGGAACAATTTCAGTGGCAGGGCCAAGATTTCTCAGACTCTAGAAAAAGGCTTAGGACCTTTCTACACTTACCACAGCATAGGCCTTTAGCTATTCATCCAGTTCTATCTGTTGTTGATGATGCATTTAATGATGCTTGCACTACTCCTGATACTTTACCTCCGGCTCCTGCTAAGCCAGATAGGTACTACAGGGTTCCGGACACTCATCACCATTTATATAAGGCCCCTTTTGCAGATCCAGAGACTATCTCCCAGGGCCCTAAAGCTGTAGCAGCTACTTCTTCTAAAAACCCCCTCCCCTCTGAAAGGGAATCCAGGTCCTTAGAGAGATGCGGTAAAAAAGTTTACACCTCTGCTACTTTGTCAGCTAGAGCTTTGAACTGCCAATTTCATATGATTCAATATCAAGAGTTTATGCTTGACCAGTTGACTAATAAGCTGTCCTCTGAAGAATCTTTAGATAAAAAGTATATTCAAGAAATGTTACATAACATACAGCAGGTTAGTAACCATTCTTTAAAATGTGGCTATGATGCACTGGAGGCTTCCTTTAGATCAGCCATGACTGGCACAGTTATCAGGAGGCATGCATGGTTGAAAGAGCAGGCATTACCAGACCATGTCAAATCTAAGCTTTTGGATGCACCTATGGACAAGGTCAATTTATTTGGTGCCCCCGCACAGCAGGTACTGAAAAAGATGGAAGAGAAAGCAAAATCTGTGCAAACAGTAAAAGATTTCTTACAAGTTCAACCTCCAAGGTTTAGCAGGAATTGGCCTCCAAGAACTGGTCCTTTCCGGACTCCTCTAAGGCACAAAGAGGCAGGAATAGGCCTAGAGGCAGAAACCAATCCAGGGGTGCCTACAGGGTCGCCAGTGGCAGGGTAACAACCAACGAGGCACGGATACAGCCACCACCACTACAACAACTCAATCACAGTGACTCTGGTGGCACCGCCTACCAGGAACAACTAGAAGCACCCTTAGGTGGAAAGCTAACATTATTTTCAAGAAACTGGCACTGCATTACAAGAGAAAAATGGATTTTGCAGACTATAGACAAAGGTTACAGGTTCCATTTCCATACTCTACCAGGAAAGAGAGGAATGCCAAACCTACCACCTTCTCAAAGGACAGAAGCTCTAAAACAAATATCTCAATTATTAAGAATGCGTGCTGTGGAAAAGGTACCATTTATGGAGCAAGGGAAGGGATTTTACTCCAGGCTCTTCCTGGTACCAAGAAAAGAAAACAAATGGAGGCCTATTCTAGATCTGTCCGCTCTAAACACATTCCTCATTGTTCCAAAATTCAAAATGCTGACCCTACAGCAGCTTCTTCCCATGCTGGGCAAGGAGTCTTGGCTGGTAACTCTAGATCTCAAGGAGGCATACCTGCACGTCCCCATAAGACCAATTTGCAGAAGATACTTCAGATTTCTTGCAGGATCAGAGCATTATCAATTCTCAGCATTACCCTTATCTACTGCGCCCAGAGTGTTCACGAAATGCCTGGCTTCAGTAATCGCTCATTGCAGGCTTCAGGGAATTCAAATCTATCCCTACCTGGACGACTGCCTGATACAAGCGGACAACAAAAACAAATTAACAGAAGACTTACAAAGAGTCATCTACCTGCTACAAGCCCTGGGATACACAGTCAATACAAAAAAGTCAAGGCTGATTCCATCCCAAATAATAACCTTTCTGGGTGCAGAACTGGACACATCAAAACAAATGGCATTTCTCACTGCAGAAAAGAAAGAGCAACTTCCTCTCTATTTCTTGGCATTAACAAAGCAGAGCCATCTAACTGCAAGAAAAGTGCTACAAGCTCTAGGCTTCATGGCATCCTGCATAATTCTGGTCCCTCATGCCAGGCTTCATATGAGAAAGCTACAGTGGTACCTAAAGAATTTGTGGTCTCAGCACAAGCACAGCCTGGAAACCAAAATTCCAATGATCCCATGCCTGAAGCTAGAGTTCTTATGGTGGGCTCAGGCCTGTCAATCAAACACAGGTCTGCCCTTCTGCAAAAGTCAACCAAGACAAACTATCACGACAGATGCTTCAGACCTCGGTTGGGGGGCACACATGATGGACAAGTGCATTCAAGGCCTATGGACTCAAGACCAACTGCATCTGCACATAAATCTAAAAGAAATGATGGCAGTAAAATTGGCCATCCAGGCATTCAGACCTCTTCTCCACGAAGGCCAGCTGTTGATAAGGACAGACAACACCACAGTTATGTGGTACATCAACAAACATGGAGGCACACACTCAGGTCCTGGCACTGGACCTATGGGATGTGGCTCTGAGCTACAACATTCAGTTACAGGCAATTTATGTACCAGGGAAGGAAAACATTCTAGCAGACATATTAAGCAGAACTACAACAGATGCCCACGAATGGATGCTGCATCCGGACATCTTCAAAGCCATCACAAGAGAATGGGGATTACCACAAATAGACTTGTTTGCATCCCCATACAATCACCAGTTGAAGAAATTCTGCACAAGGACTTACCACCCACTTGCTTGGAAGGTGGACTCCCTATCCTTCAGTTGGAAAAGCCTGACAGCATACGCATTCCCACCACTTCCTTTGATGCACAAGGTGCTTCTCAAGATCAAAGAGGAACGTCCGAGGATCATTCTGATAGCCCCAGACTGGCCAAGACAACATTGGTACCCACTGCTGAGGAGCATGTCCCGGGAACAAATATGGAAACTGCCCCTGATCCCATTACTGCTGACACAGAACAACTACAACATTCTGCATCCAAACCTAAAAACTCTGCAGCTAACTGCCTGGAACATTACATAACAGAAATTAACCCAAATTTATCCCAAAGGGTTAAGGACATAATCCTGGAGGCTCGTAGACCTTCAACAAGAAAGAATTATGCAGCAAAATGGAAAAGATATCTCATCTGGAGTACTGCAAAGGGGCGAGATGTGACATTGGTGAACATAGCCAACATCCTGGAGTACTTGGCGGAGCTCTACCACACAGGCCTGTCCTATTCCTCCATCAAGATACATGCATCAGCTATTTCAGCACAATACAGCTTGGATCCTCCTGTCTTCTCGCATCCTCTGCTCAGACAGTTTCTGAGGGGAATTAAAAATGTAAAACCTCCCAGGAAACCTCCATTGCCAGCATGGGACTTGAACTTTGTGCTAGAAAAACTGACTCTACCTCCTTTCGAGCCAGCAGCTACAGCAGACTTGCAATACTTATCCTGGAAGACTGCCTTCCTGCTGGCAATAACTTCTGCAAGAAGGGTCTCTGAACTACAAGCATTAATGGCAATACAACCCTTCCTGATCTTCCATCAAGATAGAGTGTCCATGAGAACAAATCCTACATTTATGCCTAAGGTGGTATCCAGAGTCTCTTTAAATCAGGCTATCCACCTTCCTACATTCTTCCCCAATCCACAGAACAGGGGAGAAAAGCTCTTACATACCTTGGATGTACACAGGCAATTACGCTACTACCTGGACAGGACAAAAAACAATAGAAAAACTGACCAGCTTCTGGTAGCTTATGCAACAGGAAAAGAAGGAAAACCAATTTCTAAACAGACAATCTCCAAATGGATAGGAAATTGCATTAGATTTTGTTACTCCTACCATGGAAAGAAAACTCCAGAGAACATCAGGCCTCACTCCACAAGGGCCACAGCCACTACCACAGCTTTCTTACGAGGAGTGGCTACCAAGGACATTATAGAGGCTGCTACTTGGACCTCCGTGCATACATTTGCCAAGCATTATAACTTACCTCTATACTCTAGATCCCGGGCTGGTTTTGCCACTGCTGTTTTGCAGGGGATCCTGACTACACCATAATCTATTCTCATTACCTCCTCCCCTAGTTTAGCTATGGTATTCTACCCATTTGTAAGGACTGCAGATGCATCCTTGAAGGACATAGTACAGTTTTGTACCTACCATAAATGTAGATGTCCGAGAGGAATGCATCTGCAGTCAGGATTACCCACCCTCCTTCCCCTCTGAGGTACTCCTAGGGTACTTACCAATCTTCAGCTAGCTTGGGGGGGATCTATTATGGTGTATTTGTTTGTATATATGTACATACATGTTTATTTTGTGTGTTTGCTCTCTACTATTTGGAAACTTTGGCATTTATCCAAATTTAGCCTACCAAGAGGGCACCTGGCATCTGGGGCAAGAAACACTGAGGAAAATGGCGTCGGCTGATGCCTTTATACCCGAAAAACTGCCGCAATGACGTCGGGTGAAGTGCGACACCAGCCGAAGCCAGACCCAGACTTTGGAATCCAGCCGACCGAAGGGCTGCCTGACGACAGGACAACCCATTTGTAAGGACTGCAGATGCATTCCTCTCGGACATCTACATTTATGGTAGGTACAAAACTGTACTTTCTTTTTATCAGAGGAGAGACATATTATATCTCTCTTGTCTTACCAGGTAAATTGATGCAGTATTGGTGTTATGTTGCAATCATAGCTGGAATTTTTGGGCACTTAAAGACTTACAAAAAGATTAATGATCTGTAACTAGCATGCAGGCATTTAAAATGCATGTGTCTTCTTTACACCCCACATTGGAAGGAGAATGCTGTTATCTACATTTTTGTAAAGTTGTGCTTTGTTCAGCCGAAGGAAGAAAAAGATATTTGAAAATAGTCTTTCAGCATTACTGGATAATGTATTACACACTTACTTAACACAGGAGAAACATGAGTTAGCCCTAGCTCTAAAGTATTCAGTTATTTAGCGTTGAGCAATCAGTTGCATAACATGTTAACCCGATGTTCTTAATTAGCTTGTCCAACCTGATGTTGTTAACTGCCTGTAATTTTGCTGCAGGATAGGGAGGAATTGGAAGAAGTAATTAAACCAAGGAATCTGAGCAACCATGTAGGGCTACAGAGCACAGTTAACTGCATAGGTTAGTTTACAGGCAAAAGAACAAGTTAATGGGTATCATTTCCCTTTCTATGCACTGCTTCTGAACTTCAGATAATGATATTTGTAGTATCTGGGTATTCAGAATGGCCAGAAAAACTCCAAATCTGATTTTGGCACAGGGAGTATCAGAGTTGAAGGCAGGCACCATGCAGTTCTCATCAGCACTGATGGCATGTTCTTCATTGACACCAGTGTCCTTGACACTGGTGGCCTTGGAGTCATTTTCTGTAGAACTGCGGGACACTAGGTCTAGGGTCTTTCAGGTCAGTGTTTCTGCATGTCTCTGCACCAAATTTGACAGTGCGTTGTTGGATTTCAAACCCGTGGTGTTGAAACCCTGCTTAACAATGTGTCTGACTCTAGACATGACACGTAGTGTCATTCTTTTGACATCAACTTTGGTGTCATTGTAGGTAATGGTACTGAAATCATCTGATCAAAGGTCTTGGCATTAGTGTCACAGGCAGGGGAGTCAGATCCAAGGAGACGTAATGTTCATTGCACTGGAAAGGGTATCCTCCTCTCTGGCTGCATCTATCAATACCATCCAGTCTGTGGCCAAGCACAGCTCATCTCAGTCTCTGCAGGACCGGATACTGAGAATTACTCTGAGACCCTGAAAATCTGGGTAAGGATAGTCTCTCTGTCTAGCATCTGGACACCCCCCATGCATACTGAGGAATAGGATATGTAAGTGGGGGCAGATAAACTCTCCAGTGTAGTCTTCAACCCCAGAAATGGATCCTGAGGAGGGGGTACTAATCCATAGTCCCTTCCATGGAAATCCAAATTTGGGGAATCATTTGACTAATGAGGCAGAAAGGGAAGATCTACAAGAGGGTAGTGAGACCAGCTATGTTATATGGGTTGGAGACAGTGGCATTGACAAAAAGGCAGGAGTCAGAGCTTGACGTGGCAGAGTTGAAGTTGTTAAGATTTGCACTAGGTGTGACGAGGATGGACAGGATTAGGAATAAGTATATTAGAGGGTCAGCCCAGGTTGGAAGGTTTGGAGACAAAGCCAGAGAGACAAGATTACGTTGGTTTGGATGTGATGGGGAGGGATGCAGAGTATATTGGGGAAAAGATGCCAAGGATGAAGCTGCCAGGTAAGAGGAAGGCCCAACATAAGGTTTATGGATGTGGTGAGAGAGGACATGCAGGTGGTTGGTGTGACAGAGCAAGATGCAGATGACAGGAAAAAATGGAAACAGTTGATCTGCTGTGGCGACCCCTAACGGGAGCAGCCGAAAGAAGAAGAAGATTTGACTAATGAGGCCGAGGGTATCTTAGCCCAAAAATCCCACCTCTGCTTTGGAAGATATCCTTCAATAAGCTTTTCAGTCCTCCCTACCTACGGCTTGGATGGTCCATCTGCATGACGGGATGCTAGACTTAGTTGTAGAAAAAGCATGGAGAGTCATATGTGGTTGAATCAAACCCCCCTTAAAAATACATTACCTTTGAAGGATGGATCTTACTGGAGTAAGGTATTGGCTCTATTATTACAACAGTGGCCACAAAAAAGGACTTGCAGAAGAGACCTCAGTGATTTATCTTCCTGATAAGGATTCCAGGGCAGTGGGTCATTTAAGAAATGAATTTATACTTCAAGTACTTTCTCCATCAGTGCGACCAGTCCTTTATTTACAGTCTGTCAGCATGGATCACGTAGATCTATCACTCTGGTAAGTGCATAACTTTCCTATATGAATGATACAACTTAAATGCTATATGTGATATGCCTTTTCTTACTTGACTTGCAGTCCAAAATCAAGTCATGTTTCTGCAATCTTAGCAACATTCTTTCTAGTCTTTGTAGTGCAGCCATTTATGGTATTTTCTCCCAACACAGTTTTCTCATAAATTTATAATACATCTTTTCACTTCCTTGCACTACATCCTTACACTCTGGCTAAGAGTTTCTGGCATTCCATAAAAAAACAACTGCCTTACTTTTTGCAGTACCTGTGCAACCAACTATTCTGTCTCACATCTGCTTGCATTGCAGTTGCCCTCTTCACATCAAAATACATCAGTTAGCTTTTTCTTTGTACTCCAGTACAATTTCACTTCGTGTTCCAGTAATAATTTCCTTAATGGCAAACAGCCAACATGATTTATTTTTCTGATTTATAACACTCTGCTAATAAATGTGGGCTTCTAATAATTATAACTTAAACCACGTACTCCCCATCATTGCTTTGTTCATTCATGTGTTGGTTGTTTATGCATACATATATTTTATTGTGCTTTTGCTTCCTTGCTCTGTTGTAATATCATTTTTGTGCTGTTTCCATACTGTTTTATTGTAATATTATTTTCCTCTGTAACATCTTGTTATGTCTTTGTAGCAATGTATATAACTTTATTTTTTGTTTCTGTCCATAGTCTGATAGGTTACTCTTTAATATCACATTAGTGCTACTTTGGAATTGATATATATTATTAGTGGGGGGTGTAGGGGTACAGCCCTCCACAACAGAAGGATTCAGTGAACATGGAACAATACTTATGTGGGGGGCTGCACCTCCCCCCAATTATATATAACAGCTCCAAGGTCACACTGAACTGGGGAAAGGGCAGGATGTTCTTCATGTTTCACTGTTGCAGTCATCACACTTGGATTATCTGCCTGCAGTTAGCCCTCAGTCGGCCCGAATACCAGAGTCTTGGGATTTCTGCATCTGATGCTGTCACCTCTTCCAATACGTCAGGTCATCAGGGGTATAAAACATGCAGCTGACACCATTACATCAGTCTTTCTTGCAGAGAAGGAGCCCGAAGCAGAAGCAGTTCGCAAGTTCCAGTCGGCTGCTACCTGAAATTTTCACTTCTCGAGTTTCAAACCTGAAGTCTTCTAAAACTAAGTACCCCGTTGGGGATTCTTTTTTCTTGCTCTAACCGATGTCAGAAAAAGTTAACAATTGTCTTGCCTGTGGAAAGCAAATACCTCACAGAGATTTTCATTCTTACTGTGTCACCTGTTTAGGCCCAGACCATGACGTCCCTCACTGTCTGTTTTGTGCCTTGTTTAACACCCAAACCATTCGTCGTCAGGCTATTTTTGTAGCTAAATTCTTTTGCTGTTTTTCTCCGTTTTCCAAAATGGCTTCAGTAAGCCATCCGACTACCGATCATATGAAAAAGCACAAAAACAAAGACAGAGACATACCGCATAGGTTAAAAACTGCCAACGATGCTTCCGTTAAGCTAGTTGCCAGTCCGCCGGTACTCAGTGAGGTGCCTTTGCAGCCCCTGATGCTCGCTTCTACAGATTCGCAGGCCTCTGCTGAGACCCATTCGGAGTCCGGTATGCCACGAGATGCTTCTTTGACTATGGAACCTGCGGATGTCTCTAACTTGGATGGGTCTGGAGCCGCTGTGCAGGCACCAGCTACTGAGGGTGTATTCTGACTTACCAATTTTCGTATTAAACCGACATCTTAATTTTTAACTAAATCTACCAAGTTTCTCAGGCCCAGAGTTCACACTACACCTAGAAAACCGACGTCCAAAGCACATGCTCAAGCTCCCATGCCACAAAAACTAATGCTTAGAGTGGCTGAAGACCTTATTACTCTAATTAGGGGAAGCCAACCTTCCCCTGCTAAAAGACAAAGAATTGAATTTCCTTCTGATTCTACAGACCAGGAGTCCGATGACTCTGACCCTTCTGATTACCAGGACATACCCTTATCTACCTATGAGGATTCAGATGCAGAGGAATCCATTCCCTCTGCCACCCTTCCAGAGGATTTTTCTTTTGGTGAAACCTTGCATACCTTAAGAGAGCATTTCCACTGGGAATGCCAGAACTATCCTCAGTCCAAAAAGAGACTCAGGGAATTTTTAGATTTGCCTCAGCACAGGCCTCTAGCTATACCCCCTGTCCTGGATATTGTAGATGATGTCTTCATGGAATCCAGTCTTACTCCTGACACTTTACCACCAGCTCCTAGAAAAACCTGACAGGTACTACAGAATACCTGACTCTCACAAATTTCTCTTTAAGAATCCTACTGTGGATCCAGAGACCATTTCCCAGGGACCTAAAGGCATTAAGGCTACTACAGCCAAAAACCCTACCCCTTCAGACAGGGATTCTAGAGCTTTAGACAGATGGGGTATATACCTCTGCAACTCTTGCCAGCAGGGCTTTGAATTGCCAGTTTCACATGGTGAAGTACCAGCAACAGATTATGGAACTAATTAAACAAAAAATGGTGTTACTTCCAGATTGTGCAGAAAATAAAGATTTACAACAGTTAATGCATTTTGAAAACTAAGTTAGTAAACATACTTTTCAGTGTGCGTTGGATGCCTTAGAAGCATCTTGCAGGGCTGCTGTCACTGGGTCTGTACTGAGAAGGCATTTTTGGCTGAAGGAACAAGTCTTGCCAGACCATGTAAAAGCAAAATTACTAAAAGCTCTGTTAAATCAGGATTGTTTGTTTGGCACAAAAGCAGAAGAAGTTCTTAAAAAGATGGAAGAAAAAGCTAAATCTATGCAAACTGTCAAAGATTTCTTACAAGTGCAGCCACCTAGATTCAGTAGACATTGGCCTTCAAAAAACTGGACCTTACCAGTCCCTCCCAGGCCTTCTCAGTCCAAACCCAGGGGAAACAGACCACCAAGACTACAGTCTCAGCGTATGCAGAGATCTAAACAATGGAGTGTTCCCACTTCAAAAACAGGGAGTGGTAAGCCACTCCTTTATGGAAAACATTCACAATGACTTTCCAATTATCCTTCCCAGCCATGCCCAAGTACTTGCACCCCTTGGAGGAAAACTCGCCCTTCATGCAAAAAACGGGATGTCTATTACTCAAGACCGGTGGGTTCTAAACAATGTATCCCAGGGATACAGATTCTACTTCCACTCACTGACACCCCCAAGCAGATTGCCAGACCTTCCTCCAAACCAGTGGGCAGAGGTTCAGAAGCAAGTACTTTCCCTTCTCCATATCAGGGCTATTCAACCTATTCCAGTAGAACAAAGGGGACAGGGTTTCTACTCCAGACTGATGTCCTTCAAGGATGCATCTGCAGTCCTAACATATGGGTTGTCCTGCCTCAGGCAGCCCTTCGGTCGGCCGGATTCCAAAGTCTGGGTCTGGCCTCGGCTGATGTCGCACTTCACCCGACGTCATAGCTGCTGTGAATTGGGTATAAAGGCATCAGCCGACGCCATTTTCCTCAGTCTTTCTTGCCGCGCGGTGCCCGAAGCAGAAGCTGTTCGCAAGTGCCGGTCGGTCAGATCCAGAGATTTCTACTACCGAAGACTTCTAAAAAGCTAAGTACCCCGTTGGGGACTCTTTCCTGCCTCAGCCGATGTCAGAAAAAGTAAATAATTGTTTAACTTGTGGGAAACAAATACCTCATAAGGATTTCCACTCTTACTGCCTTCCTTGCTTAGGCCCAGACCACGACGTATCAGCTTGTCTAGCCTGTGCTTCCTTCAACCGACGGACACTTAGACGTCGGTCGGAGTTTGCAGAGGAGTTTTGGTCTCGCTTTGCTTACAAAATGCCGTCGGAGACTCCGACTTCACATTTAGCTAAAAAGCGTAAGGAAAAGGACCGACACTCGTGGTCCGCGGTTTCGGCCGAAACCACGGTTAAGCCAACCGCGAGTGACTCGGTTTCGGCTGAAACAGAGTCCTCGGTTCTTCCTTCGGCCGAAAGCATACCTCCGACAGCCGAGGCCTCACACAGCATGGCTGAATCTGCTACTGAAATTTCTCCTGCTGTAGCAGGCACCCAGGATTTATCAGATACTATTCCTTTAGACATATCTACTCCTGCACGTGGAGCTGCTAGGCCAACTGCATCTATGTCTATCAAGGCTTTCTCTAGGGCTAAAGCAGCTAAAACTTCTAAGGCCTTGCCTGCTAAAACCCCCTCACACAGGCCTACCTCTAGTTCCCAAATGCTCAGCCTGGCTGAGGATCTCATTTCTTTGATCAGGGGATCCCAACCTCACCCAGACAGGGCCTCTCAACCCCCTCCAGAGAAGAGGCCTAGAGCAGAGCCCCCAGATCCAGTTTCTTCAGACTATTCCTCGGATGATTCAGAAAACTCAAATCCTCCAGAAGGCCCTTATTCTCCATATGAGGATTCTGATGCAGAAGACTCCATTCCTTCTGCCTCTCCTCCTGAGGAATTTTCTTTTGGGGAAACCTTACATGCTATGAGAGAGCAATTTCAATGGCAGGGCCAGGATTTTTCAGATTCAAGGAAAAGGCTAAGGACCTTTTTACATTTACCACAGCATAGGCCTTTAGCCATTCCTCCAGTACTAACAGTTGTGGATGATGCATTTAATGATGCCTGTACTGCACCTGACTCTCTTCCCCCGGCCCCTGCTAAGCCTGACAGATATTATAGGGTCCCAGACACTCACTATCACTTGTATAAGGCTCCTATTGCAGATCCTGAAACCATTTCACAGGGCCCCAAAGCTGTAGCAGCTGCCTCTGCCAAAAAACCCCTCCCCTCTGAAAGAGAATCTAGAGCTTTAGAGAGATGGGGTAAAAAAGTTTATACTTCTGCTACTCTTTCGGCTAGGGCCTTAAACTGCCAATTCCACATGATTCAGTATCAGGAATTTCTGTTAGATCAGCTAAATAAAAAACTGTCCTCTCCTGAACCTATAGACCGTAAGTCCCTTCAGGATTTGGTACATAACACTCAGCAGGTCAGTAATCATTCCTTAAAATGCGGCTATGATGCACTGGAGGCTTCCTTTAGATCAGCTATGACTGGAACAGTGATCAGAAGGCATGCATGGTTAAAAGAGCAATCCTTACCAGACCATGTAAAGGCAAAGCTCCTAGATGCTCCCATGGAGAAACAAAGTTTGTTTGGCTCCCCTGCACAGCAAGTGCTAAAGAAGGTGGAAGAAAAAGCAAAATCTGTCCAAACAGTCAAGGATTTCTTACAGGTCCAGCCTCCGAGGTTTAGTATAAATTGGCCTTCGAAGAATTGGTCCTTTCCAGACACCTCCAGAGCACAGAGAGGCAGAAATAGGCGCCCAAGAAGCAGAGGTCAATCCAGAGGTGCCTACAGGGGACGTCAGTGGCAGCCTAACAACCAGAGAAGTACTGCCACAGATCCAGCTACTACCACTTCCACAGGACAGACACAATGACTTGACTCTGATACCGCCTACCAGGGAACAACTGGAAGCACCCTTAGGCGGAAAGCTAGCCTTATTTTCCATAAACTGGCATTACATTACAGGAGACAAATGGATTTTACAGACAATAGACAAAGGCTACAGGTTTCACTTCCACACTCTACCAAAAAAGACAGGAATGCCAAATCTACCACCAAACCAAAAAACAAACGCTCTAGGACAAATCAACCACTTACTAAGGATGAGAGCTATAGAAAAGGTACCGCCTATGGAACAAGGACAAGGATTTTACTCCAGACTTTTCCTGGTACCAAGGAAAGAATATCAATGGAGGCCTATTCTCGATCTGTCCGCTCTGAACACATACCTCATTGTTCCGAAATTCAAAATGCTGGCCCTACAGCAACTTCTTCCCATGCTGGGCAAGAAGTCTTGGCTGGTGGCTCTAGATCTCAAGGAGGCATACCTGCACGTCCCTATACGACCAGATTGCAGAAGATACCTCAGATTTCTTGCAGGATCAGAGCATTATCAATTCTCAGCATTGCCCTTTGGCTTATCTACTGCGCCCAGAATATTCACGAAATGCCTGGCATCAGTAATTGCTCATTGCAGGCTTCAGGGAATTCAGATTTATCCATACCTGGACGACTGCCTAATACAAGCGGACAACAAGACCAAATTAACAGAAGATTTGGAAAAGGTTATACAACTACTGCAAGCCCTGGGATACACAGTCAACATGAAAAAGTCAAGACTGGTACCATCCCAAAGGATAACATTCTTGGGTGCAGAGCTGGACACTTCAAATCAGATGGCATTTCTCACAGCAGAAAAGCAAAAGCAACTACCACTCTATTTCATGGCATTAACAACACAGAACCAGCTTACAGCAAGGAAAGTCCTGCAAGCCCTGGGTTACATGGCATCCTGCATAATATTGATTCCACATGCCAGGCTGCATATGAGGAAGTTGCAATGGTACCTAAGGAATATATGGTCTCAACACAAGCACAGTCTAGAAGCCCAGATTTCAATAATTCCATGCCTGAAGCAAGAATTTCTGTGGTGGGCTCAGGCCTGTCAGTTGAACAGAGGACTGCCTTTCCACAAACCTCCCCCAAGCCAGACTATCACCACGGACGCCTCAGACCTAGGCTGGGGGGCACACATGGTGGACAAGTGTATACAAGGCCTATGGACACAAGACCAGCTGAACCTACACATAAATCAAAAAGAGATGCTGGCAGTGAAACAGGCAATTCAGACATTCAGACCGTTTCTTCGACAGGGTCATTTGCTGATAAGGACGGACAACACCACAGTCATGTGGTATATCAACAAACAGGGAGGCACACACTCATATCCTCTATGCCGGATGGCGATGGACCTGTGGAATGTGGCCCTGAACCTCAACATTCAGCTCCAGGCCATATTTGTGCCAGGAAAAGAAAATATACTAGCAGACACCTTAAGCAGAACTACCACGGATGCCCACGAATGGATGCTGCATCCAGACATCTTCAAATCCATTACAAAGAAATGGGGACTACCAGAAATAGACCTGTTCGCATCCCCACACAATCACCAATTGAGGAAATTCGGCACAAGGACATACCACCCACTTGCTTGGAAGTTGGACTCCCTATCCTTCAGTTGGGAAAACCTGACAGCATATGCATTCCCACCTCTTCCTTTGATGCACAAAGTGCTACTGAAGATCAAAGAAGATCACCCAAGGATCATCCTGATAGCTCCAGACTGGCCAAGGCAGCATTGGTACCCGCTACTGAGGAGTACGTCTCGAACACACGCATGGCCTCTACCTCTAGTGCCTTTGCTGCTAACACAGAACAACTTCAAGATCCTACATCCAAACTTGAAAACACTACAGCTAGCTGCTTGGAATATTACATAAAACAAAATAACCCAGATTTATCTCAGAGGGTTAAAGACATTATCCTGGAGGCTCGCAGACCCTCCACAAGGAAGACTTATTCAGCCAAATGGAAAAGATACCTCATTTGGAGTGCAGCAAAAGGAGAAAATGTTTCATTAGCAAACATAGCTAACATCCTGGAATATTTAGCAGAGCTTTTCCACAATGGCCTGTTTTACTCCTCCATTAAGATTCATGCATCAGCAATTTCAGCAGAATACAACATGGATCCTCCAGTCTTCTCTCATCCTCTACTCAGGCAGTTTCTGAGAGGAATTAAAAATGTAAAGCCTCCAAGGAAGCCACCTTTGCCTACATGGGACCTTAACTTTGTGCTGGAAAAGTTAACACTTCCCCCTTTCGAACCAGCAGCAACAGCGGAATTACAGTTCTTATCTTGGAAAACTGCTTTCCTACTTGCAATCACTTCAGCAAGAAGGGTTTCTGAATTACAGGCATTAATGGCAGTACAGCCCTTCCTTATCTTCCATCAGGATAGAGTGTCCTTGAGAACTAACCCCACTTTTATGCCAAAGGTGGTCTCCAGGGTATTATTGAACCAAGCAATCCACCTACCAACATTCTTCCCCAACCCACAGAACAGGGGGGAAAGACTACTACATACCTTGGATGTGCCCAGACAATTGCGCTACTATCTGGACAGAACCAAGAACAATAGAAAAACTGACCAGCTTCTGGTAGCATATGCAACAGGAATGGAAGGAAAAGCAATTTCAAAACAGACAATCTCAAAATGGATAGGAAATTGCATTAGATTTTGTTACTCTTTTCATGGAAAGACAACTCCAGAAAACATCAGACCTCACTCCACAAGGGCTACAGCCACTACTACAGCTTTCTTACGAGGAGTGGCTACCAAAGACATTTTAGAGGCTGCTACTTGGAGCTCCGTGCATACATTTGCCAAGCATTATAATCTACCTTTATACTCCAGATCCCGAGCAGGTTTTGCAGCTGCTGTTTTGCAAGAGATCTTAACTACACCATAATCATCTCACTGCCTCCTCCCCCAGTTTGGCTATGGTATTCTACCCATATGTTAGGACTGCAGATGCATCCTTGAAGGACATAGTACAGTTTTGTACCTACCATAAATGTAGATGTCCGAGAGGTATGCATCTGCAGTCAGGATTACCCACCCTCCTTCCCCTCTGTGGTACTCCTAGGGTATTTGCCCATCTTGTAGCTAGCTGGGGGAATCTATTATGGTGTATTTGTTTGTATATATGTATATACATGTTTATTTTTGTTTGCTCTCTACTGTTTGGAAACATTTGCATTTATCCAAATTTAGCCTTCCTAGAGGGCACCTGGCATCTGGGGCAAAAAACACTGAGGAAAATGGCGTCGGCTGATGTCTTTATACCCAATTCACAGCAGCTATGACGTCGGGTGAAGTGCGACATCAGCCGAGGCCAGACCCAGACTTTGGAATCCGGCCGACCGAAGGGCTGCCTGAGGCAGGACAACCCATATGTTAGGACTGCAGATGCATACCTCTCGGACATCTACATTTATGGTAGGTACAAAACTGTACTTTCCTGGTGCCCAGAAAAGAGAGCTGTTGGCACCCTATCCTGTATCTTTCAATTCTCAACACCTTTCTGGTGGTCCCAAAATTCAAAATTCTTACACTGCAACAGCTTCTTCCTATGGTAGCCAAGGATGCCTTTTAGTCACCCTAGACTTAAAAGAATCTTATCTGCACATCCCCGTAAGGGAGTCTTGCAGGAAATATCTACGTTTCTGGGCAGGCTCTATGCATTATCAGTTCTCTGCACTTCCCTTTGGCTTATATACTGTGCCCAGAGTATTCACAAAGTGCCTGGCTCCAGCCATTGCATACTGCAGGCAGATAAATATTCAAATTTACCCATAATTGGACAATTGCCTGATTCAGGCGGACAGTCAGGAATTACTACTTCAGCACCTTTCATTTGTAAAAAGACTTTTAACTTCACTGGGATACACCATCAATGAAAATAAATCACAACTGGTGCCTAGCCAACAAATTGTATTCCTGGGAGCAAGCTAGAACACAACTTCCCAGATGGCATTCCTCACTCCAGAAAAACAGGTCCATTTGACAAACTATTTCAAACTAATGGCCACCAAAACCCAGCTGTCTGCAAGGAAAATACTGCAAGCCCTAGGGTTAATGGCTTCATGCATTCTGCCAATTCCATATGCAAGACTGCATATGAGGAAACTTCAATGGTACTTAAATGTCTCTGGACCTGGAAACAGTTATTCCTATCACACCTTGTCTAAGGGCAGAGTTCCTTTGGTGGGCAGAGGCATGCAACCACAACAAGGGACTTCCTTTCACTCAACTCCCCGCCGCCCAAATCCTGATAACAGATGCATCAGACTATGCATTGGGGACTCGCATGGCATGCAAATGCATTCAAGGCAAATGGAGCCCAGAACAAATTCCCCTACACATCAATCAAAAAGAGATGATAGCTGTATAGAATGCCCTGACAGCCATCAAATACCTTATCCTTCCAGCCAGCTCCTGATAAAGACAGACAACACCACAGTTATGTGGTACATAAACAAGCAGGGGGGAACTCATTCTTACCCACTCTGCAGGTTAGCCATGGTCCTGTGGAACACAGCCTTGAGCAACCAAGTGCACCTACAAGCTCAATGTCTGCTAGGCAAGCAAAATTCACTGGCAGATGACTTAAGCAGAAATCTATTGCACCCTCACGAGTGGAAACTGGAACCCAACTCATTCAAACTTCTAACCCAGAGGTGGGGAACACCGAAGGTGGACCTTTTTGCCTCCCCCCAAAAGCACCAACTGAGCAAATATTGCACCAGGAACCCTTGGGAAAACCTCTCAGTTTATGCCTTTCCTCTTCTGCCCCTCCTCTCAAAAGTACTACTCAACATCAAACAGGACAGGCCAAGGGCATTTTTTTATTGCACCAGACTGGTCACGCCAGCACTGGTACCCACCCCTACACACTCTGTCAGCAGTGCCACCCTGGCACCTACATCAGACAACTTCCCTGCTCTCTCATCAGGAGGGACAGATTTTGTATCCACAGCTGCAAACCTTAAACCTTGCAGCCCGGCTTATCCCCTGAGTACACCACCAGCACCCCTCAGCAAACAGGTGTTGGATGTCATCTTTGAGGCCAAAAGGCCTAGTACTAGGAAATCCTATGCTGAAAAGTGGAAAATATATTGTTCTTGGAGTCAGTCTCAAAGAAAGGACACAGATGTGCCCACCTTACCTCAAATCCTTGATTACCTAGCAGAGCTGCTCCATAGAGGCCTATCCTTCTCATCCATTAAGATTCATGCCTCTGCCATCTCAGTTCATTGTAATACTGAGCCACCTCTCTTTTCACACCCTCTCATCAAACAGTTCTTGAGAGGAGATAACAATTTAAGGCCCCCTAGGAGAGCTCCCACCCTGGCCTGGGACCTTAACTTTGTACTGGAGAAGCTCACACTTCCCCCTTTTGAACCTGCTGCTTCAGCAGAGTTAAAATTCCCCTCTTGGAAAACAGCCTTACTTCAGCAAGAAGAGTGTCTGAGTTACAGGCACTAATGGTGGTGGAGCCCTTTATTATTTTCCATGCTGACAGGGTTTCCTCAGGACTAATCCATCCTTTATGCCCAAGGTGGTATCCAGTGTGGCTTTAAACCAATGCATCCATTTGCCAACCTTTTTCCCTAATCCTCAGAATAAAGGGGAAAGGATCCTGTACTCCTTGGACGTGCACAGACAGCTCAGATTCTACCTTGACAGGACTAAGCCTTTCAGAAAATCTGACCAGTTGCTAGTCAGCTTTGATACAGGGGCAGAGGGCAAGGCCATTTTGAAGCAAACCATTTCCAAATGGATAGCACACTGCATCCATTTCTGCTACAAGCACCATGGAAAACCTACCCCTCAGGGGATCAGAACTCATTCTACTAGAGCTACTTCAGCCTCTACAGCATTTCTCATGGGAGTCCCTACCAGGGACATCCTGGAAGCTGCAACCTGGAGTTCTGTATATACCTTCACACATGTGTGTGCATCCCCCCAACCTCGGGTCACAAAGATGTGGGCTGCACCTAGGTGCCCCACGATAGACTCCCTACCCATGTGAATGTCCACTGCTTCTCAAGGATGGCATCAAACGCTGTGCCTACCTATACTTCCTTGTGATGTCTATCTATATAGCAAAAAACATTTCATGTTGATGGATTCATTTAAACCTGGTGGATGGTCCGCTCCTAAAATCAATTGCCACAGTGTCTCTTTCTGCTCTAATCTGTTGTTGAGATCACCCATAAATGCACCTTTGTGACCTGAGGTTGGGGGGATGCACACATGTGTGTGTGTGTCAAATTGAGTGTTTGCGTGTTTGGCACCCAAGTGTCAGCCATGAGAGTTGTGCAAAATGTGCGCGTTCATGTGGGCAGTTGTGTGTGTATATGTGTGTGTGTTTGTGAGAGGCAGTCACAAGGTGGGTGAGAGTAGGCAGATGGGGTCCACAAGATGAGATCACACAGTAGAGTGTAAGAGTGGGTGCATGTACGATCACACGCTCAACATACAAGGATGACAATGCCCTCTTGTATATATGCATCAACATAAGTTAGGGATCGCATCAATTATTGGAACAAGAAAAAGTGCACACATATGTGCATCTGCATACACGGAAGCTGAGGGGATTGCATTTTCGCAATTCAGGGAGATTATTTACACACACAAGACATATTTTTTGACAACAAATGGAAACATTGCTTTTTGTTTAGCGGCATTTAATAACATCATTTTTGAGCCGTTTTGAAAATGAATTTTATTTGTTGCATGATGAAATATATATATATATATTTTGATGACATTATGGATTAATATATTGGTTTGATAATTAAATCATATTGCATTGAATTTTACAAAATTCGTTGATTGTAGAATATTTTCGCAATCACTGTTTTAACGCATATGATGATATTTTTATTTTTATTTAAAATTATTGAAAAAAAGTTTAGTACTTCTTTCATTATTTTATTGTTATGTTGGAACACAACACAAAGTTGGTTGTTCACAACAAAAGAAAAAACAACATATTGTATATGGTAATGAGACAACCGCACTTATAACATCAAGTGATTATATGTATTTTTAAAGATAATTTTTATTGTTGAATGAAAAAATTAATCAATGACATCATATCCTGTATGTATTTTATATAAGACGCAAGCATGAGGGGGCTTGCTGTCTTTTTCTGAAGAAGTTCACGAAAAATAAAAGTGGAAGAAAGCGCTAGTTATTATTGCCTCTATTGTGGACTACTCTACTTTTCACTGTTTTCTTGGTCAATATAATTAGTTTTTCGGTTTAGTCCGAAGTTTGTGTGTGGTTTACTAGTAGTAGATTGTGGTTCCTTTATGTTGGCCAACTATGGCCATTCAATGACTTTATTTTCGAAGATATGCCTGTTCGTTAAAAGTTCTGTTCACTGAGTAACATTCAAGATACAGCCGTTCAATTTAATAGTTCTTCTATGGCCAGACATAGACCCGGGAGTAGCAAGGACATCTTTTGTCCCCATTTATACAGATATTTTAATGGGCTTTTTTGAAGACAGATTTATCACAACTCCTTTTTGGATAACATTAAAATGTGGTGCAGGTACTGTGATGATGCATGGATGGGTTGGCATGCTAGTCATTTTTGTTAAACATGTTAATAACAAAGATTTTGAGATCCATGAAAAGCAATATAGAGCCAATAGTCCAATATCTTGTATATCTCCACAATTGAAAGAGCCCCACTATCACTAGAGCCAGGGATCTTAAACTGCTTCAGAAAATAAACAAAACATTGTGAAGAGATGGATTTGTCATGCAATGCTTACCCCTTTTTCACTTCAAATTAAGAAATGACACATTAACTTCTTTCAGAAAGGAGTTAAGACAACTGGATTTGTATCAACAAATTCACCCCTGGTATGACAGCCCGTTGCTCCATGTAACAAAAGGCAAGGCTAAGGGGGTATCGGCATTGTGCAAATGACTACAAGGCCCAGTTGCCTTGTATTTGCTGTGATTCTATATGAGTCAGAGAATTTTACCAACACGTTTTTGTTACAACATTGCTGAATAGAACCATGCTTACTACTTTTGATAGATAATCTTTGTCCAAGAATTCCTTACTGACAGTTGCCAGCTGCTAGCGAAATACATGAAGGAAAGTATCCTCACCTCCTGGTTCTTACATTTAAACACATTTGCACCAGACAAACAGTCTTCGGAGCTTTATTTAGTGATCTGCAATGTACTTTTGTTCACCGTAATTAGTGTTCAAAGAACAGAGATATTTTTATCAGGGAAGCTGAATCCGCTAATCGGGAGAAGTATTATTATATAGTAATACTGCTACCGTTCCCATTAAAGAGTGAAGATGCATAACTAGGTAGTGATAGTGATAGTAATATACATAACTAGGTAGTGGTAGTGATAGTAATATACATAACTAGGTAGTGGTAGTGATAGTAATATACATAACTAGGTAGTGATAGTAATATACATAACTAGGTAGTGGTAGTGATAGTAATATACATAACTAGGTAGTGGTAGTGATAGTAATATACATAACTAGGTAGTGGTAGTGATAGTAATATACATAACTAGGTAGTGATAGTGATAGTAATATACATAACTAGGTAGTGGTAGTGATAGTAATATACATAACTAGATAGTGGTAGTAATATTCATAAGTTTACCAGGATTATACATTTTATGTCATGCTTCACGATGGGGAAGACATTTGAATGGTATTCTATGTCATGAATGTTTATTTACTTTCTCTAGAAGTAGAAATTTATTTGAACTAGTTAGTAAACATAAACATATGCAATTTTACAGTTAACTGGGATACCATCAACTTAGATCATTTATCTAAGGGCTACCAGCCTTGTGAAAATTGTAATGTATGTCCTGATGTCTTACATGCTGTAACATTTTCCACCCACAGATTTACAGTATCCCAGTTCTTATCACCTGTTTCATGGGCTGGGCTATTTCACTTGTCCAATGTGTGTAGAATGCATCCTGTATTGAAGTGACTGTATTAGATGCAAGGAAGTTACCAAAGCCCTACACATTCACGGCATTACTAATCTCAGTGCCATTTATTTTATATTTATATTATTAAAATAATTAGCATTTGATTTACATAGCATATGAAGCAAATGTAAAAAAATAGATTATTAATACTGGAGGATTAAGCCCACCTGGGTTAAACTGTGCCTGCTAATATGATAGTTTAACATTATTTATGTATCAAGTGGTCAAAGAGATGTTTCTGTATGCTTACTGGTGCATTCTTATTTGCTTTTTCATCCAGTATGTATACTGTGTACTTGATTAGCAAAAGTTGCCATGTGCGGTATAGATTTATTGTCATTTTATATCATATAACTTTTTAATTTTTCAAAATTGCATTCATGTTATTGATTGCATTTGTATTTTGTCATATGTTTTAATTTAGGCTGAATTATGTTTCTTTAAAATTAATTTAAGATTTAGTACACCAAATCACATAATCGAAGGTCCTATATTATGGGTTGTGTTTTGGATCTGCCCTCTATAAACATAGACATGTTTAAAAGAAAAGAACAAAGGGTGCCAGTGTTTTGAAACAACCTCCCCCAAGAAATACAGCAAACTACTGAATATAAAGACTTTGTGGTGCAGCGGTAGCGTTGTTGCCTCACAGCAAGAGGTTCTTCCGTTCGATTCTCGGCTGGAGTGTGGGGAGTGCCTTCTGTGTGGAGCCTGCATGTCCTCCTCGCGGTTGGGTGGGCTTTCGAAAGACATGCGTAAATGGGAGTGCCTTCGCTGAAGGTTGAACGTCGAGATGGCACCTCGGCGTTCGTGAAAATCTATTGCCAATCATTAGCGGACCGGAGTTCTGCTGTGGCGACCCCTAACCGGGAAAAGCCGAAAGACAACAACAACTGAATATAAAGACTTCAGAAGAAAACTGTGACACAAATACTGAAATTTTACAATTAATTGAGATGCCAACACCTTAGATAATTCATCTAAGGGCTGCCAGCCTTGTGAAAATTGTAATGTTTGTCTAATGTTTCACCTGTTGTTACATTTGTTATTTGGACAGGGGTTAGTCATTTGAAACCTATTCATTTATTCTACAAAGGGTACCTTCCCCCTTTCTCACTCAGCTAAGTACATCAAAAGCAAACTCTTCAGAAATAGTTATATGTTATGTAACTTCCTTTATTTTTATTCCACTTAGATTCTTAACCACTGCTATCCCTGCTCTGATTGTCATTCCTCACATTTAACTTAAGGGTACGCTATTAATTTACTACTTTGTATAGTGTTCTATCACACACTTGTATAAACTCTTAATGAGTCACCTAGGTCTTAAACTCCAGCATTAAGAATGACAACTGTAATTACTGCAGTGATATATTTACCTCTTAGAAAGCATTCTGTCAATGTACAATGCCATTATGAAGATATTTAAGTTTCTGTCAGCATGAATTTTATTACAGATGTTTACTTACAGTATACGTGTTTTTAGCTTTCAAGTGTTTGAAACATTTGGAAATGGATTTTAGCCCTATATTTTGAGAAGAGAAATGCTGAATGTTTATCATTACATGAGGTAAAATCCTCTGCTTAATTTTAATTTTGTACCACTCAATTTGCTACAGTGAAGAAAGTGACAAGAAGTGCTGGGAAACCTTTAATCATGTAGGAATCATCCTTTGGGATTAGGCCAGGGATTCTGCCTCTGTGTTTGTGCATGACCATTCTGTAAATAATTTGTCTTGTCACTTAGATACCATAGACTTTGCAGGCATATTCTGCAGATGATTGTATGCATTTTCAGCATTTCTTTCAAGGGCACATTGTGCACTGTTGCTTGGGAGAAACCTGACAGAGTATGTCAGTAGAAAGGAACTATATTGTCTCACTGACATATTACTGTCTGATTGCTATAGCACCCATATACTTAAATCGGAATATTCATGAACTGTCAGTGTCATACATGGATGGCCAATGAGATATCTTGTAAAGTGAAGTATTGAGTTAGTTAATAACTTACAGCTTATTGCATACTTAACTGCATTCGCCTTTGCCGTACTATGATCTCCCATAGTTAAATTCTGCACAGAGGTAAATGCATTCAGGAATTTGGGTAGTTTATGTGTTTAGCTAATGTAAACTGTTCAATTAATGTAATTGGCACAGTGAATGATAAGATTTCTTTATCACATATTTGGGATGTAGCTATGCTGGGCAATGATATAGTTATAATGTAACAGTGATTGCAATGGTTTAGGTGTACCTAATGCTGACTTACCTTATTTGACAAATAATGATGTTTATATTTTATTATTCATCCTTTCTCTTTTCTGATTTTTAATTCAATGCTTAAGCAGTAAAACGTGGATTGTAAGTGGGCTGTAGCACATTATAGTTGTTGATTTCTTCATTTCCTTACTATGTGGCACGTCTTAATGCAGTGATATTCACTTGAGTCCCATTTATTGACAAATCAAACTGAAATAAATGGGACTTGCTTCTAGAACTGACATATTACTAGATAATGCCAATTTTGAGATGAACTGACTTAAGCCCACCACCCTTGCTGCAGACAACCTGCCAGCAGACTACCTAAGTATTGCTACAGAAGTAATCACCTACGCTGTATCTATCCTCATTAACAGATCCATTTCTGATTATCTAGTCCCAGAGATCTGGAAAATCTCTCACGTTATTCCTTTACATAAAGGTGACAATTCAACTGAACTATCAAATTATCGACCACTTTACTATCAAATTATCGACCTACCTGTATCTATCCTCATTAACAGATCCATTTCTGAACATCTACTCCCAGAGATCTGGAAAATTTCTCGCATTATTCCATTACATAAAGGTGACAATTCAAATGAACTTTCGAATTATCGACCAATTGCTATCTTATCACCCTTAGCTAAGATCATAGAGAGATGTATACACATACAACTCATGGACTATTTACACACAAATTTCTATCCAATACACAGCACGGATTTCATCCTTACCACAGTACCACATCTGCCTACCACAGTACCACATCTGCCTAATGTCATTCACGAACACAGTTAATCAACACAGAAACATAGGCAACTTTATTTCTACTATCTTTCTTGGCCTGTCAAAGGCCTTTGATATGGTCTCACATACTAAGCTTATTTCAGTACTCACTGGAGTGAAACTGAGTCAATTTACACTAGCCTTGTTCTAAGATTACCTAACTGGTTGCCAACAAGCAGTCAAATGGCAGCAAACCCTCTCCCCTCTACTACCAGTCACCCTAGGGGTCCCTCAAGCCTTTATTCTTGGCCCCCTACTCTTCTCACTATTTACTAATAACCGCCATACTTATCCCACACATGCTACAGTTGTGCAGTGTGCAGATGATTCCACCCTATCTGTGCTGCTCATTCCTTACAATTGCAACTCATAACTCAGACCTCTCTTTCCGAAGTTAACAGTGCACAACTATTTCTAAACCCTAACAAAACAAAGCTCATGCATTTCCAGCCTACAAGAACAAGAAATTATGTACTCATCATAACGTTCGATGTATGTAGTCCATCTCGCCTCACATTCTTACCTGGGGTTCAGAGCCGAATGTCGGTTTCTACTCGGCCAAACTTTTCTAGCTCGAAGTCTTTCTACTGGCTGGGCTAAGAAGGTATCCCATGCTGCACTGCTCTATATCCCCAGATCTAGTTTGCTGCGAACACCAGCACTCATTCTTTATGCATAACACCGCCCAAGGAAAGGAAGAACAAACCAAGAATGAAGGGAGCTCTGAAACCAGACCTAACCTCCAAAATCCTCCAGGAAGGGGAAAGGGGGAAGGAAGGGGGGGGGTAAGTAAGAATGTGAGGCGAGATGGACTACATACATCGAACGTTATGGTGAGTACATAACTTCTTGATGTTATGTAGCCCAATCTCGCCTACATTCTTACCCGTGGGACAGCTTCCCTAGCACCTAAATCCTGGGAGGCTCAGTGGAAAATAGTCCTGAGCACTGTGGAACCAAAGGAAGACCTGCCCCTAGGTACCACATCCAACTTGTAGTGAGTGACAAAGGTGTGAGGAGATGCCCAAGTAGCCGCAGCACAAATATTATCCATAGACAATCTGGCCTGATAGGCTGTAGATGTAGATACAGACCGAGTAAGTGAGCCTTCACCGGGAATGGTAGATCTCTACCCCCTGAGGAATAAATGAAAGAGATGCAACTGGAGATCCACCTGGACAGCTTGACTTTGGAGACAGGAGACCCAACTCTGTTTTCCGAAAAGGAAACAAACAACTGATCAGATTTTCTGAGGTCTTTGGTTCTGTGCAGATAAAAACGTAATTGTCTTTGTACATCCAATTGGTGAAATTTAAATTCTGCCTTGTTTGAGAACTGGGGGAAAAACACTGGCAACTCAATAGATTGATTAAGATTACTGATAGATGCCACTTTGGGAAGAAAGGAAGGGTTCGGCCTAAGAGAAACCCTGTCCTTATGAAAAATCAAGTATGGGGGTTTTATTGATAGAGCTTGAATCTCTGAAACGTGTCTGGCTGATGTGATGGCTACTAAAAAGACAGTCTTCTAGGTCAAGAATTTTAAATCACAAGTAGCTGCGGGTCCAAAGGGTGATGTAGTAAGTGCCTGTAGAAAAAATTTAAATCCCAAGGCATGATAGGTTTTCGATACAGGAGGATGGAGTAACAGAGTGCCCTTCTGGAAAGCCTTACAGAGTCTGTGAGCCATCAGACTAGGCTCATTAGCAACATGAAAGTTAGAAATCGCTGCCAGTTGGACTTTAATGGTGGCGGATGCTGAGCCCTGGTAAAAAAGCATAGACAAGAACTCCAAAACAGACAAAATTGGAGTTGTGTAAGAGTCAATCCCTTGGGTATGAGTCCAGATTGAAAATCTCTTCCATTTACTAGAATAAATCTTCCTGGTAGAGGGCTTATGAGAGGAAGATAAAATATGGACTACCTCCGGCGAGAAATGGTGAAGCCTAACTAAAGATGGAAGTGGAGTAGCCAGGCCATCAACCGGAGGGTCTGCAGAGAGGGATGGAGCTGCCCTGACATGTGTGTCAGTAAGTCTGGTTGTGGATCCAGAATCCAAGGCACGTCCACAAGGTAGGGATGGAGAAAGGGGAACCAAACCTGACGAGGCCAGTGTGGGGCAATCAGAATCATTCTACTCCCCAAGGATTGCGCTTTCTGAATAACCTTTGACAGCAAGGGGACCGGAGGAAAGGCATATAGTAGACTGGAGGGCCAATCGTGGACCAGAGCATCCCTGGGTGACTCCCCCTGAGGGGGAATCAATGTGAAGTAGCTGCTGCATTTGGCATTGAGGGGGCTGGCAAAAAGGTCGCAGCAAAGCTGACCCCATCTGCGGAAGATCTGTTCCGCAACTTGACAGTTCGGGGACCACTCGTAAATCATCAGAATAGCTCTGCTTAGCCTGTCTGCAATCACATTGGACTTTCCCGGAATGTGCGTTGCCACCAGAAAACGTTGGGAAGACACTGCCCACTGCCACACTCGCATGGCCTCTCTGCACAGGGGATATGACTTGGTTCCTCCCTGCTTGTTCAGATACCAAACCACTGACATATTGTCCGAGTGGATTGCAATTGCCCGAGAGGGAGAAAGCTTTGAAGTGCCTGCAGCGCAAGTAGCACAGCTCTCATCTCCAGGACATTGATATGCAAATGTATCTCGTGCTCTTGCCACGTGCTTTAGACTGTCCTGCCTAGGCATCTGGGAGGCATCCATGGTCACCGTGGCAATCAGGGGCGGTGGAACGAAGGGTTTTCCCGTGTCCAGATTGTCGGTGCAAAGCCACCAACTGAGATCCTGTTTGCACTTGTCCGTTATTAGAATAGGGTGAGAAAGTGGAAGCCGTTGGGGAGACCACTGGGCAAAGAGAAGCCACTGAAGGAGCCTCACATGTAACCTTGCTTGAGGGACTAACATAATTGTCGCAGCCATAGTCCCCAGGAGTTGGAGAACCTATCTTGCCTTCGCTCTTCTCAGAGGGAGCAGGGTGTGAACTTGTTGTTGTAGGACTGTGATTCTTTCCTGTGGTAGAAATGCCCGCATGAGGATGGTGTCTAGCTCTGCACCTATAAAAGTGACATGCTGTGAGGGCAACAAGGCAGATTTTTCCCAGTTCAATGTTATGCCAACTGTTGACACAGAGTTATGGTGGCATCCCTGGTCTGAATTAGTAGATGCCTGGTGGTGGCAGTGAGGAGCCAGTCGTCCAGATAAGGAAACACCTGTTATCCTTGACGTCTCAAGTGAGCCGTCACCACTGCCATGCATTTGTTGCACACCCTGGGGGTTGTGGTGAGACCAAAGGGCAGGG
Source organism: Protopterus annectens (assembly GCF_019279795.1). Lineage (NCBI taxonomy): Eukaryota > Metazoa > Chordata > Ceratodontiformes > Protopteridae > Protopterus > Protopterus annectens. The sequence continues at coordinate 268,075,119 of NC_056743.1, forward strand.
CTCAAAACTGAAAATGACTGGCTCCCACCCAGAAGCGTAGGTGACTCCTGGATGCCCTGTCCATTTTGATATGGCAGTAAGCGTCCTTGAGGTCGATGGAGCACATCCATACTTCTTTTCCCAACAATGGGAGAATAGACTGCAATGTGACCATTCGGAACGTGGACCTTTGTGTATGATCGTTCAATCAGCTGAGATCTAATATGGGTCTCAGGTCCCCTGTTATTTTCAGCACCAAAAAGAATCTTGAGTAAGTCCCTAATCTGATCTGGTCTGAGGGGACATGTTGGATGGCTCCTTTTTCTAGCAGCTTTGAAACTTCTGAAGCTGCGTAATCCCATTGACTGGGTGGAACATCCAGGATTTTCCTGACTGGAAGGGGGTCTGACGAAAAGGGAATGACATAACCTCCGGAAATTATTCTTAAAACCCATTGGTCCTGGGTGATGTCTTGCCAGGCCTCTGGGTATAATGATATTCGACCCCCGACTGGCTCCGGAAATGCACAGTTGGGCCTCCCATCAGGAGCGACAGTATGGAGAACCGCGAAAGGAATTGCGGTCTCCCAAGTTGCGGGGGCCTCTTCTGCCTCTAGGGCGGTGTCTCCCTGAATAACCCCCCTCCTCTGCCTCTGGAGGGGGGCTCACCTTGTGCACCGGGGAAAAAACCTCTGTGATTTCTTGAACCACATTTTTCCGCCCCTTTGGGCCTTGGGATAAGGCCTAGAGGGAAAGGAAAAAACGGACCCCTACAGCAGACATAGTTTTCCCTTCCTGCTCGCACCTGGTGAGGGTGTCTTTCACCTTAGTTCCGAACAAAGAGGAACCATCAAAGGGGGCGTCGGTGAATGAAGACTTGAAGGCCTCCACGAAATGACAAAGGCGCATCCAGGCCTGCCTCCTAAGGGCGACTCCTGAGCTTGCTGCCCTACTCATTTCCTCGGCTGCATAAGAAATCAGCCTCATGGAGGAGTTAACGATGGAATTGAGGGTAGACATCTGGGGATTAACCATCTGGGTCACCGCCTCAGAAACGTTACCCATGAGAGTATCTCCAAGCTTCTTAAGGAGATCTCCCTGGAGCCATGTAAAGTGAGATAAGTAGCTCAGCGACCGTAAGGTAAAGGTCGCTGAAGAGAGGGTACGCTTCCCCTACTAGTCCATGGTCCTAGACTCCTTGTTAGGAGGATGGACTGTGGAAGAAGTCTCGGCTAATTCCTTCTGAATGGCTTCTGCCACCACCATGGCATCCACAGGGACTCCCTTGGACAGAAATTCCTTACCCGTGGGAGCAGACAGAAATTTATTGGGTCTCCTGGGGACTGGTTCCACAGAGTCAGGGTTCTCCCACACTCTGCGACAAATCAAATCCAGGAGCTCGTCGAATGGTGGAGACACCCAAGAGGCGGAGGGCTGAGCACCGAAGGCCTTCAGGAAGACCGACTCCTCCTCGGAGGGGGCTTTGGACGGCCAGTCACCTCCTTGTTTCAAGATCTCTAGGATGTCAGAGAAAGAAACATCCTCAGAGGATGACTTGGGGGACCCCTCCGATTCCTCGAGGTCAGTATCTGAGGTGAGAGACTCATCCTGGGAGTCTATGTGCTTCCTCTTGCACGTTTTCTGTCTAGGGGGCTCCTCAGGCAAGCACTCTGAGGGGCTCTCAGAAACTTGGGGACCACTCATGGGGGTACCCTGAGAACCTTGGGGCTCCGCTGTCTAAAGATAGGTGGTGATCAGAGACCCACACCAAAGTGATAGGGGACAGAATGACCGACCCGCATGATGTCGCTGATGATCTGGTCAGCGCACTCCGCATGGCCTCAAAGGCTGGTCCCCCTGAGTCTGAGGAGCGACCAGCCTCCGAAGCCATGACAGGAGTCGGACTTCCCAGCGCCGAAGCACCAAGAGGGAGACTAGGAACCGAGAGATGTCCCGAAGCCTCTCCCTCGGGTCAGACTGAAGAATCCCGAGTCCTGAACCCTGTGGACGGCGCCGACGGGGTCGGAGCTGACGTCGGCACTGATAAGCCAGGAGGGGCCATCGGAACCGACCTGGAAACATCACACGGAGCCGAGCACTCCAGCTCTGAATGCTGGGATGCGCACGGAGGAGGAAGAATCGAAGTAGGTTGCAGGATGGGCTCCGGAGCCGACTGGGACGGAGCCGAAAACAATTTTGCCAAGACCGGTGACTGAAGGAGTCTCTGCACCACTCTATTGATGTCCACATCTGATAGTGTCCTGGAGGATTTGGAAGACAGGGAGGGAGATCGAGATCTCCTCTCAGGTGATACTTGTCTAATACTAGGCGATCGGCTCCAAATAGGTTCCAATATCACTGGAGCCGATGCCGGTTCCATCACCACTGAGACTTCCTGCGGCCCCGAAGACAGTGGAGCCAAGGATGTTGAAGCTGATTTAGCTACTTTCTCTGGTGGCTCCGAGGAGACTGAAGGAGCCGGAGACCTCTTTTTTGACTTAGTGGTTTTAGCTTTAGAGCTGGAAGCAGATTCCAGACCCTCTTTGAAAGAGGGTTTCAGAAGTCCCTTCAGAATCAGCTTATTTATTTCTTTCCTGAAGGACCCTAGGACTAAATGCATGACAGAAGCTGCAGGACTCCTGCAGATGGATTTCTCCCAGACAATGTACACATACAGAATGTCTATTGGTAATGGACATTTTATAGCCACACTTTGAGCATTTTTTGAAGCCTGAGGGCTTGTGCTCCTTAGAATCTTTAGACATCATAAAGAATTAACAACAATCACCAAGACAAAAATCACAGGCACGGAAACGACTGGAAAACACAGTCACAGACTTACACCACACTTAACGAAAAAACTACCACTAGCAAAACTGTAACAAACGATCCTCTGACACACACACCCAATAGAGGGATTAGGACTAAAACCTCTAAATTAAATGGTTTTAGACCAGAAAGTTAGAACACAGGGAAGCAAGGGGAAAGACTAGGTCGTCTAACTGAAATGGGCCTAGCCCGTTGGAACAGCTAGTGCGATACCACGGAAACAATCACACACACACAAAAAATTTTCACAAAATAACACCAAACGATCACTAGCTATTAAAATAGCTTTTTGTTTGTAACAAATTCTCTCAAGAAGAAGAAAAACGGTTACTTAGCCACAGCCAAGAGCGAGACCACGTCCGAGCTACACAAATGGCAAACGAGATCTGGGGATATAGAGCAGTGCAGCATGGGATACCTTCTTAGCCCAGCCAATAGAAAGACTTCGAGCTAGAAAAGTTTGGCAGAGTCGGAGCTGACATTCGGCTCCGAACCCACGGGTAAGAATGTAGGCGAGATTGGACTACATAACATCCACTGTTTCCATCATCCCTTTCAGTATGTTATCAGCAAATAACCATAATTGAACTCGTAACCCATACCAAGCTCCTAGGAGTAGAAATTGACACCAATGTGAGATTTGATATTCATATTTCCCAAACCATAAAGAAAGTACATAAAAAGCTTGGCTTACTGTATAGAAACAAGCAATATCTTACTACAGCCACAAAAGTCACCATAGCACAAACACATTTCCTCTCACCTCCTCTCTAAGTTTCCCCTATTCTAATTAATTTAAGGAAATCTGAAGTATCAAAAGTTGAGTCATGTTATAATAAAATTGCCAGGTTTGCCTCTGACTCTCACTACAGGACGCATCACTGTATAGCACTCAGGCAACTCAAATGACTTGGACTTCCCCATCTTGTACTATATAGTCAACTTACAATGGCCGAAAAAATCCTTAACCAACCAGAACATACCCCTGCCTTTAAAAATCTACTACACCCGTACTTCACCAATTGTGTACTTTGCTCTAGCAACAAATCCCTACTAAACGTGTTAAAGTCCAACAATACTGCAGGGGACTCTCTGTTCACAAACTATATTGCTAGAATCTGGAATACATAGCCCACTGATATAATAACTACTAACAACCTATCCAACTTTAAACAAAAACTCAAGTGCCACCTATCCAAAACAAAACTATGCTCCTGTACTAGCCCTGGCTAGCTTCCCTGTCCTACAAAACTATAAACCGCACAGCCTAAATACTCACACTAGTATAACTAAACACAAATCCTTCAATGAGTTGCACCTTTAGCTATGTGATAATTTGACTGTCTTTGTAATTCCTGAGCAATCTATTGTTTTGAGAAAGTGCTAAATAACTTCTAATTATATATACATAACAGACAACCATGTGCATGCAGAAGCTTATTTGTGAAAATGTGTTGTAATCTCTCTTAAAGCAGTGTAAAACCCTGCCAATGTTATCATGTCTAGTAATTCTGCTGTCATGAAAATAATATACTAACTCATGTGATTTATATGTTCTCTATCTGTGGAGCTATTCTCCCCGGGCCTCCTCTGAAAAAGGACTTGTATCTAGTCGGACTTTCCCGGTAAACAAATGTAAAATAAATAGTAATAAATAAATAAATAACTTAAGTATTGTTGAGTTTGACCTACTGTAATGGCAGATTGACTCACATAAGCGACAGTTTTCTGAGTTACCTGCAGATTTTAATAACTGCTTAATACATTAGTTAATGAAGAGCAATGAATAATTAACATAATCTTGTAAATGATTATTGCACTTAGTACTTTAACTTTTACTTCCCTCCTGTAGTCATGTTAGAGTTCTAGAGAGTCCAGGGAAAGGAAATATTTCTAGACATGTTTCAATACTGCAACAAAAAGAAAATGCCCATCAGCCAACTTAATTACATCAGAATATTTTCACTGTCTTGCTGTATGACCATTGTGAAGCAAATGGAATGAGTAACATTTTCTATAGCTTTTTAACCTGTGTTAAAGCTCAGTCTCGTGGTAGAGGTGGTACATGCTTATCTGATTCAACTGTCTTTCATTACTGTGACATGGCCACAAAGACTCCTTAGTAACTGAGAAATATAAGATACAAAGAAGTACAAATAAAATAAGTAATATTTTGAGTTAACAAAGCACTGTTGAAAGGTGACAGAGGGCTTCTTGCACTGCAAAAGACATAACCAAGTGATCATAACTTTTCATTTACTACAAAGATATAACTAGCAGATCACAGTTCACAGAATGTCCAGAGTTTTGCCTCACATTTTTGGTCTGTTTCTCATAAATGCATGGTTTTCTAGCAAATCATTGAGGGTTGAAGTCAGAAAACTAATGAAAGGCATTTCAGTTTCAGACTTCATACCCATCAGAACATTCATGCTAATGCAAAACCTGTACCTCTATCAACTTTCTATGTTTGTAAGTGCAATATTTAAAAAGTGTCCCTAGTTTTGGGCCTTTGCCTCCCCATTAGTTATGGCTTTGTCCAGATTTCTTGCTCTAAGAGATTGAGAGGTATGCCAGTTAATCACAGGCTTTTCATTTACTGCCAAGATAACCAACTGGACACTCTGAGTCAGTTAAGAATATAAAATGCTGTTCTGGGGCAGTGTTTGGAAGTGTCTCACAGCTACCTAATTTCATGACTCATTGCAAAATACATATCATAACTAAAGACTGGAAACTATATCACTGACATTTACATTTTAGTGAATCAGCTAAAGGAAAGAGCATTTTTACAGTATGGATATTTTGCTGTTTACTATGGGTTGCATGAGATCATGCAAATTAATCACACTACTGAAATGGTAAGGAAATTATAATATCACCATTACTGACACAGAGAGATTATAATATCACCATTACTGACATTAAGTATTCTGCTAAGAAAATGCAGAATTGGCTTTAGAATGTACCAAGTGGATTTACTGAAAGGAATAAAGAGCATGTTGTTGAATGTTTGGGAAAGTAGCAATTGCATAAACAGCATTTAAACAATTCTTTCTAATTCAGCCTCAAAACTTGAGATGCCATATCTGATTCATGACTTGATTTTAGTAATGAGGCCAATGAATAGGGAAGCCACAGTCTGTCTTCCACATGTTATGGGATATGTTTCCTTTGATTTCACAGCAAGAGGAACATGAGGTATACCTGAAGGGGCAATGAAAGGGATGATTTACGGAGCTGGGAAAATGCATTTAGACTTGTTCACACTGGTATTTTTCATTAATTTGTTGTCTTTCTCAGCCTTTTTATTTGGTTATGAGGTGTGTTTTTCTTTTTTTTTGAAACACCCCTGCAGCCGCCTTCTGTTACACAGTTCTCCATGCTCACAATGAAACATGCTGCTTAAAGCATCACAGCCAGTTTGATGTTATAAAAGAGAATTGTTTGTTTTAGGGAGCAGAGCATATAAGTGCATACTTCTTAAATCAACAATAAAGAATAAATAACTGCATTTGTGCCAATTACCCTGTTAATGAATGTAGTAAGTAGTGTGTCATTGAACATCTTTTCAATACATTTTTTAAAAGAAATTCACTTAAGTCAATCAGTAAAATAAAAACAGAATGTCAAGACTCATGCAGGTCTTACTTTATGAAGCCTATGCTGGTCGTAAGACGTTTCAGTACTGATTGAGGGCTCAGTGTCTGTTATTCTAAAAGTGTATTAATTCTGGTTTAAGCACTTGGGCTTTCAGGCCAGTTATTTTACATTAAGAGGGTTCGTGGTCTGGACTCTTGTGGGAGGAGAGGCTGGACTCTGCCCTTCTGAGCTTGGAATTTCTGGTTGAAGGCTTATAGTGCATGCATATCTGAACTGCTTCTTACTGAAGTTGGTGCGCCTTGTTTGCTGTGGCATAGACTGGATTCGGACCTGCTGGATCTAGCTTTGTTTGTGTAACTTGAGCACTAATCCAGGCATTCTCTAAAGTATTCAATTGTATTTATTACTGCTTGGTAGTAACTTGATTAAAGTGTAGCTATCATTCTAAGTCTTTTGGATTAAGCACTTGGGCTTCAGACCAGTTGTTTTACATTAGGAAGGTTTGTGGCATGCACTGTGGTGGCAGGATAGGTAGCTTTCATCCTTTTAAGTTGGGAACTGCTGATTGAGAGCCCAGTGTCTGTTATTCTTAAAGTGTATTAGTTCTGGTTTAAGCACTTGGGCTTCAGGCCAGTTATTTTACATTAAGAAGGTTTGTGGTCTGCACTCTTGTGGGAGAAGAGGCTGGACTCTGCCCTTCTGAGCTGGGAATTTCTGGTTAGAGGTTTATAGTGCCTGAATATTTGAACTGTATCTTACTGAAATTGGTACACCTTGTTTGCTGTAGCATAGACTAGATCCAGGCCTGCTGAATCTAGCTTTGTTTATATGCTTGTTGTTTGTTTGCTTGTTATTTCCCTGGAACGCTAATTCCACCTAATACGCGGCTTCTCAGCGCTTCTGTGTATCACTAGTGATATCTGCATTGCTTACTGTACTTATTTCCTTGTTTCACTTGAAAGAAAGTTACTGTTTGTCATTTTTGCATTTAAGTTACCTGTAATACATTGCACTTAGTTACCTGGCACTTGCTCACTAAAGCAATTATATAAGTCAGCACTAAAAATTAAAAGCACTATACCCTCACTCCCCACTGGCCCTGGTTTTCAATTATTAAGGAATTCCCAATATTATTCTAGCATATCTAAAGGTCAGTTGTCAAACTCCTCTCCGGTCCAGCTGGTGAATCTGGGAATCTTGAGGCAATGTTACAACTGCCTCATGTACACAGACAACCCTCTCCTCCTCCCAACAAATTCCAACACATGTGAGAGATGCAACCATATAGCCAAACTGGAGGCTAAGCACTCTCTACTCAGTACTGGCATAACCAGTCAGGAGGAGAAGGAAACCACACTCACTACAATTCCAGTCTCACATAGACCTACCACGACAGCAAACCAAACACATAATCACACAAAAACATACTCAGAGGCTCTAAATAAAGATCTGCCGAAGCAGCAGAGACCTTCAAAGCAGACACCCAAGCAGCCGCTACCCCAAAACAAAACACGTGCAACACATATCTCACAAAGCCAGTGTGCCAAACAGTCACAGCCCTTAAGACTAAACAACACACCTGATACACTTGTAATAGGTGACTCTATCGTCAAGCACACTGACGTCCCGCTCACCAGGCTGAACAAGGAGAGGGTCACGGTGAGCAGCCTGTCGGGCGCTAGGATCTGCCACATAACACAAGCACTCAGGTCACTCCAAGGCAAGTACAAATATGACTCAGTCATTGTCCATGCTGGTGTGAATGACCTGAGACGTACCTCCTGGACTACATGAAAAGAGACATAAAGGAGCTCTCTGAGCATGTAGCCCAGGCCGGTATGACCCTGACCTTGAGTAGCATCTTACCCTCACCAAGAATGATGCCACAATATGAAGACAAGATGATCAATTTCAACAATTGGCTTAAGTACTGGTGTCATTCAAAGGGGATCCAATGCCTGTCAGCTTGGGATGATATGCTCGACAAGCCATAATGCTTCGCTAGGGACGGCTTGCACCTGTCACCCCTGGGCTTTCGGATATTGGCAAAGGCTCTTGCTACCCGCATAGTGCCTTTTTTAGGCAAGGCTCAAAAGACAAACCCACCTCCATAGGTATCACAAGGGATAAGAAACTAAGAGTAATGCTACTGAACGCCAGAAGTCTAAACCTCAAGATGCACTTTTCGAAACTCTCCTTAGCATGGAGAACATCGATATCTGTGCAGTAACAGAAACCTGGTTCAGGGCTCCCGAGAGCACCCCAGCACTACGAGGTTATACCTCATACCATGCTTTTCGGCCCCAAAACTTAGACCGAACCACAAAAGGAGGGGGAGTATCGATATTCATCAAAGATACCCACACCTTCAGGTTGGTGGCAAAGCATGAAGCATCAGAGACTATCCATGTGCAACTAACAGTCGGTAAAACTGCCTTCCAGTTTAAAGCCTGCTACAGACCACCCTCCCAAACCCAGGAACCCCACTCGGCCTTCCTGAGAACACTGGAAAATATGAAGGTCTCTCCAAACACCATTATATTGGGCAACTTCAACTACCCAAACATAGAATGGGAGCATTACTCTAGCTCCAACACCCTAGCCCAAAGGTTCCTAGAATTTATAAACTCAAATGCTATGGAACAACTTGTTACCACTCCCACAAGAGGGGAAAACATACTGGACCTGATCATCACCAACATGGGGCCTCTATGCTCCAGACCAGAAATGTATCCCTCACTGGTAAGATCAGGCCATAAACTAATCTCACTGGATATTCACATCCCGACCCCACCCCCTGCCCAGAAAACCACAGTGAAAAACTTCTCTAATGCAAATTTCACACTCCTCAAAACTGAGGTGGAATCCTTCAAAGCCCCCGGGCCTGTGGAAAATGCAGCCCAGACCGCAGAATCGTTTATAAACGCATTCTATGAACACCTTCAGGAATGCATGGATCATGCGATCCCAAATAAAACCAAGACCCAATCCTCCAAAGGCAGACGTCCTCTCTGGTGGACCCCAGCCATAAACAAACTGTACAATAGAAGGAGGAAGCTCCTACATGATAGAGCAAAATCCCAAAAAGGGAAGGCATCACTGATCAGTATTAGCAAAAAAGTACGGGCACACATAAAATCGTCTAAGGCCAGCTTCGAGAGAAAAATTGCACAGGACACTAAGGATAATCACAAGGTTTTCTTTAGTTATGTTAGGAACCTGGGTGGTAATTCCCAGATATGCTCAGAATTAGTCCAAAATGACAAAAAATACACCGAACCCACAGACATTGCCAACATCCTAGCTGACAGGTTCAGCGCAAACTTCCCCCCCCCCTCCCCACCAAAAGGGCAAATATCTATCCCAGCAGAGTGCTGCCTCCCTGACATCTCAGATGCTCAGGTAAGAGCCGCCCTCTCCAAAGCAAAAACACAGCATCAATGGGACCAGATGGTGCCCCAGACTGTCCTACATGAACTCCAAGAAGAGCTAAACTCAAACATAAAACTACTGTTCAATCTCAGCCTTACTACAGGATATGTGCCCAAAGAGTGGCATACAGCAACAGTGGTCCCTCTCCATAAAGGTGGTGCCTCAACGGATCCTGGAAACTATCGCCCCATAAGCCTGACTAGCTTGGTCTGCAAAGCTATGGAAAGGATCATCATGGACCTCATAAATAAAGATATTGGGGACCTACAAACACTGGATCCTACCCAGTTCGGCTTTGTTAAGGGCAGATCCTGCCTCTTAAACCTGGTTGATTTCTTTGAAACAGTCACCAAGGCCATTGACGAGGGGAAGGTGGTCCACACAGCCTACCTGGACCTCGCCAAAGCCTTAGATACAATACCCCACTTGGGCATTATAGATAAGCTCACCAGCTTAAATATAAACCCCTATGTCACTAGATGGATTGCAAACTGGCTCAAGGACAGAACCCACATGGTTAGACTTGCTGGAGCCATGTCAGACTCCAAACCAATTACAAGTGGTGTCCCACAAGGCTCAGTCCTGGGACCTCTCTTGTTCGGTATATATTTCTCGGAGGTACAGGCCAACACGGAAGGACTGTGGCTGACCAAGTTCGCAGATGACTGCAAACTGGGCGCCATAATCGACTCTCCAGCCGACACAAGCATCCTCCAAAAGGGCCTTATAGAAACAGACAACTGGTGCCAGAGCCATGGCCTCAAGCTAAATGCCAAAAAGTGTATAGTCATCCCCTTTGGCAAAAACAAAGTGCCCACAAATTACCACATAGGTGGTAATCCATTAAGTACAGAAGACGTAATTAGGGACCTGGGGACCCAAGTTGATAGCAATCTCTCATTTGATAACCACATGGCCAAAGTGGTTAGAAAAACATTTTATATAGCCCACCTAATCATGAAGGGATTCACATCTAGATCAGGGGAGGTCATCGTGCCTCTTTACTCATCCCTCATCAGGCCCATAATTGAGTACAATAACCCCTTTTGGGATGTACCTTACCAGACACCTGCAGCAACTGGAAAGACCCCAAAAGTACCTCACCAAGAGGATCAAAGGGCTCAAACAGATGCCATATGCTGCCCGGTTAAAGAAACTCCAGCTCTACTCAGTGGCATACCGCCTGTTCAGAGGCGATCTGTGCCTGACGTATAAAGCCATGTCCAACCTGGAATTAATGGACATGCTGCACCTCAGAAAATCCAAATCCCATCGAGCTACGTGCTCGAGAGACTTGAACCTCAGCACTGAAATAAATAGGACATGTTGGAGGGACAGATTCATAACCCAGAGGCTCCCTTCACTCCGGAATAAAATCCCAGTCCAGGTTAGGCAGAATCCCTCATTGACTCTCTTCAAGAGAAATCTTGATGAGTGGATGGGAGATCGTAGGTTTACCCCGGGTATCACTTCTGTGTCACTGTTAGACAGAGGCACAGTATACTAACCTTGAAAAAGGGCATAGCAAAATAAATTTAAAATGGGTAGTGAAATCCAAACACATTCTGGCTAGGCTTATAAATGCCCTAGGGCAGATAGCCTAGTATGACCCTATGAACCTATGAAACATGGCTGACAACGATCACTTGCTCTGGGTCTCAAGCCATCTACTGCAAGTATATAAAAGGTATGCAGAGATCTTAAATGAATTTCATCAAATTTTTAACAGTTTACAAGTAATGTTAGTCTTTCAAGAATCATCAGACAACCAACAGACGTGTGTTTAAAAATAGGATAGCTGTATTGTATACAGTTGTATGCCCGGGTAGGCTGAGAGCATACCGAATACTGTGACCCACCCCTCATCAAGTGCAGCAGAGACCAGAGACCTCCACTCCTACACTAATACTAACAATGTTGAGTGTATTTTGTTTTTGGTGTCACTACTCTGGTTATCCAGCCTAGTAGTGATTACTGGCTTTCTCCCATTGGAACAGCCATATTATTGGTCATCCTGTATCATCCCCAGTTGTTGTGTTAGCGATTGCTGTCAATCCCAGCTGGTGTGTTAGTTATTAATGCTACTCCCATAGAGCTTCCTGGGACATGGGTGGATATGGTAGGTTCACCTCTACTGGCTCACATGTTCTGTGGTCAGTCTCCACTTCAGGCAGCAGAGGCATTTAACTCCATCAACCTAACACTGCCCTATGTATCTGTAAATGAAGCACGTAATTATAAACTTTCACTGCCCACACTTTAGTGGCATTGTGTTGGATGGTAGAGTTTTCACTGTGTGATACCTTAAACCTCCTATGATGGAGGCCCATGGGATATACACAAATGATCCTTTAAGGACATCAGTTGTTTCAGATACGTGGCTTCTCTACATCCACTACTTTTTAAGTCTTTATGAATGCATACAGGCCAATGAAGCCAAACCCCACTAGCCGTGGACATGCGTGTCTTTGTCTTTTTATTAACTTCATCAGAACAGCATAACTAGATTGTTTGACTATACTTTAGAAACACAAAGTATTTAAACCCAGCTGATGCCTATAAACATTAAGATGCCTGAAAAATATCCCAACTAACATCCAAACCAAAATTTTAAAACTTCACACAGACAAACCATTCAGTAAAAACTTTAAAAAGAAAAAAATCAACCAGCAAAGCTAGAGTTTTTACTGTATAATACTTAAAACCTTCTGTGATGGAGGCCAATGGGATGTATACAAATGAACCCTTAAGGACATTGTGTTTCAGCTGTGTGTCTTCTGAATGCCCACAACTCTTGACTTTTTAAGTCTTTATGTATGCATTCAGCCCAGTAAAGCCAAACACCACTAGCTGTGGACATGTATGTTTCAGCATTTTTAATTGACCTCACCTGCACAGCATAAGTGGATTATTTGTCAGTAACTTAGAAACACATTTAAACCCATCCCATGCCCATAAACACTTCTTTTTACAGTTTTACTGAATGATTTGTCTGTGTGACCTTTTAACCCTTTGGTTTGGATGTTAGTTGGGATATTCTGTAGGCTTGTTCTTCATCATGATGTGAACAGAGAGTAATACTGAAACTACACAACTAACAGTGTTAGTAGGCCAAAGGCTGCACTCCTGCCATTGCTGACAAGTCATTCTGTTCCCACACAAGGAACTGTAGTCCAGCATAAGGAGGTGCTATCCTTTTGATGAAGTATTAAAATAGACTCTTCAGTTTGTGCTAAATGGGTGCCAAAGCTGCCATGACACTTCACTGTGAAAAGCATTGTATTATTTACCTTTTTAAACTAAATTTTATTTAGTTTACTGTACAGAACAGAATAAGACAAAAGCATTGAGGTTAAATCAATCCAAATTTCAATGCAACACTTAAGTGATTATAACTGGATACAACATGAAGCAAAACATTTCTTGACATAAAGGACATTAGAGATCATTAAGATCAGAGTACACATGTTACAAAAAAAGCCAGTATTAACAATTATTTTTATAAATATTCAACAAGATTCCCTCATATGTTCTACACCTGTTAACTAGATGCTTCAGTCCATCGGCCTTACCTCAAGGTTTACGTTTTTCTTCCCCTACAGAGCACTCCATTCATAATCCTTTAATGTGATAATATGTGAACCATTGACATGGTGATAAACTAAATTCCTCACATAGGGTTGTAAAACACTTCTGCTCAGTTCCAAATTCCCTGTGAGATCCAAAGTCTCCCCTGTACCTCCCCAATTGATTGAGTAAACACTGGGTGATATTATTAGTCAACGAATCAGTTGCAGCAAACCACCAGGAACAATGTTGCAATACTCAAGGAAAAAGAAAGTTCACAGTAGTAGAAACGCTTAATTTATTAAACAGGATAAAAACTTTCGGGATGTACCCTTCCTCAGTTAACAATGAATACATTTTTAAAAAAATCATCTCATTATATACACTTCAGTACATAACACATGACACAGCCAGCCAATAAAATGACACATCCAATTAACCAACAATTAACATAAAATGCACAAAGATAAAAATAAAAGTATATAAATACATATACATAGGAAGTTATAGTTATATAGTTATATCATGTATATTTCATTTGTTTTTCAACCAAATACGGCTTTATAGTGACCACGTTGTTCAAAGCAGGGAATTTGTCAGCATCTAATCTGGTTATCCACCCATATTCAGCAATATTTAATTTGTTGTTTGTATCACCCCCTCTTATATTCCTATAAACAACTTCCAACACTAAATTTAAATGTATGTGTACTACCATATTCATTGATATGCTTAGCTAAAGCATTTGTCATCACACTTCTTATATCAGATTTATGCTCTATAATTCGGTCTTTTAACCGTCTCGAGTATTTCCCTACGTAAAAACATGTGCATCTTGTACATGTACTTAAATAAACAACAAATGTTGTATTACATGTTGCCTGACATCTCATACTAAATTTGCGCTTAGTTGTTGCATGTTGGGGTCTTTTCTGTACAAGATGCAAGTGTTTTTATGTAGGGAAATGGTCAAGACGGTTAAAAGACCGAATTATAGAGCATAAATCTGATATAAGAAGTGTGATGACAAATGCTTTAGCTAAGCATATTAATGAATATGGTAGTACACATACATTTAAATTTCAAGTGTTGGAAGTCATTTATAGGAATATAAGAGAGGGTGATGTAAACAACAAATTAGATATTGCTGAATATGGGTGGATAACCAGATTAGATGCTGACAAATTCCCTGCTTTGAACAACATGGTCACTATAAAGCCCTATTTGGTTGAAAAACAAATTAAATATAAATTATATAAGAAGTATATACATATAACTTTCTATGTATATGTATTTATATACTTTTATTTTTATCTTTGCGCATTTTATGTTAATTGTTGGTTAATTGGATGTGTTATTTTATTGGCTGGCTGTGTCATGTGTTATTGTGTATTGAAGTGTATATAATGGGATGATTTATTTTTAAAATGTATTCATTGATAACTAAGGAAGGGTACATTCTGAAAACATTTTTCCTGTTTAATAAATTAAGTGATGTTCTTCGTGTTTCACTGTTGCAGTCATTACATTTGGGTAATCTGCTGGCAGGTTGCCCTCAGTCAGCCTGATTAACAAAGTCTTGGGTCTTGTGTTAGTTGCTGTCCTTTCTTCCATGACGGCAGGTCGTCAGGGATATAAAACATGCAGCCAACGCCATTACATCAGTCTTTCTTGCCGTGCGGTGCCCAAAGCAGAAGCAGTTCGCTAGTGTCAGTCAGCCGACTCCTGAAATTTTCATTTTTGAGTTTCAGAACTGAAGTCTTCAACTTAAAGCTAAGTACCTCGTTGGGGAAACTTTTTCTTGCTCCTTACCGATGTCAGTAAAAGTTAATAATTGCATTACTTGTGGAAAGCAAATACCTCATAAAGATTTTAATTCTTACTGTATTCCTTGCCTAGGCCCTGACCATGACGTACCTTGCTGTCAGTTTTGTGCTTTATTTAATCAGCGCACTATCCGTTGTCGGTACATTTTTGCCTCTAAATATTTCGGTTCTCATTTTAATTATCCAGAAATGTCGTCAGTTAGCCATCCGACTACTGGGATTCTGAAAAAACACAAAAGTAAAGACAGAGATAGGCCGCCGAGGTCCAAAACTGCCGACGATGCTTCTCCTAAGCCAGTCGCCAGTTCGCCGGTACTCAGTAAGGCGCTTTCGCAGCCTGTGATACCCGCTACTTCTGATTTGAGGCCTCTACTGAGACCCATTCAGAGTCCAGTATGCCACGAGATGCTTCACCTAAGGAACCCGCAGATGTCTCTACCTTGGATGGGTCTGGAGCTACTGTGCAGGCTTCTGAGGGTGTATTCAGGCCTACAGACTTGCATATTAAATCAACACTGCCTTCATTACTAAGGCCTAAATCTCGATCTATGCCTAAAAAAATGATGCCCAGGCCACATGTTCAGGCCCCTATGCCTAAAAAACAAATGATCAAACTGGCTGAAGATCTAATTACTCTAATCAGGGGTAGTCAACCCCCCCCCCTCCAAGAGGCCTAGGACTGAGCTTGATTATGAATCTTCTGATCAGGATTCTGTTTCTTCTGACTCTTCTAATGACCTGGATTTGTCCATGCCTACTTATGAGGATTCCATTCCCTCTGCTTCCCTTCCTGAGGATTTTTCGTTTGGGGAAACTTTACATACTTTAAGGGAGCATTTCCACTGGGAAAGTCAGGAATTTTCTGATTCAAAAAAGAGGCTTGGGGATTTCCTTCTTCTTCCTCAGCATAGGCATTTGGCTATACCTCCTATACTAAACATTGTTGATGATGTGTTCTCGGAATCCAGTATGGCCCCTGCTTCCCTGCCTCCGGCTGCTAGTAAACCTGACAGATACTACAGGGTTCCTGAGTCCCACAAGTTCCTTTTCAAAAATCCTATTGCAGATCCAGAAACCATTTCTCAGGGGCCCAAGGGCATTAAGGCTTCTACTGCTAAAAATCCGACCCCTTCTGATAGAGACTCCAGGGCTCTGGATAGATGCGGTAAAAAGGTTTATACTTCTGCAACCTTGGCAATCAGAGCTTTAAACTGCCAATTTCATATGTTAAAATATCAACAGCATATTATTGGACTGCTTAAATAGAAAATTATGTTGATTCCTGACTGTGTGGAAAATAAAGATTTACAGGATTTAATGCATTCTGCTGAACACCCGCGGTGGTGGTGCTGCGGTAGCGTTGTCGCCTCACAGTAAGACACTGTCCGGTTCGATTCTCAGCTAGAGCGCCTTCTGCGTGGAGACATGCGTGAATGGGTGCACCTTCATTGAAGGTTGTGCATCAGGGCTGGTAACTCGGCACGTAAAAATCAACTACCAATCATTAGCGGACCGGAGTTCCGCTGTGGTGACCCCTAACTGGGAAAAGCTGAAAGACACAACAACAACAAAAATGCATTCTGCTGAACAAGTTGGAAAACATACTTTGCAATGTGGTTTTGATTCTTTAGAGGCCTCCTGCAGGGCTGCTGTTACTGGGTCTGTGCTTAGAAGGCATGCTTGGCTTAAGGAGCAATCTTTGCCTGATCATGTTAAAGCTAAATTGTTGGATGCTCCTTTAAATCAGGACCGTCTGTTTGGCAATAAGGCTGAAGAAGTTTGAAGAAGAAGTCTTTTCCAGCCCCTTCCAGATCCTCTCAAGCCAAACCCAGGCACAGCAAAAACCCCAGGTTTCAGTCCCAGGGGACTCTCCGAACTAAGCAGTGGGGGGCCTCGACTTCCAAATCTGGAAATAACAAGACACCCCCCTATGGTAAACAGTCTCATTGACTTCCTTTTAAAATTACCAAGCACTTACCTTTTAACTGCCCCTTTGGGGGGAAAGATTGCTCTTCATGTAAAGAACTGGGAACTCATAACCCAGGACAAATGGGTTTTAAATATAGTGTCCCGGGGATACAGATTTCATTTCCACACATTGCCAACCAAATGGGTGGCCATACCTGCCCCCAAATCAGTGGGCATTGGCTCAAAACAAGTTCTTTCCCTCTTAAACATGGGGGCTATTCAACTGGTACCAGAATAGGAAAAGGGACAAGGTTTCTATTCTAGGCTTTTTCTGGTACCCAGAAAATACAAGTCATGGCATCCAATCCTGGACTTGTCTACTCTAAACACCTTTCTGGAGATTCCAAAATTCTAGATGATGACTCTTCACCAGTTACTTCCTATGCTAGGCAAAGATGCCTGGTTGGCAACTCTAGATTTAAAAGAAGCATACCTGCACAACCCAATCAGGGAATCTTGCAGAAGATACCTATGCTTCAAAGCAGGCTACATGCCCTATCAGTTCTCTGCACTGCCCTTTGGCTTGTCTACTGCACCCAGGGTATTCACAAAGTGCATGGCTCCAGTTATTGCATTTTGCAGGCAAAGAAATATTCAAATATATCCATACCTGGACAATTGTCTAATTCAGGCAGAAAACCAGGGCATACTTCTAAATCATTTGGCGTTTGTAAAAAGGGTTCTAACTTGTCTGGGCTACACCATAAACAAAACGAAATCACAGCTGGTACCCTGTCAACAGATTACATTCCTGGGTGCAAGCTTGAATACAACTGCCCAGATGGCTTTCCTCACACCAGAGAAGCAAATTAATTTGGTAACTTACTTCAAACAAGTGGCCACAAAAATCCTGCTATCTGCAAGACAAATACTGCAAGCTTTGGGCTTCATGGTCTCCTGCATTCTTCTATTTCCATATGCAAGACTGCATATGAGGAAACTACAGTGGTACTTAAAAAGTCTATGGAGTCAACATTGTCACAGCCTGGAAATCCCTATCATACCTTGCCTATGCCTGGAGTTCCTATGGTGGGCAGAGGCCTGCCACCAAAACAAGGGACTGCCATTCACACTACCCCCTGCCATCCAAACCCTAACTACAGATGTGTCAGACTATGCATGGGGGGCTCACCTGGCAGGGAAGTGCATTCAGGGCAAATGGAACCCAAATCAAATGCACCTACCTATCAATCAAAAAGAAATGTTAGCTGTACAGAATGCCCTGACAGCCTTCAAGGACTACATTCTTCCAGGACAACTAATGGTAAAGATGGACAACACCACAGTTATGTGGTACATAAACAAGCAGGGGGTACACATTCCTACCCCCTCTGCAGACTAGCCATGGCATTGTGGAGCACAGCCTTGAGCTACCAAATGCACCTACAAGCTCAATTCCTGCCAGGAAAATTGAATACACTGGCAGACAAACTAAGCAGAAAACTCATGTACCCACACGAGTGGAAATTGGAACCACGGATTTTCAACATGTTGACAAGCAAATGGGGGAGCTCAGACATAGATCTATTTGCCTCCACCCAGAACTACCAATTGGACAGGTTTTGCACAAGGACTCCCCACAAACAAGCCTGGAAAGTGGATGCTCTGTCCTTCAGCTGGAAAAACGTATCAGTCTACACATTTCCCCCTCTGCCTCTGCTCTCCAAAGTTCTGCTAAAAGTCAAACAGGACAAACCAAGGATGATTTTGATTGCTCCAGACTGGCTGTGCCAACTTTGATACCCACTCCTGTGCAGTGTGTCGCACATATCTCCATGGCACCTGCCTCAGACCCCTTCCCTGCTGTCTCAGTAGGAGAGCCAAATTCTGCACCCTCAGCTTCCAACATTGAACCTTGCAGCCTGGCTAATCACTTAAATTCACCCTTATCATCCCTCAGCAAACTTGTGATGGATGTCATCTTGGAGGTTAGAAGACCTAGTACTAGAAAATCTTATGCTGACAAATGGAAAAGATTCTGTGCCTGGAAACAATCTTTAGGGATGAGCACAGCAGCGCCCAGTTTACCTCAGACTTTGCAATACTTAACTGAGTTGCTTCACAAGGGCCTGTCTTTTTTTCCTCTATTAAAAGCCACACCTCAGCTATTTCAGCTCACTATAACACAGAACCACCCCTCTTCTCTCACCCTCTCCTCAAGCAGTATCTCAGAGGGGCAAAGAACTTGAGACCACCCAGCAGAGCTCCTACCCCTGCCTGGGACCTTAGCTTTGTTTTGGAGAAGCTCACTCTACCTCCTTTCGAGCCAGCTGCTACTGCAGACTTAAAATTCCTTTCTTGGAAAACAAGCCAACAGCTAGAAGGATATCTGAATTACAGGCCCTTATGGCAGTGGAGCCTTTCATCATCTTTCATGCGGACAGGGTATCTCTCAGGACCAATCCATCCTTCATGCCCAAGATGGTTTCCAGTGTGGCTCTTAATCAGTCCATTCATTTGCCAACCTTCTTTCTCAATCCACAGAACAAAGGGGAACGGATTCTGCATTCATTGGATGTGCACAGACAACTTAGATTCTACCTGGACAGGACTAAATCTCAAAGAAAATCTGAACAATTACTGGTAGCATTTGCTGCAGGGGCAAAGAGGAAGGCTATTTCAAAACAAACCATTTCTAAATGGATAAGCCATTGCATTCATTTCTGCTATAAGCACCATGGAAAACCTATCCCCCAGGGGATCAGATTTCACTCCACCAGGGCTGCATCTACATCTGCAGCCTTTCTCAGAGGTGTTCCTACCAGGGATATTCTAGAAGCTGCTACCTGGAGTTCTGTACATACTTTCACCAAGCATTATCATTTACCAATTTTCTCTAAATCCAGAGCTGGCTTTGCCACTGCTGTCTTGCAGGGCATTATAGCTGGCCCAAATGCTGTATAAATTCCTCATCCCAACCATAGCTTTGGGAATCTACCCAAATGTAATGACTGCAACAGTGAAACATGAAGAACATAGTACAGTTGTGTACACTTACCATAAATGTAGATGCTCGAGTGTATTCAGTGTTGCAGTCCTGGTTACCCTCCCTCCAGCCCCCTACTTTTCTGTGGCTATACCTCTACTTTCCTTTACTATGCTTAAAAGCCTTTTTGGTGTATTTGCTTTTGGTTGGAGGTACAATTTTGTGTTTTTAATTTTATTTGCTCTCCCTTAGGGAGGCACCTTACATCTGGGGCAAGAAAAACTGATGTAATGGCGTTGGCTGCATGTTTTATACCCCTGACGACCTGATGTCATGGAAGAAGGGACAGCACCCGACGCAGGACTCAAAACTTTGTTAATTAGGCCGACTGAGGACAACCTGCCAGCAGATTACCAAAATGTAATGATTGCAACAGTGAATACACTCGAACGTCTACATTTATGGTAAGAGTACACAACTGTACTTTTCTACTACTGTGAACTTTCTTTTTCTTGAGTAAACACTGGATGATGCCATATTGTGTATGTTGTTTCAGTTTCCCAGAACATATCCCACATATGTAATTCTTCCTCCTATAACTATCCATCTTAAAAATATCTGCTCAGACATCAGCTCTGTCCAGCCTCCTCTTTCATCCCCTTCCTTATCCTAATTTTCAATGACTTTTATAAAGCGATGGAATTGAAATGTTAGGGTGTAGCTTTTAATATGCAGGATACCTGTTCCACCATTACATCTAGGTAGACAGGCAAGGGACCTGGAGTTATGCCACCCAGATTTCCCTAATGTGGCGTCTTCTGTCAGTTCCTGAATTTGCTTGAAAAGTGGGTGCTGCATAGAAGGAGAAAGATTACATATCATGTGGAGGATGTGTGGCAGTATCATATTTTGCCTGTGATTGACCTCACGCTGGTTATTGTGGGCACTAAAATACACATATTGGCTACTAGTTCCATTACATCGACATTAATTGTGTCTGAAAGGGAAATCCCCAGTTTAAGCCCTAGATATATTAATTCTGTGATGACAGGCAAGGGGTAGTCATTAATATCTTGTGCAGATTCTTCCCTGCAAATAATGATGGATTTGAAGAAAATTGCATCTAAGACTGAAGTCTCTCCAAAAGTTCTAAAAACCTCCATAACATTCTTCAGGACTATAAAAATATTAGCACTCAAGAACATGCAGTCATCCTTAAAGAGCAGAAAGGAGTGCTGAGAACCATCTTTCTTAGATCAGTCATTCAGCACTGATTTTTCCTTAAGTAGGAGAAAAAGACTAGGGGACAATGGGCATCCTTGCCTTGTACCTCTGCTGTTAGTCCCTGTCCCAGACAAGCCACCATTAACTAGAATTTTAAAAGAGGGGGGTATAAAGCCATCTAACCATTTGTATAAAGGCATCTCCATATTTCCAGTAGCAGAGCACTTGGAATAGGAAATCCTTTTCATCTGTATTGAATGCCTTTCTTATATTAAATAACACCATTCCTAGCCACTTGCATGTAGTCCCGTGCTGATCCACCGAGGTCTCCAGTTCCCACCAATTGTCAGCCTCCACTTGGCCCCTAACAAATCTATCTTGTCTCCTTGGTATCAGGCATGGAAGCAATGCTTCCAATCTGGGTGCCAACACCTTTGCAAAATTCTTCAAATCAACATTATGAATAAGAGACATGGGTCTAAAGTTTTTCCATCCTGGCACTCCAACTTTATGTTTTGGGATCAAAGTTATAATGGACTGATTTTGAGCTGGACAAGTGAAGTAAGAGATGCAGAGAGCATTGAATACCTGAGCTGATGCCTTACTCAGCATATGATTTCCCCACTTGTAAAACTCAGCCGGAAAGCCATCTGTCCGCAGCCAATTGTTGTAACTTAGCTTAGATATCCTCTTCTCTGTTTCTAAGAGAGATATAGGGGAGCCAAGCATCTGTTATCCTTCCATTGTAAGCCAAACAGTCTGCCGTGCAGAGAACACCCATTTCACCTTTATCTGGGGGATCATGAAATATAGAGTGATTCATAGTACTATCTAAACTCCTCCTGTAGTTTTCATCTTCTAAAATTATCTTCCCCTGTCCAGATTTCACCATGATGAGCCAATTGGGTAGGTTGTGAATGCTTAAAAAGCCACGACAGACACTTTGGGTCACTTTCACCTTTTAGGCACCAGTAATGGCCCTTGCTAAGAAGATCTACCTGCAGTTTGGATAAGTCTATCATGCTGATTTCAACTGTAAGAGCCAATTCCTGATCACGAGGTACCTCTGTGCCTGCCGCTAGTATTAGGCATCCCTGGACTAACCCCCAACTCCCTTATCCTGAGCTTTAATAATGTATTACATTATTTTTTTTTCATCTACCCTTCTGTATTCATAATTTCCCCTTTACAAGCAATCTTGCAGCCTTCCCACCATATTAAGTTAGGGACCAATCTCTGAGGCGAATTGCTCTATAACACATCAGAGATTATGGACCTCAACATGCTTTTATGTGTGGTTGAAGACCACCTGAAGTGCACCCATCCCCAACCCCTTAACCTCTGCATTTGTGATTTGAAAATAAATGATAAGAGGTAAGGGTGCATGATCCACTATACAAATTGGATGAATTGTTAGGGAGTGAACCCTATCCCATAAGTACTCAGAGATGAAAGTAAAATCTATTTGACTACCCTGGTATGCTAAACCCTGTGAGAGGGAAGGGGTAATCTGTAAAGGATGAAATTTGCACCATATATATCCAGCCACTTTTCTCTTGATAGTTAAGAATTAAAAAAATTGACATTTTTATGGTATTCACGTCCTTGATTTAATCTGCCTAACTTCTCGTGTAGAGCTAGATTGAAATGTCCATTTAGGATATTAAACCTCATGCAGTTAACCACATCTCCATGTCTGTTTAAAAAGCCTTGGAAAAACTCATGGCCATTCACATTGGGTGCATAAACTTTTCCGATCGTCCAGTCTTCTCTATTAACTGTCCCCTCCCAAATCAACTACCTACCTTTACCAGTACACCTCAGTTTAGTTGTCTGTACCTATAAATATTTATGGAACATAGTAAGGATTCCTTGTTTTCCCTCCTCCAGACTTATTGTTCGGTACTACCAGTGGGAACTGCGTCCCTCTAAATCTAGTAACTTCTTTAACCTTGATCTTGGTTTCCTGCAAGCACAGAAAATGAGCTTTTCTCATTTAATACTTTATATGATCCTGGCCCTACAAATAGGGTATATACTTCACCCTATATTCCAAGAAAAGAACTTAGTAGTCTCCCCATTGTAACATCAAAAGCTCCTTCAGAAGGCACTTCATTTAAGCATGTCATGTTACATTAAGTAAGTAAACAAAGAGTAAAGAAAGAAAGCTTCAGTTACCCTTTTGGGCTAGGAACAAATAAAAAATGTCATTTGGAAGTGAAAAATAAGCCTAATCCTGACCAGGCCACTGGTGGTCATGTGGAAGTAAGATGAGTGAGACAGCCGGAATTGTCCTCCCCCATACCACAGGCATTTATAAGACAACCCTAACAGAAATGTACAGTGTTTAAACAAGTATCCCTGTCTGTATGTTACCCTTGAACTTTACAAAAAGAAGACCAAGTAGTTATTTGAGGGTTACAAGAAATACTTAATACAATGCTTGGATCCCAAATAAAGAAAATGTTTATGCCACTTACCTTCCTGGGATTTTGTTTCATAAAAGTCAGAACAGTGGCACCCACATTATATGAAACAGAAAGTAAACTTGTGTTATTCAGCAAACTTAAAATCAAGCAGATGTAAAGAGGATAGGCTCTCCCACCACCAGTTCCAAAAAGAAAAGAAACAGTAAGTATGTGATAACATCGATAACCTAGTGACAAGACAGCCATAATATGAACTGTCAGGAAACACATTACAGTCCAGTGATTTATGTATACTGCTGTCATCCAGTCAAAATCTGTAAAAGGACTACGCTAGTCCAACAAACAATAGTGATACATGAACCTCATCAAGGCTGAAAAAATGTACATCAGCCTTTGTTATGACTAGTGTATTGAGCTTCTGTAGACCATTCATTCTCCAACAATGCCTGTCAACTGAATCTGAAGATCCCGAGAAGATTTCAAACCAAGATCTCTCTTTTGTAAAAATCTGAGCTTCCGTAGAATCACTGGATCAAAATGACCTCTCTAAAGACTTCCTTGCAGGTTGCTGACTACTAGCCGATACTTCTTGATGTTTTGGCTCCAGTTGTTTAAGGTCGACAACCATAATTATTCCTATAGTAGACATGATATGAGATAGGGAGGCCTGGACATCTCTAGGAATATATGCATCCATTTTATCTAGTGGGGATTGTGGAGCAGCATTCCGTAAGACTGCACTACTATCAGACATTGTAGCACCATGTGATTGTTTCAACTTGTTGGCGGCAGGAGATTTGGGATGTGTGTAAAAGACCTCTTTTTTTCTTCCCTGCTAGTTTCTACTCCATCTCCTGGTCCAGCTTTGCCTTCTCTTTCTATAGCAGAAAGCTGCATTTTTAAACTGTCCACAAATGTTGCCACCTCTGGGGTCTCTCGAAGTATTCCCCCCTCACTGTCACTTTTCACAATCTGTGGGGCTGGATAAACCAAGAGAGAATTGAAACCCATAGTAGCCAGATCTTTCTTATAGAGGATCAAAATTGGTATAAATGGCATAGGAACTTGGAATAATCAGCCAAAAAGTAAAAAAAATACTTTTCCCCAATGGATGCCAGTGTTTTTCATGCTGTATTATAGCAGCCAGTCCCTCATCCTGGCTGACTGCATGGCCATTAACACATTGGCTCTGTGAGTCACATTGGCGTTTATTACCTGATCTATGTACTTGTTCTGTATCCCAATTTAAGAAGGGGGGGTGGGTATTGGGACCACTTCATGCAGTAGATGCTCAAAATATTACCAGAACTCACAGTCTGGGACAAGTTGGCACTTCCTCCACAGGAACGTTGATGTGCTATGTGTGGTTTTCCAAGTAATCCAGTTTTTGAGCTTGAGAAGCTAATTTTTCAGTTCAGCTATTGCAACTTGCTGAAGCAGTCTGGGTACCCTCCTGACACTGTTTTAAGGAACTTTTAAGCTCATTAATCTCCATCTCCAGAAAGAATACACCAGACTGCTGTTGTACATATCAGGGATTCCATATCCATGACAGCAAACATGAAGCATTCAAACAGGAGGGGTTATTGCTCTTTTACAGAGGCCTCTTTACACATTTCAAGGAGCTCCTCTTGTGTACTTGTCTCTAATGAGTCCATACCTTCTTGCAAGCACCACTTGGGGGTTGTGGTAAACAAAATAAACTAATACTCCTGAGGCAAGAGCGAGAGAGAGTTAAAGTGTTTTTGCAAGGAGTTGTGTACACTTGCAAAAAACATGTCCTGTTGTGTTACATTTATGTATCCTGTCATACTGTACAGCATAGTGGTAAGCTTGCCAGCATGGGGATTGTAGCACTGGTATGACCAAACAGACCTGAATATATATACATATATATATATATATATATATATATATATATATATATATATATATATATATATTGACATTTGATTACTGGGAAATCTGACTGGGTAGAAGCCCATTTTCAGCAGAGGCTCCAAATTATTACAAAACATTTTAAGAACAATAATTTTACAATTTTCAAAATAAAACAAAAACATCTGCAGTTTAAATAATTATAACAAATTCGACATAATATAAAAACATTGGTTAAGAATTGATACAAGGTATATGACAATCATTGAGTATTTAGAGAAATTTTAGACAGATAGTAGAGAAATTAAAGGTAAGTTAGTCTCGGGGTTGGGAGGGTAGCCTAATGGTTAAGGTGTTTGTTTTGCAAACACAAGGTGCAGGGTTTGAGTCTCACAAGGGATAATTGGCTAGGCTTAAAATGTCTCACAAGGGCAGTTAGCTTAGTACTAATCTATGAACCTAATAATACAAATACACATTGCAGTATGAAGTGAGGGAAAAGCAGGCTTATAGTATATATATATATATATATATATATATATATATATATTTATATAAAGAGAAAGTCAGGGAAGAAAATTTGATAGAAATAAGGAAGTAACTGAAGAAGGGAAAGTAAGGTGGTATAAGGAATGATAAGGTACTTGTTCACATTTAGGGATATAGTTTATCCTGGTTTTGAGCAAGAACAGAGCCAGATTTTAGCTAGGAAGTCTTTCAGAGTGGTTTTGAAAGATGGGAGGGGGGTTATTGACTGATGGATACAGTTAAGGACTTTCAGGCCTTAGCAGCCTTGTACGAGTACAGACAAGGCCCAGTAGATTTGTTAGGTTTGTAGACGGGCAGGAGTTTTTGGTCACTGGATGGCAACAATCGACTGGGAACTTGGTTGTGTAGAATGTTTTTTAATGCTGGACAGGCAGATGGATGCTGGATAATTTTGTAGGTGGTAAGAAGCTGTGTATATGTTAATTGATGAGGCAGTTCTAACCAATTTAGGCTTTTTAGTGCTATGCAGTAGTGGGTTCTGAAGGGCGTATTTGCTACAAATTTAGCAACTTTGTTATAGCATTATTAGGTTCATAGGTGTGTACTAGGCTAATGGCCCTGGAGCCTTTACAAGCCTAGCTCAAAAAAACTGCCCAAGCACCGTGCCACCCAATGTTAGTTCACAGTGCCCCTATCCAATAGGGCAACTTGAATGATCCCTGGAGTGAACTTTGTTACTCATCCACTCATCAAGATTTCTCTTGAAGAGGGCCACTGAGGTGCTCTGCTTGACATGAATGGAAAGCTTTATCTAGAGTATGGGCAGTCTTTGGGAGATGAACCTGTCTCTCCAGCATGTTCTGTTAATTGTGGTAATGAGGTTGTGGTCTGTGGAGCGTCTGGTGTGGGGAAATTGGGATTTCTTTAGATGTAGCATTTCAAGTAGGGCTGGGTCGGACATGGCTTTGTAAGTCAAGCAAAGATCACCTCTAAGTAGGTGATAAGAGACTGAGAACAGCTGAAGTTTCTTGAGTCTGTCCATGTAGGACATGTGTTTAAGGCCTAGGATCCTTTTTGTGAGGTACATTTGTGGTCTCTCCAGCTGTTATAGGTGTTTGGTCAGGTACATGCCGAACAGGGAGTTATATTTGATGATTGGTCTAATGAGGGATGAGTAGAGAGGGATGATGACCTCTTCCTTTCTGGATGCGAAACCATTGGTTATAAGATGTGCCATGTAGAAGGACTTTCTGACCACAATGGCAATGTGGTGGTTGAAGGTGAGGTGGCTGTCGACCTGGGTGCCCAGATCTCTTATGGCCCCTTCAGTGTTCAGTGGGCTCCCATCAACATGGTAATTCATGGAAACTGAGTTTTTTCCAAAGGGGATGATAACGCATTTTTTGGCATTAAGCTTTAGGCCATGGTTCCAACACCAGTCATTGGTCTCAGAGAGGCCCTTTTGTAGGATGTCTGCATCACCTGGAGAGTTGATAATGACTCCTAGCTTGCAGTTATCAGTGAACTTGGTCAGCCAAAGTCTTCTGTGTTGGCCTGGACTTCTGAGAAGTAGATGCCAAACAAGAGAGGGCCCAGGACCAAGCCCTGTGGGACTCCACTTGTGACTGGTCGACAGTCTGACTTGAAATCCGCAACTTTCATTCTGTGGTTCCTGTCTGTGAGCCAATTTGCAACCCACCTAATGATGTAAGGATTGATACCTAGTTCGGTGAGTTTATGAATGATACCTGAGTGGGGAATGGTATCATAGACCTTGGCCAGGTCGAGATAGGCTGTATGCACTGCCTTACCCTCATCCACAGCCTTAGTGACTGCTCGAAGAAGTCAGTCAGGTTCAGCAGGCAGGATCTCCCCTTGACAAAGCCAAACTGTGTGGGGTGAAGAGTTTGGAGATTGCTTCTATCATTGTTAAGCCAGGTCCATGATGATACGCTTCATAGCTTTGCATACCAGACTCGTCAGGCTAATGGGGCGATAGTTCCCAGGGTCTGTATTTGCTCCCCCTTTATGGAGCAGGATGACTGTAGCAGTGCGTCATTCATTAGGGACATAGCCTGAGGTAAGGCTGTGATTGAACAGGGCACACAGATGTGTTGCCAGTTCATTTTGTAGCTCATGTAGGATGCAGCCAGGGATATTATCAGGTCCCGTGGATGCTGTATTCTTGGCTTTGGACAATGCAGCTTTTACCTGTGCCACATAAATGGCGGGTACCAGGCTTTCTTCTGGTATTGTGATTTGGCCCTTGGGGGGTGAGGGGGGTAAAGTTGGCACTGAGTCTGTCTGCCAGTATGTTGGCTATATCCGTTGGCTCAGTATAGGAGGTGCCATTGTGCAATAACTTAGAGCAAATCTGAGTAGTGCCTTTGAGGTTTTTGATATAGCTATAGAAGGCTTTGTGATTGTTTTTGGTGTCAGCCACAATTCTGCCTTCATAACTGCCTTTAGAGGATTTGATAAGGGATCTCAGCTTTTTGTTGAGACTGATAAGGGAGGTTGTCCAGTCTTGTGACTTCATTTTTTTCTTCAACAGTTTCTTCCTTCTGTTGTAGAGTTTATTGATGGCCGAGGACCACCAGATTGGCTTCCTTTTTTTGGAGGCAAGAGTGTCTTAGTTCTATTTGGTATGGCAATGTCCATGCATTTGTGTATATGCTCGTACAGTGCATTGGTATATGATTTGGCAGACATGCAGCTATTTTCCATTGGCATGGGTGCCGAGAAATTAGCCACTTATATTTTTAGGAGCCCAAAGTCGGCTTTAGAGAAGTTTTTCAGGGTGGACACCTTAGCAGGGGGTGTAGGTGAGCTGGAGATTTCCATAGTGATCAGTTTGTGGTCAGATTTAACCAGGGAGGAAATGACTATAGGTGTGGAGCAGCAGTCTCCCATGTTGGTGATAACCAGGTCAAGGATGTTGCTTCCTCTAGTGGGCGTCAGAATGAGCTGGTCCAGGGCATTGGAATTGATAAATTCCAGAAAAGGTTGGGCCTGTAGATTGGTACTTGAATAGATTTCCCAGTTGATGGAAGGGTAGTTGAAGTCACCCAGTATGAGAGTATTGGGTTGGACCTTGATAGATTCCAGGGTGCTTAGGAACTTGGAGTGAGAGTTTAGGGACATATTTGGGGTTCTGTAGCAGGCTATGACCTGTATCGCTATCTTACCCAGTGTTAGTTGTACCTGAAGTATCTTGGATTCATTGTGCTGGGCTACCAGTCTAGAGGTGTGTTTATCCTTTAAGAATATGAAGACACCACTGTGTTTGGAGCTTCCTGCCATATTCTGGGGCTGAAAGGTATGGAATGAGTTGTAGCCTGGGAGCGCAGGGGTGCTTTCTGCCTCTTTAAACCAGGTCTCTGTCAACATTCTCCATTTTGAGGAGAGCTTCAAGTGAGTGCATCTTGAGATTTGGGCTTCTAGTATTGAACAGCATGACCCTCAGATTGCATTTGTTTGTAGCTGTTACATTGGAATTTTGGTCTTTGGAACACTGCCTAAAAAAGGCACTATAGGGGTGGCAAGAGCCTTAGCCAGTACACGGAATCCCAGGGGTGACACATGCAGGCCGTCTCTGGCAAAGCATCAAGGTCTGTCAATCATGTCGTCCCAGGCAGACAGATACTGGATCCCCTTAGAATGACACCAAAAACTTAGCCAACTGCTGAAGTCAATCATTTTCTGTTCGTACTGTGGTATCATTCTGGCTGACAGTAGAATACTGCTCAGGGCTAGGGTCATACCTGCCTGAGCCACATAATTCGAGAGTTCCATCACATCTCTTTTCATGTCGTCCAGGGAGATACATCTCAGGTCATTGACACCCACATGGCTAATGAGCGAGTCATATTTGTACTTGTTGTGGAGTGACCTGAGTGCATGTCTTATGTGGCGGATCCTGGCACCTGATAGACAACTGACTGTCATCTGCTCCTTGTTCAACCTAGTGAGTGGGACATCAGTGTGCCTCACAATTGAGT
Source organism: Protopterus annectens (assembly GCF_019279795.1). NCBI lineage: Eukaryota > Metazoa > Chordata > Ceratodontiformes > Protopteridae > Protopterus > Protopterus annectens. The sequence continues at coordinate 268,105,269 of NC_056743.1, forward strand.
CTCCTATGATCAGTACATTGGGCAAAGTCTTTTGCCTTAAGGACTTGGGTTGAGGGGCACACTGTGTGTGTTCTGGGGTAGATGTTGTGTTGTGGTAGAATGCATTTCTGTCTCGGGGGTCTCTGTTGTTTGGGTACATTTTTATTTAGAGATGTTCATCGTGTTACCCTGCTGCAGTCATCACACTTGGGTTATCCTGCCGTCAGGCGGTCCCGCAGTCGGCCCGAATTCCAAAGTCTTGGTCCGGCGTCGGTTGCTGTCGCTTCTTCCCTGGCGTCAGTGCGTCAGGGGTATATAAGAGGCATCCAATGCCATTTTCTTCAGTCTTTCTTGCCGCGCGGTGCCCGAAGCAGAAGCAGTTCGCAAGTGCCGGTCGGCCGACACCTGAGATTTTCGATTTGAATTTCAGTCTGAAGTCTTCAATAAAGCTAAGTACCCCATTGGGGAACATTTTCTTGCCTCAGTCCGATGTCAGAAAAAGTTAACAATTGCATTTCTTGTGGGAAACAAATACTTCATAAGGACTTCCATTCCTATTGTATTCCTTGCCTAGGCCCAGACCACGATGTCACAGGTTGTCGGTTTTGCGCTAGGTTTAATAAACGCACTATCAAATGCCGTTTTGACTTCGCACGACATTACTTTGATAGGAAATTCAATTATATCATGCCGTCGGAGCAGCCGACGACCACAATTCATAAAAAACACAAGGATAAGGACAGGCAGCCTAGGAATAAGCCAGACACTGAGGCCTCAGCTGGGCCTGTCGTTGGTTCTCCGGTTTTCAGTAAGGCGCCTACGCAGCCCCTGATGACCGCAGAGCTGTAACCCCAGACAGCTGCCGACTCCCAAGCGGAGTCTATTAGGCCGACGCAGCCATCTACCGACACCGGAGCAGATTTAGACACCGGCGCAGAGGAAACACCTTCGGTTGCAGAAGGTGTCTTCAGAACGACTACACTCACCGTTAAATCTTACGCTAAGCTTAAAAATCCTTTAAAACCTAAGAAAATTGTTCATCAGTCTACAGGTCAAGGCCCCATGCCTAAGAAACAGATGCTTAAGATGGCTGAAGATTTAATTACCCTTATCAGGGGTTCCCATCCCCCTCCTGATAAAAGACCAAGACAAGAGGAGGATTATGCATCCTCTGACCAGGTTTCTCTCTCCTCAGATGCTTCTGAGGAACAGGATTACACTTTTCCACCTTATGAGGATTCTGATGCTGAAGACTCTATTCCCTCAGCATCTCCCCCTGAAGACTACTCCTTTGGGGAAACATTACATACCATGAGGGAACATTTCCACTGGGAAGGCCAGGATTACTCAGATTCTAAGAAAAGGCTCCGAAAGTTCCTTTTATTACCCCAGCACAGACCTCTTGCTATCCCTCCTGTTTTAGATATTGTGGATGATGTCTTCTTGGAGTCTAGTTTAAATCCAGACTCTCTACCTCCTGCTCCAGCCAAACCAGACAGATACTACAGAGTACCTGACTCACACAAATTCCTCTATAAGAGCCCTGTAGCTGACCCAGAAACCATATCCCAGGGTCCTAAGGGAGCAAAGGCTTCTATGGCTAAAAATCCTGTGCCCTCAAAGAGATTCCAGAGCCCTAGATAGATGGTGAAAGAAAATATACTCCTCTGCAACTCTGGCTATGAGAGCATTAAATTGCCAGTTTCACATGTTGAAATACCAACAATTCCTGATGTCTCAGTTAAAACAAAAAATGAGCACACACTCAGAACAGCCTGAATTCAAGGAAATGCAGGATCTGTTGCATGCAGCTGAACAGGTGGGCAAGCATACTTTACAATGCGGACTTGATTCACTGGAAGCTTCCTGTAGAGCAGCTGTTACTGGCTCAGTCATTCGTAGACATGCTTGGGTAAAAGAGCAAACCCTCCCTGACCATGTTAAAGCAAAATTATTAGATGCACCTTTATAACAGGATGTATTATTTGGTGCCAAAGCAGAAGAGGTTTTAAAGAATATGGAGGATAAGGCTAAATCTATGCAAATGGTCAAGGATTTCTTGCAGGTACAACCCCCTCGCTTCAGCAGAAATTGGCCAACAAAAAATTGGTCCTTTCCAGCTTCAGACAGATCACAGAGGGGCAAATACAGATGCCCAAGGGGCAGAGGTCAGTCACAGGGCCCTTACAAACCTCACCAATGGGGTTCTGCTACCCAGAAAGGAGGAGAAAACAGGCCCCAAGCTAGCAGAAGGCAGACACAATGACTCTATCCTCAAAATACCAAGCAAATCTCTCCTGGCAATACCCTTGGCAGGAAAACTAGCAATGTTAAGTTGTCAATCTCGCCTTCATTCTTGCTTGATGGGTTCGAAGCCGATCCTCGGCTCCGACTCGGCACTTGCTTTAGCTCGAGAACTCCTTTTACCAGCTCGAGGCAGCCCCATATCCCATGATGCAAGGCAGTAAGTACCCAGATCTCGTTTGCCGCTTCGCTTGGGAGGTCTTCTTTTTACCAGCTCCTGGTAAGTTTTTCACTTTTGTGAGTTTTAAGCCCCTTTTTATTAAAAAAACCTTGTTTTGATAGTTTTAAACTTATATTATTCCCTTTCTGACAGAAATCCCTGTCTCCTTTAATTTTTTGTTAGTGTATCTTAAAAAACCCTTCCCATCCCCCCCCTGTTAGGGTGTGTGTATTGGTTTTGTAGAATACCTTTTGGTATTTATTTAAGTTAAATTTGACTGGTGTGTGTGTGTTTTTCGGCACCATGTCAAAGGAGAGGGTCTCAGGTTTTAAGAAGTGTGACTCGTGCTGTCAGAAGATGTCTCTGACAGACGGTCACACTTCTTGCCTGTATTGTCTGGGCCCTCTTCACCTGCAGGACTCCTGTGCTATTTGTCACTCCTTCAGCCAGAGAGTCCTGCAGGAGAGACATAACAAACTGGTTCTTAGGGGCCTTCTTAAGCCGGAGGGCTCTCCGGCTAAGTCGGCTCCATCAAAACCAGCAAGAGTTTCCAAGGCCCAGGCTTCTGTTCCTAAGCCTGCGGCCTCGGCTCCGACTGCGAGTCGAGATCGGCTCGGCTGGAGCCGATTCTGGCTTTACAAAGCACTCGGCACCGATGGCTATCGGTGCCGAACCTATTTTGACCACTTCGATGTCGGCTCCGATCGGCTCCCCCACCCATGTGGCACAGGCATCCCTGTCGGCTCGATCGGCTCCGACACCGTTACTGGTGGCTGTATCGGCTCGGCTGGAGCCGATACATCGAGACGTTCTGTCGGCTCCGAGAAGTCGGCGCCGACAGGATCTGTAGTATCGGCTCCGATGGCTCATTCCAGGAAGAGGTCGAGGTCTCCTTCCTTGGGGCCGATACTTTCGGCTCCGGCTCCTCTTCTATCGGAACGGAGCCATCGGAGCCGATCTTCAAGGTCATCCAGGTTGTCAGATCATGACCTAGAGAGAGTGGTCAGTAGATTACTCAAGTCACAGGTACTGGCCCAAATGTTACACAGTCCGTCTCAGCAGACGACTGTTGGTCCACACCCGTTACAGTTCCTCCTTCAACTCTACCCGGAGTTTGGAGTTGGAGTCTTCGGGCATGGTTACTGCTACGGCTGGAGGACGGATACCCCTTCTGTTCCTTCAGCCTCTACTCTTATCTCCTCTTCCTTAGAGGGATTCGTGGTCGGGCTTCCATGGTCTCCTCCGAGGGGTGAGTGGCATCGGACCCTTGTCCGAGCCCGCTCTTCCCCTTGGAGCCTCGGCCTTGGTGAGCTCGGCTCCGACATCTGCCTCGGAGACTTCCCTTTCGGTGGTCCCGTGAGTTCCTAGCTCTTCGGGGCGGGTTCTCTCGGACCTGCCTGGGAGGGGAGCATTCGAGGTAATGAAGAGTGTACTGGCCACTGGTATCAGTCAGCAGTCTGTTCCCGTAGCTCCTCCCTCTATGGTACCTGTTGACATCTCTGCCACTTCTCTTGCTACAGGACCCAGAGATCCTCCGCCTCAGGTTTCCCCATTGGGAATTTCCCCCTCTTCCGAGGATTCTCCTGATGTTTGGAGATCCTCCTAGGAAGAGGACTTGTAAGAGGAAGCATGTAGACTCCCGAGTCTGTCACTGGATACTGACTTTGATGAGTCAGAGGGATCCCTAGATCCCCTCTGAGGATGTCTCCTTCTCAGACATCCTAGAACTTCTGAAACAGAGGGGAAACTGGCCCACCAACAATCCCTCTGAGGATGAGTCAGTATACCTAGAGGCGTTTGGATCTCGGCCCTCCACCTCCTGGGTGTCTCCGCCTTCGACCCCTTATGCAGGTGATTGCACGAAAAGCGTGGGCAGCTCCTGACTCTGTAGAGCCAGTCCCTAGGAGGCCTTCAAAATTTATCACTGCCCCGAGTGACAAACAATTCCTTACCAAGGGTGTCTCCGCTGATGCCATGGTGGTGGCTGCGGCCACCAAAAAGGAACTTGCAGATCCTTCCGTGCCCGTCCATCCTCCTAATAAGGACTCTAGGACCATGGATAGGTACGGCAAGTGGATGTTTTCCTCAGCGACCTTTGCTATGCTCGCTGAATTATCTTTGTCACTTCACCAGACTCCAGAGAGATATCCTGAAGGAGCTGGGAGAAGTAGTTCAGGATCCTACAGCTGCAGGGGCTCAAGAAAAGATTGCTTCGCAGCTAGGAACCCTCAATTCCATTGCTAACTCCTCCATGCGGCTAATATCTTATGCTGCGGATGGAGCGAGTAGAGCCGCAGGCACAGGTGTGGCTCTTAGGCGCCAAGCCTGGATGCGACTATGTGATTTTGCGGATCCCTTTAAGGCGTCCTTCACAAATTCTCCCTTTGATGGGTCAGCTTTGTTTGGCCCTCAGGTGAAGGAAACCTTGACCAGGTGTGAGCAGGACGGCAAGACTCTTTCTGCTGTTGTAGTCCGTTTTCCACCCCTTCTAGGCCTTATCCCAAAGGACAGAAGGGTGGGAAGATGTGGTTCCGTAAATCCCAAGGAGTCACGCCGGATTCACGTGGTCAGTTTACCCCTAGAGGCAGAGGGTAACAACAACAGACGCCGCTCTAGAGGCAGAGGGGTCCAAGAACCAGGGAAACAGGGAGCCTCTCTCTGATAAGCCCTTTCAACATCCCTGAGGTGTTGCCCGGCTGTCCCTCCTTGGAGGCAGTCGGGAAGATTATCACTGTACCCAGAAGCCTGGCATTCCCTCACTCAAGACAGATGGGTACAGTCGATCATATCCAAGGGTTACATAATTCCTTTCGAGGAAAGTCCTTCCCCTCAAGTTCCCTTCCAGATGTACCACCGGTCTAAGGGACATTGCAGAGTTAGAAATCGCAAAACTACTGCAAAAAGAGCCATTCAGCCAGTTACAATAGACCATTCAGAGCCCGGAATCTACTCAAGGTTCTTTTGGTCCCCAAAAGACGGGAGACTGGAGACCAATATTGGATCTCAGCAGACTCAACAAGTCTGTCAGGAAGACAAGATTCGAATGGTCACTCTTCAGTCAATTCTGCCCTTCTTACAGAAGGACAACTGGATGTGCTCAATAGATCTTCAGGATGCGTACTATCACATCAAAATTCACAGACGCTCCAGGAGATTTCTCCGCTTTCGGCTGGGGTCCAGTCACTTCCAGTTCAGAGCCCTGCCCTTTGGTCTCACTACAGCCCAAGAGTGTTCACCAAATGCATGGCAGTGGTCACGGCTCACCTGAGACGTCAAGGATTCCAGGTGTTTCCGTATCTCGACGACTGGCTCCTGTCAGCCACCACCAGGCATCAGCTTATACAAGCCAGGGATTACACAATAGACCTTTGTTCTCTTTTAGGCATCTCAATCAACTTGAAAAGTCATCCTTATCGCCCTGCCAGTCTATTACCTTCATAGGCGCAAACTTAAACACTGTTCGGATGTCAGCTACCCTTACAGAACAAAGAGTTTCAGACATTCAGACTCATGTCAGGATCATTCTGGCCAGCAAGAAAGTACAGGCCAGAATGGTTCTAAAGGTATTAGGTCTCATGGCTGCGGCCATTACTCTTCTTCCGCTGGCTCGATTCTACATGCGCCTCCTTCAGTGGATGCTGTTCACACAGTGGTCATACCAGCAACTCCCAATGCGTCACCAGATTCTGGTGACACAAACATGCAAAGAACATCTTGCTTGGTGGATCACATCGTCTCAGGTTCACCAAGGCAGGTGCTTTGTACCTCCGTCCCCGATAGCCACTGTCACCACGGATGCCTCCCTGATCGGGTGGGGGTCATTATCAGGGCAGGATGGTTCATGGGACGTGGCAACCGTTCGAGTACCATCTGCACATAAATGTCCTGGAGATGAGAGCAGTGCTTTTAACGTTGCAAGCCCTCAACGACTTTCTTCCCGTAGGGACAATTGCAGTCCACACAGACAACATGTCTGTAGTTTGGTATATCAACAAACAGGGCGGAACCAAGTCCTACCCCTTGTGTCGAAGCGCTCAGACTATGGCAATGGGCGATCTCCTCTCATCGGTTTCTGGTAGCAACGCATATCCCTGGGAAAACCAACATTATAGCGGACAGATTGAGCAGAGCTATTCTCATGCCTCACGAGTGGTCTCTCAAGCAATCCATAGCGGAAGAGATTTTTCTGGAATGGGGTCGTCCATGTTGCGATCTTTTGCTACTCCCCAAAACAGCAAATGTCCAGACTTCTTCACCCTCTTCCCTCTATCAGGCCATCCCCCCAGAGACGCTCTGACCCAGGATTGGCCCCAGGGACTTCTTTATGCCTTCCCTCCATTTCCTCTGATCCCTCAGGTTATCCAGAAAGCTACCGTTTTGAGAGCCAAATTGATTCTCATTGCCCCTTACTGGCCTCGACAAGTTTGGTTCCCGTTCCTCCATCATCACCTTTTGGTGCAGCCGTGGCATCTGGACCCAGTGCCAGATCTACTGATTCACCAATCCGGTCAGCTGCACCGGTCAATCCCTTCTCTCAACCTCACAGCATGGTTGCTCCACTTCCTTCCTTAGCCAGGTTTCCTTTGATCTCTAACCCAGTTAGAGACATCATTGTAGCTTCACTAAAATCCTCTACCAGGAGGATTTACACAAGCAAATGGAAACGGTTCTCTTATTGGGCTAAGGCCCAAAATATTGATCCTTTTACTGCCCCTGTTCAGGCAGTTCTGGACTTCTTAGCAGAGATTTTTCATGCAGGCTCCTCTTCTTCCACAGTCAGAGTTCAATTGGCTGCTATCTCCAACTTTCATGTCGGGGTAGCAGATCATAATATTATGTCCCATAGGCTCTGCAGGGCCTTCTTGAAAGGAATTTTCCTACTAAAGCCTCCAATCAGGAATCCTCCTCCTCAGTGGGATCTAAATTTAGTGCTGACATCCTTGATTCTTCCCCCCTTCGAGCCAGCTTTTTCTTGTTCCCTGAAATATCTTTCTTGGAAAACTTTATTCCTAGTGGCTATTACATCTGCCAGGAGGGTGTCTGAACTTCATGCTCTTTCGGTTCGACCCCTATTTGATTTTTCACAAAGACAGAGTATCTTTGAGAACCAATCCATCCTTTTTACCTAAGGTCGCTTCAAAGAACAATCTGAATCAATCCATTGATCTCCTGTATTTTTTCCTAACTATTCAGATAGAGCCGAACAAAACTACATTATCTTGGCGTCCACCGTCAGCTTAGATATTATTTGGACAGAACAAAAATTTAGAAAATCTGATCAACTTTTTGTTTCCTATGCGGATAATAAAAAGGCCTTCCTGTTTCTAAAGTGACTTTGTCCAGATGGCTTTCTTCGGTCATCACTGAAATTTATACGATCAGGGGAAAACAGCTGTGCTCAAAACCTAAAGCACATTCAACTAGGAGTTTAGCTACTTCTACAGCTTTTCAAGCTAGACTGCCTTTGGACACTATTTGTGCAGCGCCACTTGGGCCACTCCTCACACTTTTGTTTCCCATTACAAATTGGACTTGGCCTCCAGGGACAGAGCCAGTTTTGGCTCTACAGTCCTCAAGAGTTTGTTCCATTGAGCCACCCAGGATAGAGGTGCTAGGGACGGTCCCATCAAGCAAGAATGAAGGCGAGATTGACAACTTAACATTAAGAAGTTATGTACCTACCATAACGTTCCATGTTAGTTGTCTTCTCTCGCCTTCTTTCTTGCGACCCTCCCTCCTTCCCCTGGCCTGGACAGACCTTGTATAAGAAACTATTATGCTAAAGACCATTCAGACCTGGTCCTTTTTCCATCTGTAAGTTTCTTCTTCCTTTGGGAAGTATTTTATGCTTGGTGTTATTGCCCTTTGTCAACAAACGAGATCTGGGTACTTACTGCCTTGCATCATGGGATATGGGGCTGCCTCGAGCTGGTAAAAGGAGTTCTCGAGCTAAAGCAAGTGCAGTGGAGCCGAGGATCGGCTCCGAACCCATCAAGCAAGAAAGAAGGCGAGAGAAGACAACTAACATGGAACGTTATGGTAGGTACATAACTTCTTATTTTTTGCAGACAAGTGGCACATCATCACAAAAGACAAATGGGTTCTAAACATTGTCTCTCAAGGATACAGATTCCACTTTCATACCTTACCAAGGATCAAAGGAATGCCAAATCTGCCACCAAATCAGTGGGCAGAGGCACAAAAACAAATTACAGCTCTCATGAACATGAGAGCCATTCAACAGCTACCTACACAGGAGCAGGGACAAGGATTTTACTCAAGACTCTTCCTAGTTCCAAGAAAGGACAAAGCACGGAGACCCATTCTGGATCTTTCAATTCTGAACACCTATCTGCAAGTACCAAAATTCAAGATGCTAACACTACAGCAGCTTCTTCCCATGCTGGGCAAGAATGCTTGGCTAGTCACTTTGGACCTCAAGGAGGCATACCTGCATGTCCCTATCAGACTAAATTGCAGAAGATACCTCCGCTTCATTGCAGGTTCAATGCATTATCAGTTCTCTGCACTGCCCTTTGGCTTATCTATTGCACCCAGGGTCTTCACAAAATGCCTGGCACCAGTAATTGCATACTGCAGACAAAGAGGAATTCAAATATACCCATACCTGGATGACTGTCTTATTCAAGCAGAAAGCAAGGACATTGTTTTACAGCATCTGGCTTTTGTCAAACACCTTCTAAGTTGCCTAGGATACACAGTAAACAAAAAGAAATCAAAACTAGTGCCCTCACAAAACATAACATTCCTGGGTGCCAGCTTGAATACAACGGCCCAGATGGTTTATTTCATGCCAGACAAACAACGACAGCTGTTTCAATATTTCAAAATAATGGCAACAAAGACCCAACTCCTTGCAAGAAAAATTCTGCAGACCTTGGGATTCATGGCATCTTGCATACTACTAATACCATTTGCAAAACTGCATATGAGGAAATTACAATGGTACCTGAAAAGTGTATGGACTCAGCACAGCCACAGCTTGGAAACAATGATTCCACTCATTCCATGCCTTCAACAGGAGTTTCTGTGGTGGGCACAGGCATGTCACCTCAACAAGGGTCAGCCTTTCACCTTACCCACAGCCAGGCAAACTATGACAACAGATGCATCGGACTATGCCTGGGGAGCACACATGGCAGGACAGTGCATTCAGGGCAAATGGACTACAGATCAGAGACACCTGCATATCAATCAAAAAGAAATGCTAGCAGTGCAGAATGCCCTAACAGCTTTCAAGGACCTTCTACACCCAGGACAACTACTAATAAGGACAGACAACACCACAGTTATGTGGTACATAAACAAGCAAGGGGGCACACATTCCTACCCTCTATGCAGGCAAGCAATGACCTTGTGGAACACTGCACTGTCTTACCAGGTTCAATTACAAGCACAATTCCTGCCAGGAAAGAAAAACACATTGGCAGACGACCAAAGCAAAAAACATCATGGATCCACACGAATGGAAACTAGATCCACAAGTATTTGCAATGATAGCTCAAAAATGGGGACGCCCAGACATAGATCTGTTTGCAAGCCCCCACAACCACCAACTTCAAAAATTTTGCACAAGGACCTTCCATCCACTAGCTTGGAAAGTGGACGTTCTCTCATTCAGTTGGAAAACATTAACAGTGTATGCCTTCCCTCCACTGCCTCTTCTAGCAAAGGTACTGCTGAAAGTCAGATTAGAGAGGCCACAAATGATTCTCGTTGCACCAGACTGGCCACGCCAACATTGGTACCCAATTTTAAGGAACATGGCCCAGGGCCCACCATGGATTTTGCCACAAATTCCTCACCTGCTCACCCAGCGAGACAATCTGATTCTACACAGCCAGCTCAAGACTTTAAACCTGGCTGCATGGCAAATTACCTAAACAACCAGCCAACACCTTTATCCAAAGCTGTTATGGATGTCATTCTGGAAGCCAGGAGGCCCAGCACCAGGAAAACCTATTCAGACAAATGGAAAAGATTTTGCTCCTGGAACCAGGCTAAAGGCCTAAATCCCCTGGAGCCGAACATTCCTCAGATTCTACAATATTTAACTGAGATGTTACACAAAGGACTTTCCTTTTCATCTATTAAGATCCACGCCTCAGCAATTTCAGCTCATTACAGCATGGATCCTCCTTTATTTTCACATCCACTCCTAAGACAGTACCTCAGAGGGGCTAAGAACTTAAGACCGCCAAGGAGAGCTCCAACACCTACTTGGGATCTCAACTTTGTCCTGGAAAAGCTTACACTGCCGCCCTTTGAACCAGCTTTTTCAACTGATTTAAAATTTCTTTCATGGAAAACTGTCCTACTACTAGCAATAACCTCAGCTAGAAGAGTCTCTGAGCTACAGGCACTAATGGCAGTGGAACCTTTCCTCATTTTTCATCAAGACAGAGTTTCTCTACGAACTAATCCTTCCTTTATGCCAAAGGTGGTATCCAGTGTGGCCCTAAACCAAACCATTCACTTGCCCACCTTCTTCCCAAATCCCCAGAACAAAGGAGAAAGACTCCTGCACTTTTTGGACATTCACAGGCAATTACGTTACTACTTGGATAAAACTAAGGCTTTCAGAAAAACTGACCAGCTCTTTGTAGCCTATGCTACAGGATCACAAGGAAAAGCCATCTCAAAACAGACCATTTCTAAATGGATAGGACATTGCATACGTTTCTGCTACACACATCATGGGAAACCAGTACCTGCTAACATTAGGCCCCACTCCACCAGGGTTACAGCTACATCAGCAGCCTTTCTCAGGGGAGTTCCAACCAAGGATATTCTGGAAGCTGCTACTTGGAGTTCAGTGCACACCTTCACCAAACACTATCACTTACCTCTTTACTCTAAGACTAGAGCTGGTTTTGCCACTGCAGTTTTGCAGGGCCTACTAGCTTCTTCTAACCCTGTTTGACTCCACCTCCCCTCCTTAGCTTTGGGATTCAACCCAAGTGTGATGACTGCAGCAGGGTAACACGATGAACATAGTACAGTTTTGTACCTACCATAAATGTAGATGTTCGAGTGTTCACCCTGCTGCAGTCCAGGTTACCCTCCCTCCATCCCTTCTGAACTAGCTGACCGTATCTCTACCATTTTATCCTATACTACCTCTGTGGTGTATTTGCTTGTACCTAAGGGTTTTGTTTTATTTTTATATAGCCATATGTATATATATATATTGCCTACCTTTTGGGGGCACCTGACATGTGGGGCAAGAAAAACTGAAGAAAATGGTGATCGGATGCCTCTTATATACCCCTGACGCATTGATGTCAGGGAAGAAGCGACAGCAACCGACTCCAGACCAAGACTTTGGAATTCGGGCAGACTGCGGGACCACCTGATGGCAGGATAACCCAAGTGTGATGACTGCAGCAGGGTGAACACTCGAACATCTACATTTATGGTAGGTACAAAACTGTACTTTTCCATGAAGGTTGGTGTATGGTTTGTGTTTCTATGTGTAGGTTATGATGGTTGGTGTTTTGGAGGGCTATGTGTTCTATGTAGTGAGTTGCAGGTGTTGACCTTCTCCTCTTGACCAGCTAGTCCGGTCTTGGTTGGAGCTTGCACTGCTTCCAGTTTGGTGATATAAGTGCATCTCTCACAGGTATGAGTGTTGGGATGTAAGAGGAGAGGGTTGTCTGTGTACATTAGACAGGTGCCACACTGTCTCAGAATGCCCAAGTGCACCAGTTTAGCAGGAGAAAGCATAGGAAATTGCCCTACAATCATAACAGGAGGGGTGGTCATAACTAATAAGTACTGGTGCTGTTACTGCGTAGGAACAGCTAGTGCTGATAGCACCTAAGTGTGCTACAATAAATGCTACAAAAGCCTGTTAAAGTGCTAGCTGATAAAGCTAATTGAAGTGCAAGAAGTAAAAGAACAAGCACGTTCTAAGGGGAAAATTGAAGAGCAGACTTTATGGCACTGGTAATAGTTTACCTCAGCTGAGTGCTGCTGCACGGTGCGCAAACATGAGATTTTAAACCAGAAAATGGAAAGGGATGGAAAAAAATGCCCAAACGGCCAATAAACTACAATTTCTGGACCAGAAACCACTCTTCTTGTGGTAGATAGGCTACCTAATACTTACCACTCCCACTGATAAGCTAGAAGGCTTCCTTCCAACACAGAAAGGTGTGTGGGGGGGTTCAGAAACTTCCAAAACTGTTCTGGATACAGCAAATCTGTATCTGGACTAGACTAGTTACAGGAAAGGCTGGAAACAGGCTTAGAACTTTTTTGGGGGGGATTTTTGCAGTACAAGCTAGCACACTTGAGTGTGTAGCAATATTAAGGCAAATACAGTTTAAATAAATGCAGATAAATTAAAAATGACAAAAAAGTGCAGAAAGCAGTAAATTATGAAAAAAATCAAAATGGAGGCACTTAGAGTATCTCTTTCTCATTCCTGTTGCTCTTGCAGTCTGCAGGATGCCAAAATTGGATCTGTGGAGCTTAAACAAGCACAAACCCATGTAAACATGGGCTTTTAAACCAGAAAGTTGAAAGAGATAGAAAAACTGCCCTTGGGGTAGATAGGCTACCTAGTGCTTACCACTCCCACTGATAAGCTAGAAGGTTTCCCTCGTACACAGAAAGGTTTGGGGGCTCAGAAACTTACAAAACAGTCATGGTTGCAGGAAATCTGTATCTGGACTAGACTAGTTATAGGAAAGGTGGGAAACAAGCTTAGAACTTTTTTTTTCAGAAGAGCAGTTAAAACAGTAGCAAAAAATATTCAGGTGTTAATTTTTGTGAAGCCTGGAGGTCGGTAAGGATGGGAGTGCCATAAAGAAGAGTGAGGAGGAGATAAATAGTGGCCAGTGTAGTTTCAGTTGCGTCAGTGAGAAATTTTTTTGGCTGTGTAAAGCATCCCTAGTTTTTGATGAGTTTTTCTTATGCAATTTTGTATATGCAGATTGAATGTAAGATTATCATTCCACTATCATCCCTAATAATTTGCTGTGAGAAGTGACTTCAATAGCTGATTTATCAAGAGAGAAGACTTTAAATTTTGTTTTTTCTTGAGAGAGGGATTTGGAGAAAAATTTGTAGTTTGGTCATTTTTGGGCTAAGCGTGAGTTGTGAGTTACTAAGCCATGTTTCAGTGGCTGTTAAAACTTCCTGAGTAATTTTTCAGAGGTGTACCATGCCGTCAGTTGTGCAAGTGATAGTGGAATCATCTGCATATTTACTAGGGTGGCCTGTTGTGTGGATGTATAGAGGGTGTTGGTGAAAATGTTAAAGAGAAGGGGACCAAGGACAGAGCCCTGTGGTACACAGGTAGTGACTGGGAGGTAAGAGAGAGAGAGAGAGTTGAGTGCCATTTTACTGACAGATACCTATTGTACAAGTAACTTTTGAACCACAGAAGGGTGGGCCATGAGAGACTTAGTGAGGACATTTGAAGTAGAAATTTGTTGTGACAAACTGTGTCGAAGGCTTTAGACTAGAAATGAAGAGACTCGTTTGCCATTATCTCTAGCTTTATTGACAGTATCTGTATATGTTAGAAGAGCAGTGCTAGCACTATGAGAAGGACGGAGGCCTATGTTTGTGCAGGGGATAGGAGTTCTTCCTGCAGGAGATAGTCTTGCAATTGTTTTTGAATACATTTTTCAAGTGTTTTGGCAAGGGGAGATAAGACTGCTATAGGTCTAAAGTTATTAATATCTGTTGAATTCCCTGCTTTCTGCAGAGTGATAATGTGTGACTTTTTCTGGAGACAGGGAATGTGGGATTCCTGGAGTAATCTGTTTATAAGGATTGAGACAGGATAGGCAATGCTATTGGCTGCTATTTTTCAGTTCTTGCATGGAGGGTCAACAACTCAAGAGGAGCATGACTTAAGTTTGTTTAAGAGTAGTTTTATATATAGTTTTATATATGGGCACAGGGTTGAAGATGAAAGTGGATGTATTGATATGTGGCTGTTGGGCATGGGTGGGAATAGATGTTGAGGAATCCTTGGTTAGAGATGCTGTGCTATCTATAAAATAAGACTTGAATTGTATTGCCGTTTTGAGTGGTGAGTTATTTTGAGAGGGGCTTCGGCTGAACTTTTGTTTGGGATGTTCAATATCTTTAATAGATGTCCACATTTTTCTTAGAGTTGTGTTTAGTATTGTTCTTAAAGTTATTATAGTATAGCCTTTTGTCTTCATTTACTTGCTTTTTAGTGTGATTGCAAAGCATTGTGCAGTTTTCAAGATATTGATCTGTTTTACATTTTTGCCATTCTTTCCATGCTTTTTCTCTATCCTGCATTAGCATTCTACTCTTTTTGGAAAGTCAAATTTCATTATTTGTTTTCAGTCTCTTCCTTCTAGGAGATACAAAGCAGGTTAGGCTATTTTAAAAAGTTGTATTGAATTCATTTACAACATCGTCTAAGGGGAGGATTTTTAGGAAGTTCCAGGTAATAGATGATAGTGTAATAATGACTATTTCTATGTAAAACTTGTAAAAGTTGCATGTTGTTTTATAAACATGCTGTTTAATTGGATGTGTGAGATGTCTGGCCATATAGACTGCGAGATGATCACTGAGAGAGTATGATATTGTACCTGTGGTGGAGTATTTGCTAGAGTCTGTTACTAGGATCCAGTCTAATAAGGAATTTTATGTCTTACTATAATATGTGGGGCTATTAATTAGTTTTGTGAAACCAAATAACTTTGTGCTAGATGGACTGAATGAGATTATATTATTAAAAGCAGTAAAATATATCCATACTTTTTATCAAGATCCTAGAAAAAGAGTAACACATTAATTAGTTGTACATCAGCATTTCATTGTATATTAGCTCTGATAAAAAGAGACATTGTGTAATCAGTTTGCCCATGTTTTTGCAACTACCATAGCCTTTCTCTCACATTCCTCTTTCTGTTTCATGCCGTTTTGAATGCTTCTTTCAAGTCACTGCATGCCAGCCTCTTGGCAGTTGTTGCCACATACCCACCACTTGCTGTGTATAGTAACAGGTTATGAAGTTCACTTTCAAGCTTGTTTTTAGGTTCATAGGTGTATACTAGGCAAATGGCCCTGGAGCCTATATAAGCCTAGCCCCAAAAAATTCCTTGGCATCATGCTGCCTGAAGTTAGTTCCCAGTGCCCATGTAAAACAAGGCCACTGAGGTGATCCGGGGGGAGAACTGCCATTCGAAGTTAGTTTCCCGTGCCCTTGTCAAGCAGGGTCATTGAAATGATCCCCAGGGTGAATTTCCTATTGCCCATCTACTCGTCGAGATTTCTCTTGAATAGGGCCAGTGAGGTGCTCTGCTTGACGTGAATGGGGAGTTTGTTTCAGAGTATGAGAAGTCACTGGGTTAGAACCTGTCCTCCAGCATGTTCTGTTTATGGTGGTAATGAGTTTGAGGTCCCTCGAGCGTGTGGTGCGGAGGGATTGGGATTTCTTTAGGTGTAGCATATCTAACAGCTCTGGGTCAGATTAGGTGTAGTATATCTAACAGCTCTGGGTCAGACATGGCTTTGTAGGTCAAGCAGAGATCACCTCTATTTAGGTGATGTGAGACCGAGTATAGCTGGAGTTTTTTAAGTCTGTCAGTGTAGGGCATATGTCTAAGGCCTAAGCTCCTCTTAGTTAGGTATTTTTGTGGCCTTTCCAGTTGTTGTAGGTGTCTAGTGAGATACATACCAAATGGGGCATTATATTCTATAATAGGTCTAATGAGAGGTGAATAAACAGGGATTATGGCCTCTTTCTTCCTGGATGAGAAACCTTGTGTGATAAGATGTGCCACATAAAAGGACTTTCTGACCACAGTGGCAATGTGGTTGTCAAAGAAGAGGTTGCTGTCAACTTGTGTCCCCAGGTCTCTTATCACTCTTTTGGTATTTAGTGGACTACCGTCTAGGTGGTAGTTCATTTTTCCCAAATGGAATGACAATGCACTTTTTGGCATTGAGCTTAAGGCCATGGTTCTTGCACCAGTCATTGGTCTCAGTGAGGCCTCGTTGTAGAATGTCTATGTCCTTTGGAAAATCTATAATGGCTCCCAGTTTGCAGTCATGTGCGAACTTGGTCAACCAGAATCCCTTTGTATTGGCTTGGACCTCTGAGAAGTAGATGCCAAACAGGAGAGCACCCAAGACCGATCCCTGTGGAACTCCACTTGTAACTGGTCGGCAGTCAGATTTAGAGTCCGCTACTTTTACAGTGTGGGTTCTGTCAGTGAGCCAGTTGGATACCCATCTTGTGACACAGGGGTTTATGCCTAGTTTAGTGAGTCTATCTATGATTCCTGAGTGAGGGATGGTGTCGAAGGCCTTGGCAAGATGTAGGTAGGCTGTGTGAAGTACCTTGCCATCATCCACAGCTCTAGTGACAGACTCAAAAAAGTCTATCAGGCTGAGTAGGCATGATCTGCTTTTCACAAACTCAAACTGCATGGGGTCCAGAGTTTGGAGATTCCCTATGTCCCTGTTAATAATGTCCATGATGATGTGCACCATGGCCTTACATATCAAACTCATCAGGCTAATGGGACGGCAGTTCTCAGAATCTGTAGTCTCTCCCCCTTTCTGGAGCCAGATGACCATAGCAGTGTGCCATTTGGCAGGAACAAAGCATGAAGCAAGGCTGAGATTGAACATGGTACTCAGGTGTGGTGCCAATTCATTTTGCAGTTCATGTAGGACACAGTCTGGGATATTGTCAGGTCCCATGGAAGCTGTATTCTTGGCTTTGGACAGTGTGTTTTTTTAACCTGTGTAGCCGTAATGATAGGGACTTAGCATTCCTTATGTACTGAGATGAGCCCTTGGGGGGGTGAAGGGGGGGGGGTAAAGTTCACACTGAACCTGTCGGCCAATATGTTGGCAATATCAGTTGGTTCTGTATATGTATTGCCATTGTGCTGTAACTCAGAGCAGATCTGGGTCTTGCCATGCAGATTCTTGACATAGCTATAGAGTGCCTTGTGGTTGTCTTTAGAATCTGCAGCAATTTTGTTTTTGTAGCTAGGTTTAGATGATTTGATAAGGGATCTCAGTTTTTTTGCTGAGGCTAACAAGGGAGTTTTTCCAGTCTTGGGATTTCACTCATTTCTGCAACAGTTTTTTTCTTCTGTTGTAGAGTTTGTTGATGGTAGGGGTCCACCAGATTGGCTTCCTTTTTTTTGGAGGATAGCATCTTGGTTCTGTTTGGTATGGCCCATTCCATGCCCGTGTGTATGCGCTCATACAGTTCATTGATGTATGATTCAGCAGTTTCACACTTATTTTTCATTTGCGTGAGCAGCGTGAAGTTTTCCACCTCAGTTTTTAGAAGCCCAAAGTTGGTTTTGGAGAAGTTTTTTTATGGATGTTTCCTTTAGTGGGGGTGTGGGTGGGATGTGGATGTCCATGGTGATACGTTTGTAGTCAGATCTGACCAGGGAGGAATTGATTTCAGGTATAGAGCAGCGGTCGTCCATGTTGGTAATAACCAAGTCAAGGATGTTTCTACCCCTGGTGGGGGTAAGAATGAGTTGGTCCAGGGCATTGGAATTAATGAATTCCAGAAAACGTTGAGCTAGTGTGTTAGTACATGAGTAATTTCCCCAGTTAATGGAGGGGTAGTTAAAATCTCCCAGTATAAGGGTATTGGGTTGTAAACTAATATCTCTCAAGTGTGTTTAGGAATGCGGAGTGGGACTCTTGGACATGGAGGGGGATCTATAGCATGCTACGACCTGGATTGCAGTTTTACTCAGTGTTAGCTGCAGGTGAAGTATCTCAGATGCATTATGTTGGGTTATTTGCCTGGAGGTGTGCATATCTTTTATGAATATGGAGACACCTCCACCTTTAGTGCTTTGGTCTGGATTAGGGGCCGAAAGGTGTGGTATGAATTATAGTCTGGTAGTGCTGGGGTGCTCTCCTGAGCCTTGAAGCAGGTCTCAGTCACTGCCCAGTTGTCGATGTTCTCCATTTTTAGGAGTGCTTCAAGCAAGTGCATTTTGAGATTTAGGCTTCTAGCATTGAGTAGCATAACCATCAGATTTTGTTTGTTTGTAACTGTTACGGGGGTAATTTTGTTTTCAGGACATTGCCTAAAAAAGGCACTATAGGGGCAGCAAGAGCTTTGGCCAGTATCTGGAATCTCAGGGGTGATGGATGCAGACCATCTCTGGTGAAGCATTGAAGTCTGTTGATCATGTTATCCCAGGCAGACAGATACTGTATCCCCTTACAATGACACCAGAAACTTAGCCAATTGTTTAAGTCAATCATTTTCTGTTTGTATTGTGGTATCATTCTGGGTGGCGGTAGGATACTACTCCGTGCTAGAGTCATGCCTGTCTGGGATACAAGATCCAAGAGCTCCTCTACATCTCTCTTCATGTAGTCCAGGGAGGTACATCCCAGGCCATCCACACCAACATGGACAATGACAGAGTCATATTTGTACTTGTTGTGGGGAGACCTGAGTGTGTGTGTTGTGTGGCAGATCCTGGCACCTGGCAGGCAGCTGACCGTAACTTTCTCCTTATTCAGACTAGTGAGTGGAACATCAGTGTGCCTTACTATTGAGTTACCTATGACTAGTGTATTGGGTAAGCTTGTGTTCTTTATGTGCAACTGTTGCTTTTTTTGCCCCTCTCCTTTTTCCTTGCATAAATATACTTAACAGATTCCTCTAATCTCTTGTTCACTAAGATAGTGTTTCTATTTTGTAACTTTTGGCTTCCTGTATGAAGAGCCCCAACTCTCTGCAGTGTTGCTATGTCCATTTAGTTGTAAAGGTTCCAAACATGACCAGGGTACTCTGCTGGATTTTGAACAGAGCCTTCTGGCATGCTAGATTGAGTTTATTATTCCTGGTGTCGGATCTTCACAGCTACACCCGAGCAACCTCTTGGCTTTGGCTATATATTTGCTGTGTTTTACCTTTGGCTTTAACTACAGCTTTGTTGGATTTTACTTTATTGGTCACTTTCATATTTATCTCTACTCAGTGGCCTATTTTTAGTTGGCTTGATTGAGTTCTGACAAACTAGACTGTACATTTCTGTGGATTATTGTAGTTCCTGATTCCATGTACAACACTTTGCATCTATCAGCATTGAAGCATTGAATGTTAGCCTCCATTTCGCTCTAACCATCACTCCCCAGATTGTTTCATAGACTTCTGCCCCTGCATTCATTATTGACCCTCTGCAGTCATGGTGATCCTGTTTGATGTCCATTACTGTATGTGAAACTAATGCAAAACAGTACTGGCCAAACATTAACTCCTTCAACACACTTATTATTACCCCGTCTACCCTTATATGGAACCTCCTATCACCAGCTTCTTCATTCTTTCTTTCTTTCAGCCACTTTTTCCCATTTAAGGATTCCTTTTCCTTAACCTTCCTCTAATTTCATTGGTCTTGCTCACCATTTTTTGTTGTAGGGAATTATGCCAAACTCCATGTTATAATCCCGATGGACATTGCCTGTAGATGTAATCCAGAGGTAGAACTGGACTAGATTAGTCTCTCAAGAGCTTTCTCTTGTAGACCCATGTTGGTTTATCATCTCTCCAGGAATACTACCTGTTTTCCCTCAGAATATTTCCCATCATTCTCCTTTTTCCAGAGGTCAGAATAACAAGCCTGAAGTTACTAGGCTGTTTTTGCTCCCTCCCTCCTTCATGCAAAGCAACTACTTTAGTCTTTTCCAGGCCTTCTGTATCTCCTCTGTTGCTAGCAATCTGTTAAATACTTCATCCAGGTATTTTACCAGAGTGTCTAGCTGTGCTTGAGAATTTTAAATGACACAAAAAGAAAAATCTAGCAAAGCTAGACTTCTGTGTGATACCTTAAACCTCTTGCATCAGAGGCCTCATGGGATATATGCAAATCACCCTTTAAGGGTATCAGGTGTTTCAGCTAAATGGCAATTACTCTTTGTTTTAGAATTTTAAATGACAATCCACCTAGTCCTAGTGCATTGCACTTTCTCAGCCTAGCAAGCTTCTGTTCTAATCTGCATGGATTTACATGTCCAGGCATTCAAGACTTGCCTTTTCTGCTCTTCGCTTCACTTGATTCTTTCCTTTGCATATGTAGAGTGCTATACCCCATCCTCCTTATTTACCTACTCTGTCTTCACTGTGCACGTGTTGTGCACTATATTTCTATTCCTCATTCTCTCATCTTTTTAGCCTGTCTCTCATTACTGCCTGCTGTATCAAAAGTGTAAACAAGCTAACCTGCCCTACCCCCTCCCATTATATCATCTTCCTTTTATTACAGAGTAACTCCACGCTTTGAGCTATTAGCACCACATTCTCAGCATCCTTTTTATGTATACTGGTGCTTTTTGAGGACTGTCACTAAATCCATGCCCACTCATTCTATATAGAGTATATTTTCCAATACTAGTCACAAAATTGTTGGGTGTCTCACACCCTGATTTATGTTATATATGGTGGCTGTACAGTTCTCATTCGTGTGACAAGCCATCTAACTTATGTAAGAAGCCTTAACTGAACCACTTTGTAAATCACATGGCAGTTCCTCACAAAAATGAAAACATTAAGTAAATATGGCAAAACTGTAGTGGTATGAGAAAGATCAATGAATATCTGTAAGGTCCTCCATCCATATATCTATACAATCCCATGTTTTCCCTGGGGCTTTTGTTATGCAACATAAAACTTTAAGTAAAATAACAATAATCAAAGTTAAAGTCTTCAGTTTTAAACTATATGTTAAAAAACTTCCACTACTGACCTCAAACTGACCTCGTGGATACTCTTACCTTCCAAACAAATCAGTACACTTGTATCCAAAGGAGAAGTCTGCACTATGGAAGAAAGCAATCCCAAAAGGTGTATTTTTATGGTTAGGGTTTTTATCCCCCCATATCAAAAACACTACAACATTTGAGGTTTCAGAAAAGACTTTTAATGGCTAGCCATTTGAAATGTTGGGACCTGCTAGAGTGAGTCCCAAAACATAAAGACCGACTGGCCAAAAGATCAGACTTGTATATACCAAGTCTGAGATGTCATTTCTTGGAATAGTCCCTTTTCTCCAAGGTATGGCATCCTTGGAGTTAGTATATAGTATATATAAGTTCGAGGACATGGGTGGGTGCAGGGGGGGCTCCCGGCTCACCGACACCTTCTCCCCCCCCAGCAAAGTAATTTAAAGGAAAAGAGCAATTTTCAAGATTCGTTCTTTGGGTTTTTCATCTTTTTGTCACTCGGCATTTTGAGTACCAATATTTCAAAAGGGAGCCTTTCCAGTGATGTACCTTTAATAGCAGTGACATCTGCCGCAAATTGTCTGTCTGCAGTTTTTTATCAACATAAGTCATATTCCCTTTTTCTTGAGCAGTCTAAATATTCAGTAGCTAAAGCCTCTCATCCAAATGTGGGACAGCTACCCAGTTGCATTCTCAGGCTGAGAACTGTCTTTTTCTACCTTAAGTCAATTATTTAGCCTCTAAATCAACTTACAGAATTTTTTTGCCAAGCTGGAGAAACAGACTAGTGACCAGATTCAAAAAGACTTGCTGTCAGTATAAGCCTGCTCTGATTCTAAAATATTTGGTCTCAATGTGAGTGACTTACTTGGATGTAAAGCCTGTCTATAAAGCAGGCTTACACCAGGCACTTGATTCCAAAAGATTTGCATTCAGTGTAAGTTCCTTAGACCGAGAGTAAGACTTTTGGAATAGGGCTCCATATCTCCAGACATCCCTTCTAACCACAGATGGATTTTGTTCCAATGTTGGAAGCTCCTCTTTTTTCAAGAAAGTCGTTTTTGTGATGTAGTACATGATTTTTGAATGAACGAGAGCCTGAAATGACAGCATCTTATGTAGGACTGACTACAGATGGGACTTTGCATTTTAAAAATTAAATTTTGCAGAGATGTAGCCAGGATTTTTGTAATATATTAGTTTCTAAACTGCAGTCTATTCCCCTCATCAGTTGTAAGCCAACTCACAAAATGTGACCCCTCCCCAAGCCCAAACAGTACTTTCCTGTATGTCGAAAAACAACTCAAACAGCTGCTGAAATGACAGGCTTAAGCAAAAGCTGTATCTGGCCAACCAGAAATTCTCAAAAAAAAAAGCCTTTTAATAATACTTAAAGCTTAATAAAGGAGAGCCATGATACAAATTTTAAGTATTTTTAAAAATAAATTTAAGGCATATCTTTTCTTTTTGCACTAGCTAAACCACTTTATTTTTTTTTAAAAAAGTCTAGATTAGATTAGTCTCTCAAGAGCTTTCTGTTGTAGACCCATGTTGGTTTATCATCTCTCCAGGAATATTACCTGTTTTCCCTCAGAATTTTTCCCATCATTCTCCTTTTCCCAGAGGTCAGAATAACAAGCCTGAAGTTACTAGGCTGTTTTTGCTCCCTCCCTCCTTCATGCAAAGCAACTACTTTAGTCTTTTCCAGGCCTTCTGTATCTCCTCTGTTGCTAGCAATCTGTTAAATTCTTCATCCAGGTATTTTACCAGAGTGTCTAGCTGTGCTTGAGAATTTTAAATGACACAAAAAGAAAAATCTAGCAAAGCTAGACTTCTGTGTGATAACTTAAACCTCTTGCATCAGAGGCCTCATGGGATATATGCAAATCACCCTTTAAGGGTATCAGGTGTTTCAGCTAAATGGCAATTACTCTTTGTTTTAGAATTTTAAATGACAATCCACCTAGTCCTAGTGCATTGCACTTTCTCAGCCTAGCAAGCTTCTGTTCTAATCTGCATGGATTTACATGTCCAGGCATTCAAGACTTGCCTTTTCTGCTCTTCGTTTAACTTGATACGTTTTTAGTTAACAGGCTGCATGTCTGGTTATACAGCCTTGCATACTCAAATCAAGTCACAGCCTCAGACAAGTACAGAACATTCTTGTGCCATTATAGAACCCAGTAATTGAACCAAGCTTTTCCCACTACTGTTTGTGTATTGTTCAGGGAGTACTTCATAACAATGTCCGATGTTTGGAAATTCAAGATTTCTTCTGCTGCAGCTGGCTGCCTGATCACCATAATCATATTAGAACCATCCAACTTCTAACATGCATTCACCACAAACATGAGTACATACCTTCTAACAAGAAGCAGTTTCCTTTGTGTCCTCAGTAGGTTAAGCTGAATTTAATTGCATTCTGTGTGTTCCATGCACAAAGGAAACACAGGCTCAGTGCGGTGTACTTGCTCAATAAAGCGCAGTAAACAGTTAGCAATAGTTACTTAATTAATTTGTCATTTCCATTAACAGTTAAATACCTTAGGTAGAAAATTAGTGTTAGTCGGATACAACAAAAAATATTTATTTCTTTTTACAAAGGGGGAATTTCACTTTGAATAATAAATGGAATGGGAAAGCTTAACTAAATGTTTTAGTGTTTCAAAAGTCTGACACTAAACAGACATATGCAAAAAACATGGAAAATGTAAGAAGATAGCTATGAATCATCATCATCATCTTCTTTCGGCTGTTCCCGTTAGGGGTCGCCACAGCAGATCACCTGTTTCCATTTCTTCCTGCCCTCTGCATCTTGCTCTGTCACACCAACCACCTGCATGTCCTCTCTCACCACATCCATAAACCTTATCTTAGGCCTTCCTCTTTTCCTTTTACCTGGTATCTTCATCCTTAGCATCTTTTTCCCAGTATACTCAGCATCCCTCCTCAGCACATGTCCAAACCAACGTAATCGTGCCTCTCTGGCTTTGTCTCCAAACCTTCCAACCTGGGCTGACCCTCTAATATACTTATTCCTAATCCTGTCCACCCTCGTCACACCCAGTGCAAATCTTAACATCTTTAATTCTGCTACATCCAGCTCAAACTCCTGCCTTTTTGTCAATGCCACTGTCTCCAACCCATATAACATAGCTGGTCTCACTACCCTCTTGTAGACCTTCCCTTTCACTCTTACAGGTACTCATCTGTCACAAATCACTCCTGACACTCTTCTCCATCCACTCCATCCTGCCTGTACTCTCTTCTTCACCTCTCTTCCACACTCACCGTTACTCTGAACTATTGACGCCAAGTATTTAAACTCATCCACCTTCGCCACCTCTACTCCTTGCATCCTCATCATTCCTCTATCCTCCCTCTCATTCACACACATATATTCTGTCTTAGTCCTGCTGACCTTCATTCCTCTTCTCTCTAGAGCATCTCTCCATCTCTCCAGGGTCTCCTCCACCTGTTCCCTACTGTCACTACAGATCACAATGTCATCTGCAAACATCATAGTCCACGGGGACTCCTGTCTGATCTCGTCTGTCAACCTGTCCATCACCATTGCAAATAAGAAAGAGCTCAGCTATGAATACAAATCATTTATCAAGCTATGATGGCCTGTGTTGCGTTTGAATGGCTTTATGTCTTAAAAAAAGGAGTGAGTAACTTTGGATACCCTTGTATGATACATAAAAGAAAGTAATGTAGATGGGTAATGAAATATATTTGTTCTGCCTCAACAGACAACTTTAAGCTGTATGCAACTTGTTAAAAAGTTACATTACTTGTGTTAGTGAGATATGTTTTTCAACAATAATTTAACATGATAAAGCAAAACACATATCTGAGTGAAAGAGGTTGGAACTGGGCAGTATCACAGAAAGAGATGATGACGTCATGTGACTGAAAACTGCATGACATAGAAATTTGTGGCTCAAAGTGAACCCTGTGGCTTAAACCACTTGTCTAAAATAAAAAACAAAATAAATAAATATCCATTCATTCCGTACCATATTGTCTAAACTCCATCAGGTATTCTATAAGAAATTGTCTGGAATACTGCATTCAGGAACCCCTCGCATCTCCCTAAAGATGCAGGGTAGATGATGTCTAGAGGAGGGTGAGGAAGATGCTGTGGGTTGGCACCAGAAGGCATAGAATGAGATCCTAAAGGAATCCTGCATTTGTATTCTTGAATGAACTGGGAGTTGCGTTAATCTCAAACATTCCACAAGGGAGTTACAGTCTGTCAGAAATGCAGGCTCTCAAGTAGTGGAGGATACATTTAAGATAGTTTCAGTAGAAATGCAAAGAATCTTTTATTCACAGTGAATGTGATAGATTGTGCAGAACAGTTTACCAGAGGAGGCAAAGAAATATTTTATTCTCAAAGATTGTGAGGAGTGTGCAGAACAGATTACATGAGGACGTTGTGACATAAAAGTAGTAAGGAAAGTCAGGGTTATTTAGTATGTAAATAAAATAGTTCTTCTGTACAAAAGGTAGGAGAAAATTAAGCTGTTAATTAAGCAGATACTGCCTTCTTTAAAACGAATATTCTATTTTTCATGTGTCAATAAATTCTCATTGACATATTAGAGTGTTATACATGCATTACAGTTTGCCTATATTCTTCTGGACTACCGGACTTTAACCAGAGTCATTACATTTTGCATTAGCTTTCAATTTAATATTTTTTTGCCAGTAAAGCTTATTTTAAATGCATAAAACAGACTGAATTTCTCCTGAGCAGACTTAAAAACAAGCTACTCCAGAAATATAGGCCTTAGTGCATACTGAAATTGTTAACAAACTGGCAACGTTTGAGGTGATGCAGGTTCACTGTATCCATAGTAACCAAATAACTATGTGCCTGCTATGTTTCATTAGAAAAGTGGTAGTAATCCCTACACTGCTGTGATCTTTAGACAATAGGCTAATTTAATGCAAGCTACACTGCAGTCAACAGAGAACTGCATTTTTTACTTCAGAAATGTTTTAACAAGAGCATAGCATTGCTCTTTCAGTTTCTTCAAGTATTTTCATTTAGAAGCAGTTCATTTTTCAAAACTTTATTAATCCTTTATTTTCCAGCCCAATATTAAGGAAACAACGTGAGCAAAGCTTGTGTGACAAAGGGAGATACTGCCAGCACAGCTCTCTAGAATTTTATAAATAATTATATGTCATTTGTGAATATCAACACGATTTATATAGAAGTGTGACAAAGGGAAATGCTGCCAGCACAGCTGTCTGGAATTTTATAAATGATTGTTTGTCATTTGTGAATATCAACATGATTTGTGTAAGATGCTTGTGTTACAAATGTATTGGAACTGTATAGCATGTGTATATTAAACTAGGTTTGTAAGACGTGTGTTGAAGAGATATTTTGTAGAGTGCTTGTGCTTAAAATGTAACCACAGTGTGCCCTACTGAAATAGAACAGAAATGTACATTCACTATTGTAACTGTTTAAATGTATGCATTTTAATAGTGGAAACTGGAGCACAGGAGGGCCACTTCAGTCCAGCAAAACTTCAGAAAAATAGCTGAAATTAAATTACTTTATGGCTATGAAGTAAAAGATGATATCTTTCAGTTTCAATGCAGCAAGGAGACACAATGTGTAAAACTAGGGAACTTTCTATATTGTCTTGGAAGTGTTTTATTGTTTTATGACTTCCAGCAACGGCCAAAGATTTGAGGAAAAGCCCATGGCTATGTATTTTTACAAGCAGATGGAAAATGCTACCAGCTGCCATCAATGATTGTTTTGGGCCTGGGGACTAGAAGTCAGATGACAAGAAATTATGTCATTCTGCAAGCTAGCCCAGCAGTGATATTTGAGATATTCATGTGAGAGGTCTCTTAGAGAGAGAGAGAGAGACAGCATTCTGTATTATGTCTTTGACCTGACAACAGCTAAAAGATCCATTCACCACATCTGCCTTGCTCTGTAAGTAAGTTTCTAGGGAACAGTAGGATTCTCAGGTACAGTCAGGAATATAGCAAAGCTTGGTTTAGATATTTTTCTTTATTTATTTGAGGCTATCCTGCAATGTTGTTTTAAATATTTCCTGTGGTTTTGAACTCTGATGTCACTGTAAATATATATTTAGTACTGTCTTGTTTGTTTATTATTTTTTATTAAATATATTTAAACCTCTCATTGTGGCTGATCTTTGTAGATATATTTAAGTTCTGAAAGTACTTGCATATTTATTTAGTGACACTGTGTAGGTCACTCCTAATAGCCTTGCACTTGGTCTAACTACCATTTGTATTAACAGTAACATTACACAGTAAGATTGGGCACCCTTTGTTAAGGGCCTTAAAGCTTCTGATAAGGAGTTGGTTGGTGGCAGTGATTACTACCTTATAGTCTGGGCCGCAGGGGGCTTAACTAGTTAACCTCTGCCAGCCTTTCCCAGGTGTGTGTGTGTGTGTGTGTGTGTGTGTGTGTGTGTGTGTGTGTGTGTGTGTGTATAAATCAAATCTCAAAGTGTGTGTGTGTGTGTGTCAGCTACTTGGGCAGGGACACGAAGCACTGGTTGGACAGAGAGGGTGCTGGAGGTCTTGGCTTGGCCAGTCGGCTGAGATCTCAATTCTATAGCTGTGTCAGTTGGGAGTCTTGTAGGGGATATGGAGAAGGAAGGAGAAGCCAGCCCCGGACTGACTGTGGTCTCTGTGTGCTCTTGAGAGAAACTGAACTTTACTGTGTGTGTATACTTATTACCCTTCTAGTGTATATCCCCCACTGGTGGGAATGGTGAGGATTGAGGCTCCTTGATTACTGGTCCAGTGGAGGGTGTCACAGCCTGGACCAGTTCTTTCATTTAAATGCTCTTATTCCTTCCTGGTTGGTATAATATAACAACAAATGATGCTTTTCTTAAGCTCCACTCTTCCAATGCTCCTTTCTGGAATGTGGGATGTGTTCATTTTAATAAATCCTAAAGTATTTTTTGAGAATTAAAAATAAGTAAATAAATCTTGATACCATTACTTTCAGATGGAAGCAAATCATAAAAATGTAACTTGCAGAATTCAAAACTAAAGGAACAAAAGTAGATAGATTTGGTGGCACAGTCAGTATTGGAGTCCAGGCTACTTGAATTTGATAAGGGGCTTAGGCACTTGGCCAGGCTGCCGGGGATGATGGCCATGCCCATTGTAGAAGAGAAGAAGGCAGAGCCTTTTATGGGCTGCAGCAGTCCTTTAGAGGACAGAGGTGGGCATGCGATCTAAGTGAAGGTATGTGGTGCATTAAGCCACAGACAGGTGGTAGTGTGTGTGTGGTTGTGTATTTGTGCAGTGGAAGGCACTGTGGCTGTAACTGTGCTGGGGGCCACAAGTCCCCCCCCTTCCAGAGGAGGGCATAGTCTAATAAGTAAACATGTCCTCATTGCTAAAGACACAAGCAACCCTCATAGCTGCCTGAATGTGGGTAGATACGTGGCACTAGAGAATGCATGGGCTCAAGTTGTAATGGGGACGGCTCAGTGTTCAACAAGCATGGGAACAAAAAGCACATAATAAATAGCTCAAGAAAAGTTTTATTCAGTTACACCCATCCAAGTTTAGCTCTAATGTATCCTGTTAGTGACATCACGTTTACTACGTCAAAGTAACAACCCAAAAGATGGAGTTTTCTTTTGCAAAGCTAGATCCTACAATACTAACTGAAGCTAATATAGTCACATTCCCTTTTGAGTTGTTATATTGCATTTGCAGATCTTTCATGGTTTTGGTAATGAATTCTCTGATTTATGCAGCAAGCACATATCTGCACATACTATTAAAAGATGTTTACTGTTTGAGTTATTTGTTGTATCATATAAAAAATGGCGAAGTGATATGTAGCACAAATAGGCTGGACTCAGGAATTCAGGAGACATCCCTGTCAACAACTACAGGAGTTTAGAAATCATTGTTACCTACTAACTCATTGACTGTTAATGTCTCATTTGGGACTCTTATGAGTTATGAAGTTATGTTTTGTTATCACTTGAAGTGGCATGTATTTTAGGCAAAATACATATGTGCCATCTCAGAATGTCATCTGCTGTTTTGGTGCAGGTGTTGTATTTATATGTTTGAGGAAAAATGTGATTTTGTTTTACTTTCCCTATTTCTCCAAGTTTGTGTGGCCTCTGAAGTGCTATACTTAGAGAGGTGGGATGTGTGAGGCACATATTGAGTATGCAACATTTTGTGTGATTTTTAGGTGATGTAACATTGTGAGTTGTGATTTATTTTAGATTTAGATGTGTTGGCTGCAGTATTTTGCATCTTAGTCTAAAGAGATATGATATTTCATTACAACTTCCTTAATTTGCAAACATAAATTGAGATCTGAGGAACTAATTGTTGAGGCAGGGAATGGGTAAAAAACTGAGGCATAGCACAGATGAGGAAGAGGACAAGAGGCTGAAGCAGCATTGTGTTAGCTGCATCAAAAGGGCAGAGAAGATGGAGAATATTATCTTCTTCTGGCACCTCTCATGTAATGTCCTATCTAGTCCAGTTCTACACTGATCATTGAAGTAAGTTCCATGTTTTTACGCACAGTGGCATGAGTGTTTACGAGTTTTAATGGGAAATGAGTAATACTGGTGAGGTTTGCTGTCCCTTTAAGGCCTATAATTCCCCTGCACATTCCATTAAGGTCATGATATGGTGGTCCATCCAGGCAGCAATCAAAGGTGTTGTCCCTTTAAGGCCCATCATTCCCTTGCACATTCCATTAAGGTCCCACTACGGGGTTGCAGTTGGGTGAGTGATGGGCTTGTCTCCAGGTTTCAAGAGTTATGTTACTCCCCCCAGTCCATCCCCTCATTGAAAACGTATGCCTTCATCCATCTCTAGCTTTGCCTGGAGATTGTAAGCAAAGCATGTGTCCTGAGGCACATACCCTAACCCTTCAGCTGAAAAAAAGAGAACAGTATGTGCCTCATCATTTCCTTTCTTCTCCCTGCTGTCTCCTCTAGCACTCTGATTGCTAAATGAAACTCAGTCAGGTGGGTCACAGTCAGGGCTTTATTTCTTAAAATGGATACATTTGCATAGTTACTGTAATGTATACTTTGTGGCTATTTTTATTGTTCTGGAGGTCATAACTATGATTACTTTTGAATGATTGGCAGCCATGCATGCCAGACCTGTGCAAACTTTGTATGAAGCTTTCAGTGTTGCAGGGTAGTATCCTTCTGTGCCATTACTACAGAAATATTTTAATAAGTACATACTGTTATCCCTTCATGTACTTGAGTAAGAAATGGCTTCCGGTTCTGCTGGTTGACTGAATGTGTAATGTACTTAAAATTTCACAACAGAAAAAAATATTCTTTTGTTTACAGGTTTAGTCCCACTAGGGTAGGCTTATTTCATGGGATCCACAAGGGGGTATTTATACTAGCAGGGGAAACTGGGCCCTTTTTTCAGTAGATGCCATGGGATCTTTTACATCCACCTGAGCATCCACCAACTCAAGCAGATAAGATCTAAGTTTAACATCTCTTCCAAAGGACAACACACTTAGAAGCACAGCACTCCTGTTATGCTGAACTGTAGTGGCAGTAATCCATTGACCTTGTGTGGCAATAGAACCCACAAAGTGTGCTAGCTGTTGCACCACTGACACTATCCAAGTTTAATTGTGTCATCTGCAAGGCTTGTTTCATGAACATACAGTACGTCTTTATTCTGAAGTAAAAGCTTTAACTGAAATATGCAGTTTCTTCATGTATTTTCATTTACAAATAGTTTATTTTTGAAAACTTTGAGTCCTTATTGTCTAGCCTACATTTTAAGAAAAATGTGAGCAAAGCTTGGTTCACTTCTTTCTCTTAGTCTTGCTCCTTTCTGATTCAGGACAGACAGACTAGGATATGAGAATTGCCTGGAACCACATGGGTGGGGCAAAAGGAATAAAGAAGGGGGGGGGGTTCATTCTAGACTTCTGTCTAGAAAATGGCTTGATGGTAGCCAGCACATGGTTCAGAAAGAGAGCGACAGTCACGACATCACATACAAAATTGGCCAACATGCAACCCAGGTAGACTTCTTGCTAGTAAGGAAAGGGCACTGTTGTAGAATCAGTAATTACAAAGTCATTCACAGTGAAACAGCCCACAGCATAAACCACTGGTTTCCACAATCAGCTGCGATCAGTGGTCAGAGAAGGCTCTAAGATCTACAGAGATCAGGCTGAAGATCTGGAAGATGACTGGATAGAATGCACAACAGTTCATGGAATTAACTCAGGGCTGTAGCACCTCAAGAAGAAGAGGAAATAGGTGGAGATGAAGAAGAATATCAGCATCTCAAAACAGCATATGTAAGGGCTATATAACAGGTAAGTGGTTGTGCCAGGTATGGAAATAAGGTACATAGGGAACGCTAGTGGTGAAATGCAGAAATCCAGGAATGCATCAAAAGAAAGAAGGAGTGCAGGAAAAAGTGAGAGATAGAAAAGACGGACCAGGCTGGGAAAGAGTACAGGTTGGCTAACAAAGAGGCTAAGACACAGGTTGCAGTAGCAAAGAGCAAGACATCAGAAGCACTCAACCAATTTCTGTTAAGTGACTTAGTGGATGGCACAAAGAAACTCTGTCAGCAAAACCTGTTCATCAGTTCACAGGAAATCAAAGGCAGGTAGAAAGAGTACATCCAGCAACTTCTGAGCGAAGAAAACCCTCAGGAACTATACTAGCCCAGACACAATCTATGGTGAGAGAAGAGGATGACCTCACCATAAAAGAAGTAATAATAGTACTAAGGAAAATTAAGTGAGGGAAAGCAGCAGGCTCAGAGGAGGTCACAACAGATATGATCAAGATATTGGGTGAGATGGGCAGAAAAGGCTCCTGAGGGTACTCATAGCAGTATGGAGAGAAAGGTGTATCCCAGATGAGTGAAGAATAAACTTACTAGTCCCAGCGTTTAAGAACAAAGGAGACATTCACAAATGTGGGCAGTACAGAGGTCCTGTTATGCTGCATGAAACTTCTGGAGAGGGTAATTTATAAAGAAATATGCAGAGTAGTAGAAAGTAAGATGGGGAATGAGCAGTTCAGATTCAGATCAAGATGCAGGACAACCGACTCAGTGTTTGCAGTGAGACAGATACTTGAGAAGAAGCTAGGAATTAGGAAAGCATCTAACTGGGCATTCCTAGACCTGGAGAAGGCATATGACAAGCTCCTAAGAAAGCTGATTTGAGCAGTCCTGCGGTAGTTTGAATTTCCAGACACAATGGTAGAACTAGCTTAAGCTATGTACAAGGACCCCATGACTGAAGTGCGAATGGTGTTTGGTCTTACAGAAGGGTTCCCAGTGGGAGTGGGTGTGCTTCAGGATTTGGCTGTGAGCCCACTGTGTTCATAGCTTTGATGGACCTCATTAGCAAACAGGTTAGATAGGATAGCTCAACAAAGTTACTGTATGCAGACGATGTGACATTACAGGTAGACTCTGAGCAAGAACTTCAGCAAATGGTAAGGGAATGGAATGCAAAACCGAAGGCACATGGGATGAAACTGAGTACAGATAAGACAGTTGTAATGGTAGCAAATGGGAAATCAGAAGAAGATGAGAATTAAGCTAGAAGGGAAAGTAGTGGGACAGCTCAACAGCTTTAAGTATCTGGAGGGGGTGGTTGAGGAGAAGGGAAGTCTGAATGAGGAGGTCAGACCTAGAATCAGAGGAGCTGCAGCCAACTGGCAGAGAGTGTCAGGGGTAGCGTATGACAGAAGAATGCCAAAGAGGCTGAAAAGTAAGGTATACAAAACAGTGGTGTGACCAGTACTACTGTATGGTACAGAAACCTAGGCAGGAAAGGCAGAGCAGTTGAGGAAACTAGAGGTGATGGAGATGAAGTGCCTGAAATGGGTGGCAGGATGCATACATTGGGACAGATGTAGGAATGAGGACATAAGAGCAGAAGCCAAAATATCTCCAATTGTAGAAAAAGGTCAAAGAGAACAGATTATGGTAGTTTGCGCACTTGTACAGGAAAGCAGAAGATATCTGGTGAAGAAGATTTGGGGCAGACAGGAAGAAGGCAAGAGGAAATTATGGCATCCAGCAAAGAGGTGGATGGATTGTGTGAGAGAAGACCTGTGACAGTCAAGCATGACTGTCAAAGAAGGTAGGAGAGTGGCACTGAGCAGGGAGAGATGGCTACAAGTGACATGACACCCCAAACCCATGTAGATTTTTTTTTTTTTATTATTAATACTTAATCGTTTTTTATTAAGTTTTTGCTTCTTGTGATGCATCTAGTTGGAAGATATATCCTAATCTTTGCCAAATGTGTCAGTTCATTTTCAGGTTATTTTTGTCAAGAGAACCTCCGAGGAGCAACACCTAAGAATACTGTGGGTTATCATGTAAAGCTTTTGTGAGGCATAAGCTTTTCTGGATTTCTAGATTACTGCTCCCAAACTATATGTGACTGCGGACTTATGGATATTATATATGCACTCCTAGACACAGACGTTTCCTTACAACTTTCACTTTTCAACCTTTCTATGTACTGCATTGCTTCCTTGACAGTACACCCATATAGCCTGCAATGTCTATCAGCTAGAAACAAGTAACTTCCGATTCTAGTTAGAAAGGAAGTACAGGGCACTGTCTGGTGTAGTACTTTTCTGTTCATTCCTGAAGAGCAGTTCACTGATACTTGGTCACTCCTAAACTCTTTCCATTGATTTCAAGATCATTCTACACAGACATAAACTAATGTGTCTTTTTTAGTTCCTTGTAGGCATATGTAATTAATTCTTTTTGGGATCAGATGCAACAAATTAACTTAAATTATACCATGATCCCCCCAAAACGTGCACGCTGATTGGCCAGCGTGCCCGTTGTAAATCGAGTTATACTAATGGAAAAAGGTCCGGTCGCCCGGACTTTTTCCCATTAGTATAACTGGGTTTTTTAAAACACTGTCTCGCTATGTTAAATGGGTTTAACATAGCGAGACAGCTTTAAAATAAGCAACGGAGATCTCCGTTGCTTATTTTAAAGCTGTCTCGCTATGTTAAACCCATTTAACATAGCGAGCAAGTGTTTAAAAAACGGAGAAAGCAAGATCTCCGTTGCTTTTTAGTGTTTCACTATGTTAAATGAGTTTAACATAGCGAGACAGTTTAAAATAAGCAACGGAGATGTCCGTTGCTTATTTTAAACTGTCTCGCTATGTTAAACTCATTTAACATAGCTACTAAAAAAAGCAACGGAGATCTTGCTTTCTGTTGCTTTTGCTCAGCTCTGATGTACTGCGCAGGCGCAGTACATCAGAACTGCCGCGGATGCCAGACATCTGCGGAAGGGCAGTAAACAGGCATTATACTATGCCATTATTTAAGAAAAGTAATAGTTTCTTTTCTTAAATAATGTCATGGTATAATAGCAATAACCCACTTCTGGGTGTGGGTAATGCTAAATTTACCACGGTTGGCTGTTTGGTCCTCGGGCGCCTCGGGACCAAACCACGCCAACCGTGGGTAAATTTAGCATTACCCACACCCAGGCGTGGGTTATTGCTATAATAACTTCTAGTTAAGGATGCTACACAGATAGTACTGTTCTGAAATATGTTTGAATGCTTTGAGTTATATTCTTGCTGTCTTAAAATTTGGATTTCATGGCATCAGTATTTGCAGATTCTTTTAAAAAATGAAATAGGTTGGGCTTTTCCTAATTTTTCTGTAAGTGATTCAAAAATGTGCACAATATCTTCACAATGCAGAGTTATGTGTTCTTGTAAAATGTGTTTTGGCATGTAAGGCTTTAACTACACTGAACAACTGCCCTTTACAAAACCACAGTGGATGTATTACTGGGGATATTATTGCATCAGTGCTAGACTGTACTATTTTTGCCAACTCTATGCATTTTTTTCACTGGAAGATCATGAAAGACATCAGTTAATCTTTTCAGGAATGACAGTACATGTGTAATGCAAGAAAAAACCTGTAAGATGACACTGTACTCAGTGCAGATAAGGTTACTGAAAAATGGGTACTGAGATTATGGTAACTGACAAACGAAACAACAAGCTGAGACAGAGTATCAAGAATATTTTTGCACTTTCAGTGGAAATAAAACAGGATGAATGTAATTCGATGCTGCATTCGGAATACTTCACACCACCTTGTAACCTTACCGTCTTGGGCATATCACATATTTAGCTAGGCCCATCAAGAACCACTGTCATAGTGCTGAGTGTTGGTAGCCCTTTGAGTTTCAGTTGTTTACCTTCCTTCAGGAAAAGTAAGTGACACATACAGGGCTGTTGCAAGACAGTTAAAAAATCCAGAAACTTTTTTGGCTGAGTAACTCAAAGAACTATGCCTTTGTGAAATCACTACTTGCAGGAGAAAAACCCTACAGCTTTTTCATAATGTGAAGGATAACACAACCATGTCAAGTATAGGTGTTACCTTTAGTTATTTAAATACATTCAACCACGCCACAGAAGTAAAACATTTTAAAAATGCATTTACTTCCAAAATCATTTTATTATGTATTTATACATAACAAATAAAGTACTAAAGCATCTACAGTTTTTACTTCTAGTGTGTGCTTACTGACTGAGGAATATCCACCTTTACTGCTTCTTACACACACCTGTTTTGTTTAACCAGTTTAAGAAAACAAAACAGTGGGTTAT
Source organism: Protopterus annectens (assembly GCF_019279795.1). Lineage (NCBI taxonomy): Eukaryota > Metazoa > Chordata > Ceratodontiformes > Protopteridae > Protopterus > Protopterus annectens. Next base: position 268,141,154 of record NC_056743.1, read on the forward strand.
TTCCAAGGTCTTTTATTTAAGGGTTATGTTCATGTGTGTGTGTGTGTGTGTGTGTGTGTGGGGGGGGGGGGGTCATCTGTGACTTTGTGTACATGTATGTATGTGGGTTCATTACTAAATATCGAAATACCACAGCTCGACACTCTGAATACACACACCCAGAATATCAAGATTGCGGAATTTCGGGAGGGGGGGGGACTAAAACACAACACCATCAGTAATAACATTTTTGCAGGGGGGCAAGCCACCCTGCACCCCCCCCCCCACATCCCCTGCAACTTAAATATACCAAATGCGAGATCGTCCTACAGTGGAGAGAATGACAAAGTTCCCATTCTGCACTGTACGGCAATCTCCATTCACAGATGTTCTTCATCTCACATTGCTGCAGTCCTTACACTTGGGTAGTCCACTGTCCTCGGTCGGCCCGAATATCAAAGTATAAGGCTGACGTCGGTCAAGGCGCATTTGACTGACATCAGGACGTCAGGGTACAAATGCGCATGACCGGCGTCATATCCTCAGTCTTTTTTGCCGCATGGTCCGATGCAGAAGCAGCGTTGCAAGTGCCGGTTGGCGTTCTGAAATTGTTCGATTTCGGAGTTTCAGACCGAGTCAAAGTTGGCTAAGTACCCGTTGGGAATATTTTAGTTTTTCTTGCCTCAGTGGTTTACCGGATGTCAGAAAAAGTGAATAATTGTATTTCTTGTGGGAAACAGATACCGCATAGAGACTACCATACTTTGTGTATTCCTTGTTTAGGGCCTGAGCACGGCGTTGTTGGGTGTCGCTCTTGTGCTAGATTCAATAAGCGCACTATTAAGAGAAGATTAGATTGTGCCAGGTTAGTCTTGAAGCGGTGCAATAAGAAAATGCCGTCGGATGCTCCGGCGCCCGCTTCTTCGAAGAAGCGCAAGGACAAAGCAGTTAAACCTAGGCTAGAGGAACCGTCAGTACCGGACGCCGGTTCTTTAGAGGTGTCGGTGGAGCCGGTGGTTCCACACGCGGTTTCTTTGGGATCCCAGGGAGAGACTTTGTTATTGCAGGATGTGGCCTCTCAGGAGGCAGGCCAGGCTGATGGGGCTTCTCAGGTTACTATACTCCCCTCCCTGCCTAGGGTGGTTAGGCCCTCTCCTTCTGTTTCCAAGGCTTCTCCCAGGGGCAGGCCAGGTTTAGCTTCAGTTGGTGTTACCCCTAGCTCTTCAGGAACTGTGCCCAAGAAGCATATGCTTAAAATGGCAGAAGATTTGATTACTTTGATTAGGGGTTCTATGCCCCCTCCTGATAAGAGACCTAGGGTGGAGCCTGAGCTAGGGAGTTTTGAGCAGGCTTCAGATGTTTCAGAGTCTTGACTGAAGACTTACAGGAGTACTCTCCTTATTCTGATTCTGATGTGGATGATTCTACTCCTTCTGCTTCTCCTCCTGAGGATTTTTCTTTTCAGAAACTCTTCATTCCATGAGGGAGCATTTTAAGTGGGAAGGTCAGGACTTCTCTGATTCCAGGAAAAGGCTTAGGGAATTTTGTTTTACCCCAGCATAGGCCTTTGGCTATACCTCCTGTTTTGGATGTAGTGGAAGATGTTTTACAGAGGCTTCTCTTAATCCTGATTCTTTGCCTCCTGCTCCTGTTAAACCGGATAGGTATTACAGGGTGCCTGAAACTCATAAGTATCTTTTAAGAGTCCTAGGGCGGACCCAGAAACTGTTAGCCAGGGGCCTAAAGGTGTTAAGGCTTCTGTTGTTAAGAATCCGGTTCCTGCAGACAAAGAGGCCAGGGCCTTGGATAGATGGGGAAAGAAAGTTTATACTTCTTCCACTCTTGCTATGAGGGCTTTGAATTGCCAGTTTCACATGTTGAAATACCAAAACTATCTCCTTTCACAATTGAAGTCTAAGGTTGATGCTCTGGCAGAAGGTATTGATTGTAAAGAGTTGCAAGATTTAGTACATGTTTCTGAACAGGTGGGTAAGCATTCTTTGCAATGTGGTTTTGATGCTGTACAGGCCTCGTCTAGGGTGGCTGCCACTGGGTCAGTTCTTCGCAGGCACGCCTGGCTGAGGGATCAAAATTTATCTGAACATGTTAAAACAAGGATTTTAGATGCTCCTTTACAATCTGATGTGTTGTTTGTTCCTCCTGTTGAGGCAGTTTTAAAGAAAATGGAAGACAAGGCTAAGTCTATGCAGACTGTTAAAGATTTTTTGCAGGTCCAGCCTCCAAAGTTTAGTAGAAATTGGCCTACTAAGGGGTGGACGTATCCTTCTTATGATTCCCAGTCTAGGGGTAGATCTAGACGTGGTAGGGGCAGAGCTCAGGGCTCTTTCAGGCCTAGAACAGGGAGTTCTCCTGCACAGTCTTCGGGTGAGGGCAGGGGTCAGTCCTTTCGTAAACAGACCCAATGACCTACCTTTTCAGCTGCCAGAGCCTTCTCGTCTGGCAGCACCTTTGGGAGGAAGGTTGGCACTTTTCAAAGAAAATTGGAGTTTAATTACCCAAGACAGATGGGTATTGGATATCATACACCACGGTTACAGGTTTTATTTCCATACCTTGCCTCCTTTCAAAGGCATGCCAGACGTTCCTCCTCAACAAAGAATAGAGGCTCACAAGCAAGTTTCTCTGTTACTCCAAATAGGGGCCATACAGCCGGTCCCTATGCCAGAAGTGGGCCTAGGATTTTATTCTCACCTGTTCCTAGTACCAAAGAAGGGGAACACGTGGAGACCAATTTTGGATTTATCTACCCTCAACACTTATCTGGACATTCCCAAGTTCAAAATGTTGACGTTACAGCAGCTTTTACCTCTGCTGGGCAAAGATCATTGGATGGTAACTTTGGATTTCAAGGAGGCTTACCTTCATGTTCCTATCAGACTAAGTTGCAGGAAGTATCTGCGTTTTCGAGCTGGGACTTCTCACTATCAGTTCTCTGCATTGCCCTTTGGCTTATCTACTGCGCCCAGAGTGTTCACGAAAGTTCTGGCTCCAGTAATAGCTTTCTTCAGGCTAAAAGGAATACAGATCTATCCTTATTTGGACAACTGCCTGATTCTGGCTCAAGGAAGGGAAGAGCTTCTTCATCATTTGGAATATGTGATAGCAGTGCTAAGATGCCTGGGGTATTCTGTGACCGAAATAAAGTCCAGTCTAGTACCCTCTCAGGACATGTGCTTTCTGGGTGTGAGACTGAATACAGCATCCCAGATGGCCGTTTTAACCCCGGACAAACAAAAGAGTCTATCCCTTTACTTCCATCAACTATCTCATCAGTCCGGGCTGACTGCAAGGACAGTCCTTCAAGCCTTAGGGTTCATGGCATCTTGTATTCTGGTGCTTCCCAATGCCAAACTGCATATGAGGAAGCTGCAATGGTATCTCAAAATGTATGGACACAGCACTGCCAGGATCTGGACACTGTCATTCAAATAATACCTTGCATTCAAAAGGAATTTTTGTGGTGGGCTCAGGAATGTCACCTAAACAAGGGACTCTCTGTGACCCGGCCAGAGGCGAGTCAGATTTTAACGACAGATGCCTCAGACAAAGCTTGGGGAGCTCATCTAAATGGAAAGTGGATACAAGACAAGTGGCCTGCCAGACTACAACATCTACATATCAACCTGAAGGAGATGTTAGCAGTCCAGTTTGCATTAATAGCTTTCAAGGAGTTACTTATTCCATGGCAGGTGTTGATTCTAACAGACAACACAACTGTCATGTGGTACATCAACAAGCAAGGGGGAACGCATTCTTATCCTCTATGCAGGCAAGCAATGATTTTGTGGGAGACTGCTCTCAGTTTACAGCTCAATCTTCAGGCAAGGTTTCTGCCAGGAGCACAGAACTCCTTAGCAGATGTGTTGAGCAGGCAATTATGGATCCCCACGAGTGGAAATTGGATCCTCATGTATTTCAGAAATTGACAGTGTCATGGGGAACTCCAGACATAGATCTGTTCGCTTCTCCACTAAACCATCAGCTGCCAAAGTTTTGCACAAAAGGTTTCATCCCACAGCTTGGAGAGTGGATGCTCTTTCTTTCAATTGGAGCAATCTTCATGTGTATGCCTTTCCACCTCTGCCTCTCCTCCCAAAGGTACTTCTAAAGGTCAGACAGGACAAGCCAAGGATGATTTTAATAGCTCCAGATTGGCCTCGACAGCACTGGTACCCATTACTGAGAAGTCTAGTACAGAAGCCTCCATGGCCTTTGCCTTCGATTCCACACCTGTTGTCACAGGAGGACAGCCATTTGCTCAATGTCAAGCTTCTCTCTCTGCACCTAACAGCCTGGCATATTCTGTTTTGAACCATAGTGGGCCTCCACTTCCTCAGCAAGTTATGAATGTTATTTTGGAAGCTAGAAGGCCTAGTACAAGGAAAGTGTACGCAGATAAATGGAAGAGATTTTTATTTTGGAGTGCAGCAAAAGATTTTGATGTTTCTGGGCTTAATTTGAGTGTGGCTCTTCAATATCTTACTGAGTTACTGGACAAAGGTTTGTCTTTCTCTTCTATTAAGGTTCATGCTGCAGCAATTTCGGCTCACTATGATTGTGATCCACCATTGTTTTCTCATCCTTTGTTCAAGCAATTTCTTAGAGGGGCAAAGAATATAAGACCCCACCTAAAGCTCCTGCTCCTGCTTGGGATCTCAATTTTGTGTTGGAGAAACTCACTCTACAACCTTTTGAGCCTGCAGCTACTTCTGAGTTGAAATATTTATCATGGAAGACTGCTTTTTGTTGGCCATTACCTCTGCAAGAAGGGTTTCTGAATTGCAGGCCCTTATGGCGGTTGAGCCTTTCTTGATTTTCCATAAGGATAGGGTATCTTTACGTACTAATCCTTCCTTTATGCCTAAAGTGGTTTCTAGTGTGGCTTTAAACCAAACTATTCATTTGCCTACTTTTATGCAAATCCCCAAAATAAGGGGAAAAGATTTTGCACACTTTAGATGTACACAGGCAGTTGCGATATTATTTGGACAGAACTAAAGGGTTCAGGCAGTCTCAGCAGTTGTTTGTTTCTTTTGCTTTGGGTTCTCAGGGCAAGCCTGTGTCAAAACAAACTATTTCTAAGTGGATTGGGTTTTGCATTGCTTTCTGTTATTCCCATCATGGCAAGGAGATTCCAGCTGGGATTAGGCCTCATTCCACTAGGGCTACTGCCACTTGACAGCCTTTTTGAGGGAGTGGCAACCAAGGATATTTTGGAGGCAGCTACTTGGAGTTCAGTGCATACTTTCTCTAGGCATTATCACCTACCACTTTACTCTAAATCCAGGGCTGGTTTTGCCACTGCTGTTTTGCAGGGCATTTTGGCAGCTCCTGCTTCCTTGTAGTTTGGCCATCCTCCCTTACCTCTGCTTTGGGATTCTACCCAAGTGTAAGGACTGCAGCAATGTGAGATGAAGAACATAGTACAGTTTTGTACCTACCATAAATGTAGATGTTCGAAGATCCACATTGCTGCAGTCCAATTTACCCTCCCTCCTTCCCCTCTGTAGTTAGAGGTGGTTGTGTGGGTTGGGTTGTGAATATTGTGTATATTGTATATATTGTACAGATAGCTAGTGCAGGGGTGGTTGTTTGTTTGTTTGCTGTCTTTGGGTTTTGACCTTTATGTTTAGGGTCTTCTGACATCTGGGGCAAGAAAAGACTGAGGATATGACGTCGGTCATGCGCATTTGTACCCTGACGTCCTGATGTCAGTCAAATGCGCCTTGACCGACGTCAGCCTTATACTTTGATATTCGGGCCGACCGAGGACAGCGGACTACCCAAGTGTAAGGACTGCAGCAATGTGGATCTTCGAACATCTACATTTATGGTAGGTACAAAACTGTACTTTTTCGAGATTCCGTAATCTCGAGATTCTGGGTCTTGGTATTCAGAGTTTCGGGATTGTGGCATTTCGATATTTAGTACTGAACCCTTGTATGTATAGGTGGGAGACAGGTGTTATACATGCTGTCATTACAACAGAGATAATAAATTTGTAAGTTCTACGTGTAACAGTGTTTTCTTTTTTTCTTTTCACGTCAAGGCTTTATCAACCATTTTAAATAAGACCTACTAGTGGACAAAGGAATGGCTGACTTTTTTTTTTCCTTTGAAGATGTTTAAAACATAATAAGTTTAGAATTTTGTCCATTGAGTAGAAAGGGCATGGGTCAAAGAGATGATTACCACTTGCTGTGTGATATATTAACTTGTCCCTACAACAGATCAGGTCAGATTAGTTTGTGTGTGCACTGTCATAGGAAAACAGTGCAAATGGGCCACAGTATTCAAAAAGACAGTTCACGGAAAGTAAATGCCCTTTGTGCATTTTCTTTGGTACACCACTAGGGAGTTACAACTCTCTATTCAAAGAGCTGAGTTGCAGAACTTTCCAGGGGCACACATACACTGCCCCAGTTTTGACAATAGCAAACTGGAGCACATGGTATGCATTAGCATAACAGGCACCCCTGTTCCTAGGACTTCCAAGTAGCTCTGTGTGGCCTAAGTGCTACAGACTTATGTAGCTTAGTATCTTATATCATGCATTTACCAGGTAGCTGTTATGGTTACTTGTTAAGACATGCATATGGGTAGTAAACTGCCTTACATCATAGTGGTATGTGCTGCTGGCATAAATGACTGTAATTCATGCATGAATGTCAGTCATTCTATATGCAGGTGGCACTGGGGTCATTATGATACTACCGTAATGGGTAATCTGGTGCCTTGAAGAGTTCTTAATGGCAGGAACTTGCCTGCATCTCATGGGGTGGGACAAGGCTGTGTGTCTGTTGTAGAAGGTATAGCTGCACTGTACAGGACTCTTGTTTCCAGTATTTCCCTGCCATTCCGCAGAAATGGGGGGGGGCATTGTGTTAACACAGTGCTGAATAACATGCTAGCAGGGGAGGGAGAATCACAGCAGCCATGTCCATTACACAATTTTTTGTATATCATTGTAACACAGTTTATGCTATGGGCTCTAGCACACAGAACACTGTTGATGGGTTTCTGAATAATGCATGTGTGAAGATTTGTGAAGGCTGCCAGCCTAGCTAGACAGGATTTTGTAGCTAATTTTGTCATTTGTAAATATTAATATAAGCCACAGGCTTGTTCTCTTAAATGGAAGAAAATGCTGTTAAATGTGGAACTGCAAAAATGTAACAACAGTGCACTCTGCTGTATGAAGGATGATAAGTCAAGCATTGTGTAATTGTTTGATGTCAAAACTCGGAGCCGAGATGTCTTAATGAAGGAATTCTTCTTATTGTATTGAGGCCAGGGTTGATGGCTAGAATTTACGTGTATAATGTTTTTTATTGCTCTGGCTTCCTGGCCAGCTGCAAGATCAAAAGGCCTATTAACCTTTTAGTTTCTGTTAGCCTGAGAAAACAGAAAATTGTTAAGAATGATGTTATGTGAAGCAGCACTGTGTTATCAATTTAAAGAGAAAGAGTCAGAGAACATTTGGCATTTGTCTTGAGAACATCCAATATCATATATCTATATGTAAGTTTATTTTAGACCTGTGTTTTTCTTAGATATAGCTAGGAAATAGGAAGATTAAACTAGCTGTTTTTCTGTACTGATGTCAGAACTTTTCTACTGTATTATTTTAAGCATTTATCTGTGATCTCTGAACTCTTGACTAGCACTGTGTAGTAAAAAGTACTGTCTTATGTTTTTATTTATTATTAAATTTTTGTAAACCTTTCAACTGTGGCTGTTTTGTGTAGAGATAATTTAAGCTCTAGAGTACATTGCATGTATATAGTGATACTGTCCAAGCCACCCCAAATAAGCCTGGCTGTTCAGTCACATTTACCAGTTGGATAATAATATTGCACAGTAATAATTGGACACCCTTTAGTAAGGGCCTTTTTAGTAGCTGATATTAGTGGTTGGTGGCAAGTGGTACTACCGTACAGTCTGAGGAAAAGGAACACAACTAGAAAACTTGTGCCAGCCTTCCCCAGGAGTGTCTGTGTGTTTGTATATAACTCATATCCCAAAGTGTGTGTGTGTGTGTGTCAGTACATGGGCAGGGACACGAAGCACTGGTTGGACAGAGAGGGTGATGGAGGTTTTAGCTTGACCACTAGGTTGAGATCTACAGCCTATAGCTGTGCCAGTGGGGAGTCTTATTGGGAATCTGAAGAGAAAGAGAGAAACCAGCCCCAGACTGACTGTAATCTCTGTGTGCTCTTAAGGGAAATTGTACTTTACTGTGTGTGTATTTGTTATCCTTCCCAATGTGGACGTCCCTCACTGGTGTTAGTGGTGAAGATTGATGCTCCGTGGTTGCTGGGCCAGTGCACAGGTGTCACATATTAATTGTTTGGCAGTGGTAGGATATCCACACCACATATTATTTGGTTGGTAAATACTTATTGGCTTGTAGTGGGGTGGGTAGTGTGAATTCCTGTAGTGTGCGTACAGTGATCTCTGAAGATGTTTTTGTACTCTAAATCAGCCACACAGTGAATACTCAGAGCTCAGATCACAACTGTTTTATTTATTTTGTTAGCTTAGTTAGTCAGGGAGAGCAGGCAAGCATGTCAGCAGAGGAGTACGGAAAGCTGACAAGGAGCCAGCTGGCTGAGATGTGCCAGGCTAGGGGACTGGTGCATGGAAACCTGCCTAAGGCAGTCATGATTGCAGCTTTGGTCACAACTGCATCAGAAAACAGCAATCAGGAGGGCGATTAGACTGGCTGTGGAGATGTACAACATTCAGAGAATGGACTGCTCAACCTTTCTGCAGATGACTTAAAAATCCATCTGGAGCTAAAGAGACTTGAGTTGGAGGCCAGGCATTTGGAAACAGAAGCAGCAGAGGAACTGAGATGTATACAGGCTGAGGAGAATGAGAAACTGCTATGCCTGGAAGCTGTGGAGAATGAAAGGCAGAGGCAGCACAAAAAGGAGATGCTGACTCTTCACCAGAGTCATGGAGGTAATGGGGCAGGGAGTAACTGGACCCCAGAAGCACAAAAGGTCATTAAATTTCTTCCACAGTTTACAGAGGGGGATAATTTTTATATTTCCAGTCATATATTTGAGAGGGTACGTAAACAGTATGATGTTGACCAAAGGCTCTGGGTACAGTTCCTGACCCCCTTACTCCATGGTAAAGCTGTAACTGTGTTGTCTAAAATTTCTGATCATAAATGTTTTGATTATACTGCTGTTAAGAGCTGTTTGTTAGAATTTTTTAAGCTGACACCTGAAATGTGTAGGAAAAAGTTTTGTGTGCATAAACACAAGACAGATGAAAGTGTGTGTGAATATGTTGCTGAACTGAGCAATTATTTTCATAGGTGGATGAGTGGATGTCAGGTCACCACTTTTGAAGGGCTGGCAAACCTTTTGGTGAGGGAACAAGCCCTTAGAACATTGCCTGAGGACACGAGGATCTGGTTAGTTGATAGACAATGTGCTACTGTTGGGGAAGAAAGGAGACCTATACTAATCAAGCAGGGCATCCCTGCACAGGAAAGGGACCCCAAGTACTACTCATAGATCTAAAGGAACCCATGGTGGGCAGTCCAGACTGCCCCCAACAGAATCTGTCCATAGCAGGGAAAGCCACTAGTCCAGGTACACATCCAGGACCTAGGGTTAAATGTTTTTAATGCAACCAGTGGGGCCATGTGGCATACAGTTGTCCACGGATGCAAGGTGGGGAACAAAAGGTGAGAGAGCCAGTAAGTGGGGAAGACAAAATGCCAATAGTAGATTGTCTTGGGACAACAGGGGAACCGAACTACCATTGTGCAGATGTCCTTATATGGAAGGATTTTGATGAGGCAGTGCTATGTGTTAATGCAGTTACATGCAGTCAGGCTTCGAGACAAACATGTGCGTCTGGTTCATAGGTTCATAGGTTAGTACTAGGCTATTGGTCCTAGGGCCGATACAAGCCTAGCCATAACAATTCCCTGGCAATTTCTTCCCACACTAGTTACTTCCCTGGACCCCTGTCTAGCAGGGTGACTGACGTGATCCCCGGGGTGAATTTCCTTTCTCCCATCTAATCGTCAAGATTTCTTTTGAAGGGGGCTAAAGAGGCACTCTGCTTGACATGTATGGACAGTCTATTCCAGAGCCTGGAGAGTCTCTGGGTCAGGTACTTATCCCTCCAGCATGTTTTGTTTATTGTGGTGACAAGGTTTAAATCCCTGGAGTGTGTGGCTCTGAGGGATTGGGATTTCTTTAAGTGTAACATGTCCAACAGCTGTGGGTTTGACATGGCCTTATATGTTAAGCAGAGATTACCTCTGAGTAGACGATATGCGACAGAGTATAGCTGGAGTTTTTAATGTGGTCAGCGTAGGGCATCTGCTTTAGGCCTGTGATTCTTTTAGTGAGATATTTCTGTGGCCTTTCTAGTTGTTGCAGATGTCTTGAGAGGTACATACCAAACGGGGTGTTGTATTCTATAATGGGTCTAATGAGGGATGAGTACAGTGGGACAATGTCCTCCTTTTTTCTGTATGAAAAGCCCTTAGTGATAAGGTGTGCCACATAGAAGGATTTCCTGACTGTTGTGACAATGTGGTTATCGAAGTTGAGACCACTGCCCACCTGTGTCCCTAAGTCTCTTATCACACTTTCATTGTTTAATGTACTGCTACCAATGTGGTAATTCATGGGTACATGTTTTTTCCCAAAGGGGATGACTATACATTTCTTGGCATTGAGTTTGAGCCCATGGCTCTGGCACCAAGCATCTGTTTCTGTAAGGCCCTTTCGTTGAGTATCTACATAATTTGGGGATTCAATAATGGATCCCAGTTTGCAGTCATCTGCGAACTTTGTTAGCCAGAGTCCCTTAGTGTTGGCCTGTACTTCAGAGAAGTAGATGCCAAACAAGAGCGGTCCCAGGACTGAACCCTGAGGTACTCCACTTGTCACTTGTCTGGAGCTGGATTTGGAGTTGGCTACTTTTACAGTGTGGGTTCTGTCAGTAAGCCAGTTGGCAACCCATCGAGTGACGTAGGGATAAATGCCCAGCTTAGTAAGTCTATCTATGATTCCAGAGTGGGGGATGGTGTCAAAGGCCTTGCCGAGGTCCAGATAGGCTGTGTGGACCACCGTACCCTCGTCCATGGCTCTGGAGACTGATTTGAAGAAGTCAATCAGGTTCAGGAGACATTATCATCCCATCACAAACCCAAACTGGGTGAAGTCCAATGTTTGAAGGTTGCCAATGTCTTTGTTTATAAGTTCCATGATAATACGTTCCATGGCTTTGCAGATCAGGCTCGTCAGACTGATGGGCTGGTAGTTCCTGGGATCCAAGGTGGATCCTCGTGTGGAGTGGGATAACTGTAGCTGTGCACCACTCATTGGTCACGAAGCCTGAGGTGAGGCTATGATTAAACATGACACTTAGGGGAGGTGCCAGTTTGTTTTGTAGTTCATGTAGTACACAGCCTGGGATGTCATCTGGTCCCATGGATGCTGTATTCTTAAATTTGGAGTGTGTGTTTTTTACCTGTGTGGCCGTTACTACTGGAATTTGGCAATCTTCCCGTATTGAGATGGGCCGTTTAGGGGGTGAAGTTGGCACTGAATTGATCTGCCAGGATATTGGCAATATCCTTGGGATCAGTATATTTAATGCCATTCTGTTTTAGCTCAGAACAGATCTGATCATTGCCATTTAGATTCTTGACATAGTTATAGAATGCCTTGTGGTTGTCTTTGGAATCTTTGGCAATTTTATTTTCGTAACTAGCTTTGGAGGACTTTATGAGGGATCTCAGCTTCTTACTGAGGTTAGTAAGGGAGTTTTTTTGCATCCTGGGATTTTCCTCTTTACTGCAACAATTTCTTCCTTTTATTGTAATGTTTGTTTATGGCAGGGGACCACCAGATTGTCTTCCTTTTTTTGGAGGAGAGCATCTTGGTTCTATTTGGGATGGCACAATTCATGCATGAGTGGATGTGCTAGTACAGTGCCTTAGTGTAGGATTCAGCAGTCAAAATTTTAGTTGCCATCTGCATGGGTGTCATGAAGTTTGTCACTTCTGAATTGAGTAGCATGAAGTTGGCTTTGGAGAAGTTTTTTATGGAGGTTTCCTTACTGGGGGCTGGGGGTGGGATGTGGATGTTAAGGGTGATTAGCTTATGGTCAGACGTGACCAACAAGGGGTTGACCATAGGTGTGGAGCATCGATTTCCCATGTTGGTAATGACCAGGTCTAGGATATTGGAGCCCCTGGTGGGACTATGGATTAGTTGATCCAGGGCATTGGAATTTGTGAATTCCAAGATTCATTGGGCAAAGGTGTTGTTACATGTGTAGTTTTCCCAGTTAATGGCATGGTAGTTGAAATCACCCAGTATCAGGGTGTTTGGTTGTATCTTAATATTTTCCACTATGTTTAGAAAGGTGTAGTGAAAATGCTGGGGCATGATGGGGGATCTCTAGCAAGCTACAATTTGTATTGCAGTGTTACCTCGTGTTAGCTGCACCTGGAGAATTTCAGATGAATTGTGTTGAGAAACTATGTGAATATCCTTGGTGAATATGGACACTCCTCCACCTTTAGTGTTTTGGTCCTGGTTTGGTGGCCGAAAAGTGTGGTAACAGTTGTCGCCTGGTATTGCAGGGGTGCTCTCTGGAGCCTTGAACCAAGTCTCAGTTACTGCACAGGTATCAATGTTCTCCATTTTTTAGGAGTGCTTTGAGAGAGTGCATTTTAAGGTTTAGACTTCTAGTATTGAGTAGCATTACCTTCAGAATTTGCATGCTTGTACCTGTTACGGTGGTGTTTTTTTCCTTTGACCTTTGCCTAAAGAAGGCACTATAGGGGTGGCAAGAGCCTTAGCCAGTAACCTGAATCCCAGGGGCGACAGGTGAAGACCATCTCTGGCAAAGCATCGTGGTCTGTCGATTATGTTGTCCCAGGCAGACAGATACTGGATCCCCTTTGAATGACAGCAGAAGCTTAGCCAATTGTTGAAGTCAATCATTTTGTCCTTATATTGTGGTATCATTCTGGGTGAAGGCAAGATGCTGCTCAGGGCTAGGGTCATACCTGCCTGGGCCACATGATCCGAGACTTCTTCCTTGTCTTTTTTCATGTAGTCCAGGGAGGTACGGCTCAGGTCATTCACTCCAAACATGGACAGTGACAGAGTCATATTTGTAGTTGTTGTGGAATGACTTGAGTGCATGCATTATGTGGCGGATTCTGGCACCCCGACAGTCAGCTGACTCTAATTTTCTCCTTGTTCAGCCTGGTGAGTTGAACATCAGTGTGCCTGACTATAGAGTCACCGATGACTAAAGTGTTGGGTACGTTGTCTTGCCTTCGGGGCTGTTGCTGGGTGGCATACTGGTGTTGTGAGCTATGTGACACTTTGGTTGTGATTGGTGTTTGAGTTTCAGCTTTGGAGGTCTTTGTTGCTTGGGCAGGTTACAGTTAAGGGCCTCCGCATATGTGGATTTAATGTTGCTATGTGTGGGTGTTGGTGGTGTGGGTAGCCTGGGGGAGACCCAGACAGACCGTTACTTGCAGCCAGGACTAGTGAGGTGGTTAGTTCAAGGAGGGGGGCTACCCTGTAACAGTGAGACAAGGTGAGCCACAGCTGCTTGTGGGTAGTGATGTTCCCTGGGACAGAGTGACTACAAGGGCAAAAGTGAGTAATAGTACCCAGGCTGATAATGAGGCACCGCTGTCAGAGGATGTCAGGCTTCATGTGTAAGGGGAGCTAGGAAGGGTTGCAAAGACAGAGTTGAGACAAGCTCAGCTCTCAGACCCTACATTGCAAGACCTGAGGCAGGTAGCTAGTGAGGCACCTAATTTTCAAGGGAAGGGCGAATCTGTATACTGGGACAAGGGGTTACTGTATAGAGTGGACCCCTGAGGGAGAGCTAGAAGGTGAGAGGGTACAGCAGTTGGTAGTGCCTAGAGCCTACCGTCTGGTGCTTCTAGCCATAGCCTTTGATATTCCCTTTGCAGATCATATGAGCATAAAACATACAAAGTGACGTATTATGCAGAACTTCTATTGGCCTGGAATTTCCAGAGATGTAACAGGGTACTACAAGACCTGTGAGCAGTACCAAAAGGTTGGCAAGGCAGGAGACAAGGTGAGAGCTTCTTTAATGTCTTTGCCTGTGGTTGAGGTGCCGTTTCAGACGATAGCTATGGATATTGGTGGGCCTCTGAGTACCCCAAGTTCCACAGTGAAAAAGTATATCCTAGTGGTAGTAGATTATGCTACAAGATACCGTGAGGCAGTGGCTTTGTCCTCCATTGAGGCAGAAAAGGTGGCAAAAGCTTTGTTAGAGATTTTCAGCAAGATAGGTTTTCCAAAATAAATACTGACTGACAGAGGTGCCAATTTCATGTCTGACCTGCTGGCTTGTCTGTGGAAGTACTGTGGGGTGAAACATCTGAAGACCACCCCCTACCATCCACAGACTACTGGTCTTGTTGAGAGGTTAAACTCTACACTCAAGTCCATGCTACAGGCATTTGTGGACCAGTTTAAGAGGGAGTGGGACAAATATTTGCCCCATCTGTTGTTTGCTTTCAGAAAGGTTCCCCAGGAATCCACAGTTTTTTCATCCTTTGAGTTGCTGTATGGGCATAGGGTGAGAGGACCGCTAGCTATAATTTGTTATGAGTGGGAAGGTGAGTGTGAATCTCACAAGGAGTCTGTTGTGGCATATGTCCTAAACCTCAGGACAAGACTCAGGGAACTTATGGGCTTGGCCCAGGAGAACCTGGCAGAAGCCCAACAACAGAAAAATATATGGTATGACAGGAATGCTTGAGCTAGAGAGTAGACTGTAGGGCAGCAGGTAATGGTTCTCATTCCTGTCAGACACAACAAGCTGCAAGCAGCTTGGGAGGGACCATACAAGGTGGTAAGAAAGCTAAGTGATGTTAACTACATGGTTGAACTGCTAGGCAGGAGGCAGGAGCACAGACTGTACCATGTTAACATGATGAAACCTTACCATGATGGGGAGGCTCTTGTGCTAAGTATTTGCAGTGGGTTGCAGGAGGAGTCTGAGGGAGACCTGATGACTGATCTCCTCTGTGAGGCTCAGACTGACACCTCAGTGGAAGGGGTAGCAGTGTCCCAGCAGCTATCTCCTACCCAGATTTGAGAAATCTGAGCAGTGTTACAGGAGGTTGTGGACATGTTCACTGGGAAAACAGGGTGCTCACACCTGGTTCAGCATCAGGTGGATACAGGACCCCAAAGGCCTATTAGGCAGACTGCTTATAGCGTGCCTGAGAGTCAAACAGACTCTGAGGGAGGAGATACTGGAGATGTTGGAACTAGGGATAATTCAAGAGTCCAACAATCCATGGGCCTCCCCAGTGGTGCTTTTGCTAAAGAAGGATGGCAGCAGCAGGTTCTCTGTGGAATACAGGAAATTAAATAGTCACACAGAGTCAGATGCTTACCCCATGCCTAAGACAAATGAGGCTCTAGAGCAGTTGGATGGGGCTTAGTAACTTACCACCATTGATCTTACCAAGGGTTACTGGCAGGTGTCCTTGACTCCCAGGGCTAGAGGGAGGTCAGCCTTTGTGACTCCGTTTGGCTTGTATGAGTTCACAAAGATGCCCTTTGGGATGAAAAATGCCCCAGCGACTTTCCAGAGGCTGGTAAATCATATCCTAGCAGGAGCAGGAGGGTTTGCCCTTGCTTACTTAGATGATATTGCCATCTACAGCCAGTCCTGGCAAGAGCACCTTTATCATGTTAGTGAGGTGCTTGGCAGACTACAGAGAGCAGGATTGACCATTAAGCTGGGCAGATTTCAGGTGGGCATGGCAGAGATCTCCTACCTGGGACATAGAGTGAAGAGTGGCAAGATCAGGCCAGAACCTGCCAAAGTAGAAGCCATTCAGGCATGGCCTGCACCTGTTACCAAAAAGCAGATGAGGGCATTCTTAGGGACAGCAGAGTACTAACAGAAAGTTTGTCTCCAGATGTAGTACCATAGCTGCTGCCCTCACAGTCCTGACAAGGAAGAACAGGCCAGATAATGTAGTGTGGACCACGGCATGTGAGCAGGCATTCCAGGAGCTTAAGGAAGCTTTGGGAGGACCCACTTTGTTAGCCAGTCCAGATTACAGCAAGGAATTTGTTGTGCAGGTGGATGCTTTAAACCATGGGGTGGGGGCTGTACTTAGCCAGATTTCGTCAGAGGAAGAAGAGCACCCAGTGGTTTATCTCAGTCATAGACTCCAACCCAGGGAGGAATGCTATGCAGCTGTAGAAATGTAATGTCTTGCCATAGTGTGGGCACTGCTGAAACTTCAGCCTTATCTGTATGGAAGAAAATTCACTGCAGTTACAGACCACGATCCCCTAACATGGTTACACAGAGCCAGCCAGCAAAATGCCAAGTTGCTAAGATGGAGCCTAAGGTTGGAACTATATGATATGTCAGTGTAGCACTGCAGTGGGTTTAGCAATGCCAATGCAGATGGGCTCTCAAGAGGGGGAATGGGGTAATGTATACTCAGATAATCCTAACCCTCTCAAGCAACATTTTTCAAGGGTCACTTGAAAAACTAGCTTGAGTTCTCCAGGGTGGGAGATATGTGAAGATATGTGAAGGCTGCTAGCCTAGCTAGATAGGATTTTGTAGATAATTCTGTTGCTTGTAAATATTAATATAAGCCACAGGCTTGTTCTCTTAAATGGAGGAAAATGCTGTTAAATGTGGAAATGCAAAAATGTAATAACAGTGCTGTCTGCTGTAGGAAGGCTGATATGTCAAGCATTGTGTAATTGTTTGATGTCACAACTCGGAGTCGAGATGTCTAAATGAAGGAATTCTTCCTATTGTTTTGAGTACAGAGTTAATGGCTAGAGTTTGCATGTATAATTTCTGGCTTCCTGACCAGCTGCAAGATCAAAAGGGCTGTTAACCTCTGAGTTTCTGTTAATTTTTTTTAAGAATGATGTAATGTGAAGCAGCACTGTGTTATCAATTTAAAGAGAGAGAGAATCAGAGAGGATTTGGAATTTGTCTTGAGAACTTTCAACATCACCAGCACCGTCTTGCTCTGTATGTAAGTTTATTTTAGAACTGTGTTTTCTCTTAGATATAGCTAGGAAATAGGAAGATTAGATTACTTGCTTTTCTGTATTGATATCAGAAATGTTCTACTTATTATTTTAAGTATTTCTCTGTGATCTCTGAAATCTTGACTAGCACTGTGTAGTAAGAAGTATTGTCTTGTGTTTTTATTGTTTGTTATTAAATATTTTAAACATTTCAACTGTGTTTGTTTTGTGTAAAGATAATTTAAGCTCTAGAGTACATTGTATGTATATAGTGATACTGTTCAAGCCACCCAAAAAACAAACTGGCTTTTCAGTCACACTTACCAGTTGGATAATAATATTGCACAGTAATAATTGGGCACCCTTTAGTTAGGGCCTTTTTAGTAGCTAATATTAGTGGTTGGTGTCAAGTGCTACTACGGTATAGTCTGGGAAAAAGGGGCACAGCTAGAGAACCTGTGGCAGCCTTCCCCAGGAGTGTCTGTGTATTTGTATGTAACTCATATCACAAGGTGTGTATGTGTGTGTGTGTGTGTGTGTGTGTGTGTGTGTGTGTGTGTGTGTGTGTGTGTGTGTGTGTCAGCTACTTGGGCAGGGACACAAAGCACTGGTTGGACAGAGAGGGTGCTGGAGGTTTTAGCTGGACCACTAGGCTGAGATCTACACCCTATAGCTGTGCCAGTGGGGAGTCTTATTGGAGGTCTGGAGAGAAAGGGAGAAACCAGCCCCAGACTGACTGTGATCTCTGTGTGCTCTTGGTGGAAATTGTACTTTACTGTATGTGTATTTTCTTATCCTTCCCAATGTGGATGCCCCTCACTGGTGTTAGCGGTGAGGACTGAGGCTCCTTAATTTCTGGGCCAGTGCATGGATGTCACAGCATGATCAGGTAGTGGGCTCACTAGCATAGGGGTAAGTAGTTTGGAACCAATGGATCAGGATTGTGTTCTTCTGCAATCCTGCTCTACGGCATTGGTGGGGATTGTGAAACAGGCTGGGCTTTCTCTGCCCTTCTGTGGCACATGAAGTCCAGAGGACTAGCATGCTTATTGTACTAAGCTGGGCCAAAGGATCTAACCTCAGCTTGAAGTAAACAGATCTGCCATTATGAAAGTTACGTGTATTCATCTACCTGTTTTACTGTGCTAAAAGTATATGATACAGTGGTATAAAACTTGCCAAGATAGAATCATAGGTCACATAAAGGCTTACCCAATGAACTTGGCTGGACTGTCTTCCTTTTCTGAGAAGCTGCCAGTACCTGTGGGAATATTTCCCTTTCACAGCGAGAGAGAGAGAATTATTAGACTGGTTTGACAAAAAGGTGCATACTTCAAATACCTTAGGTCTTGGGACAACAATTGATAGGTGCATATATTATTATTTTTTAATAAACAGCATGCTAAATGCCAGAGAAAAAGATTAAAGTTTGAGCTAGCTGAAACAGTAGGACTCCCACACATTAAACCATTCTTACGGCTCGGGAGCAAGCTACATTTAAAGAAGCAATGACATGAACTGACATTCGAAGATGTACTTGTCTGAGGTCAAATTTACAGAAGGATGTGAAAGCTCAAGTTTTAGATGTTCCTTACACAGGCAACGTTTGGCTGGGAAGTCCTACTGCTGCCTTCCAGGAGAAAATGCCTTAATTGTGTCAGAAGTTTAATAGACAGCAGTATCACATTTTGACAGAAACTATGCAGTTTCTGAGAAATACCTAAGCAAAAACCTGACATTTTTCTGCCAGCCCTCCTTAACCAAGGAAGTTTAACCTCACATTTTCTTACATGCTTTTAATTTTCATACAGCAATTAAGAACAAGTTAACTTCAGTCATCTTATGCAAACAAAATTATTTATTCTACTAAACGACACATTTTCTGTCACCAGAGAACTCATCCAGTCACCATCCTGATGAGCTTAACGGTGTCAACATCTATCAACTGAATTTGCAAACCACTCCAAGGTGGAGCGATTCTCTTGCAGTTAATCTCCTTCACCTTAGCTATCACCAGATAAGAAAGATGATTAAGGGATTCCCTGTCAGGAGACCATCATTACATGCTCACCATTAAGTTGTTATTGCGGTAGTACATAGCTTTATGGAACATGTCCTGCCAAGGATATTAGACATCTGACCAGACTACTTATGTTTTAGGTGCCCTCCTTGGGCACCTTACATCCACTCCAGCATGTGGGCAGGCTAGTATAACAGACATATAAGTGCCAAAATTCAGTACTTCCTTGTTAGTACATTTAGTCAGATGTCGCATCTTCTTACTGGCTGCAGTGTTGTCGGTAGGCTTTTGACTAAAGTTTTGTGGGCAAATAAGTATCATGTTGGAGATTTTCTTTTTTCAGTGAAAAGATTTAGTTATTTATTCTTTGTTGACTGGGCTATAGTGATTTGTAGGATATGCCTGTCAGGAAAGGGAAATTTGTATTAAGAGCGCAGATACCTTATAAGGCACAAAGCCTGCATTTTCTGTTTAGAAAAAAGTCAGAAGAAAAAAAATCTAAAACCATTAGAAGTAGGCCCACTACATTAAGACTTTTTTTTTGACAAATTATGTCTGAAGGTTTTGGCACACATGACTTTGGTTTCTTCCTTTGATTCTTCCCTTCAGATAAAGAAAAAGCGATAAAAGTCAAAAGAGGTTTCTGAAGAGACCCATTAATTTGTCTCTTTACAGCAGTCTGGGATGGATGGTTCTGCTGAGATAGTTTCAGAGCCCTTGGTCCATTAGTCTAAGTTATGTGGTCCCTCTAGTGAGGCTCCACTAAAAACCATGAAAGCCCATGGATGGGGCATCTCATCTCAGGACTTCAGGCCAAATAGAGAGAACCTGATTTTTTTCTTACTCAGGGTGAGAGGGGAAGTCATTAACTCCTGGTAAAAGAACAAATTGCTGTGTCAATAATGGAGGTCTGGACACCTGATTTCACCTTGGAAACTATAAGACTAGAGACTGCAAAGAAATAGTCCCGGAAGAGTAAACCTTTGTTCCACCTTTTACTCCGTCCAGTCAAAAGGACATCATGGTCTTTTTTAGGACTGTACAGTCTTTTTAGTCTTCCACTCCAGTATCTACCCAGGCAAAGAGGAAGAGACATCTCTCTTCCTCCCAGGAATAGGAAGTAAAGGACTCTAAAGAGGAATGCCTTGATTGTGTTTTCACAACTCTCTTTTTCCATTCCCTGTGAAGCTCCAAATAAAGAAATATCTTTCTCTGACACCATTGCAAAGATGAAAGCGGAAGGAAGCGAAGTTTTAAAGGCTCAGAAAAGATACTGTGACTTGCTGAGCATGTTTCTCCAAAGTCATTAGCTATCCTTCCACTTCGTGGAGCTTTGGAAGACACCTCTAATGCTAATTCATCTTCCTGATTATCAATGTCCTGCAGGTAGAAAACCAGACAGACTTTATAAGTTGCCAGATTCCCATATGTTTCTCTTCAGAAACCCCAGTCCTGACTTGGCTGTGATCTCTCTGGACAAGGACAGAAGTTCAAACCCTTTGCTTCTTCTAATCCTGTTCTCAGGGAAAGAGACAGTATGGTATTTGATAGCTATTGTAAGAAGGTGTATTCCTCTTCCACACTGGCTTTCAGAGCAATTAGCTGTCAGACACATATGGCAAAATACTTGTTTTCTGCTTTTGCTGACATGGAACAATATATATCTGACCTTCTTGGTTCTGACATTAAAACTAACTTGTCATTATGGTCAGTTCTACCTCCCAGGTTTCCAAACACTCAATAAAATGTACATACAGTGCAGTGGATGTTGTGACAAAAGCTACAGCCTCAGGGACAGCAATGAGCAGGAATACCTTGGTAAGATAACAGAATTTTCCTGATTATCTCAAGGATCACATTTTAAATGCTCCTCTGCAGAAAGATTCACTTTTTAGAAATTCCTTGGCTGAGGTAAAGTTAGAAGAATGAGGAAAATTAATGCATGGGTAAAACATAGATACTGGAGGAATTATCTTTCCAGCTCTGAGCCCTTCTTTTTGGGGCTCTTCTGTTTGGAAACCTTCAAGCCTGCTCAACAATAATCCACTAAACAAAAACTCAAGAAGTGGCAGAGAAAATCAAAAAAGAAAAGGAATGGATCTAAAAATCTTCCCTTCAAAAGAAAAATATATGATAACCTTTGAACTTCATCCTCTTTGTTCCCTCCCACCCTGACCATCCTCCCAAGTTGGTAGGCAATCTTTTTAATTCCTTACATCTCTGGAGATAGGTAACATCAGATTCTTAGGCAATGAAAATAATGCAGCATGAATACAAACTGCAGTGGGCATTTTTCCCTCTACATATAGGGATCCATCTACCCCCCCCCCCCCAAAGAACCAAACTCCTATCAGATATGCTGCACAATGTGTAGTAGACCCTGTACCTCCCTCCTTCCAGGTAAAATACTTCTGTTCAAGGGATTTTCTAGTACCCAAGAAGGAAGCTACCTAGAGTCCAGTTTTGGATGTATCACTTCTAAATAACTTTCTCAAAGTTCCAGAATTAAAAATGTTAACCCTGTAGACTCTTTTCCTTGTTCTTCCACTCATGACTTGCTTATGTAATCTAAACCTCAGCAATACATATCGTCACATTCAAATAGACCACAGGTGTTATCTAAGTTTTTTTTGTTCTGGGCTTGTACTTTTACATTGCATATTTCTCGTTTGGTCAGTCTACTACCCCTAGAATATTTACAGAATGTCTGGCTCCACTCATTGCCTTCTGCAAATCCTGGGAATTCACAATTACTCCTTAGCTGGATAATCATCTCGATTGTCTTCATGTTTCACTGTTGCAGTCATTACATTTGGGCAATCCTGCTGGCAGGTTGCCCTCAGTCGGTCTGAATTCCAAGGTCTTGGGTCCTGCGTCGGCTGCTGTCGCCCCTTCCCTGGCATCAGGTCGTCAGGGGTGTAAAAGAAGCAGCCGACACCATTTTCTTCAGTCTTTCTTGCCGCGCGGTGCCTGAAGCAGAAACAGTTCGCAAGTGCCGGTCGGCCGACTCCTGAGATTTTTGTGTTCGAGTTTCAGAACCGAAGTCTTCAATAAAGCTAAGTACCCCATTGGGGAAACTTTTTTCTTGCTCCAGACCGATGTCAGAAAAAGTTAATAATTGTATTTCTTGAGGAAAGCAAATACTTCATAAGGGCTTTCATTCTTACTGCATTCCTTGCCTAGGCCCTGCTCACAACTTTTCTGGTTGTTGGTTTTGTGCTAGATTTAACCAACACACTGTTAAGTGTCGGTATGATTTTGCTTTAAACAATTTTGGACGCCGGTTTAATTATCCAGAAATGTCGTCGGATAGCCATCCGACTACCGGAGTTCAGAAAAAACGCAAGGAAAAGGAGAGAGATAAACAACCAAGGTCCAAAACCGATGACGAAGCTTCTCCTAAGCCAGTCGCCGGGTTGCCGGTTCTCAGTGAGGTGCTTTCGCAGCCCCTGACACCCGCTAATTTAGAGTCGCAGGCCGCTACCGACTCCCACTTGGAATCGGCTATGCCGCTGGAAACTCAAGGTATTGGAGCCTCGGACACTATTCCCTCGATGGGTCCGGAGCCGCTGAGCAGGCACCGGCTTCTGAGGGTGTATTCTGACCTAAACATCTTTACATTAAACCGACTTCAGCTTCAAAGGCAAAGACTAAAGCACCTTCTAAAGCAAAGAAACAAACTCAAGAGCCACGTGGACAGGCCTCTATGCCCAAAAAACAGATGCTCAAAATGGCCAAAGACTTGATTACCTTGATCAGGGGTTCCCATCCCCCTCCTGATAAGAGGCCTAGGCAAGAGACTGACTATGAATATTCGGATCAGGTTTCTATTTCTTTTGATTCCTCTTCTGATAAGGAATATTCTCTTCCCCCCTATGAGGATTCTGATGCTGAAGAATCTATACCTTCAGTTTCTCCTCCAGAGGACTATTCTTTTGGGGAAACCTTGCATACCATAAGGGAGCATTTCCACTGGGAGAGCCAAGATTTTTCAGAATCTAAAAAGAGGCTCAGGGATTTCCTTTTACTTCATCAACATAGGCCTCTAGCCATTCCACCTGTGTTAGACATTGTAGATAATGTGTTTTCGGAGTCTAGTCTGACCCCTGACTCCTTACCTCCAGCTCCTGTTAAGCCTGACGATATTACAGGGTTCCTGACTCTCATAAATTCCTTTTTAAAAACCCTGCTGCTGACTTAGAAACTATTTCACAGGGTCCCAAAGGAGTTAAGGCTTTCACTGCAAAAAACCCTACCCCCACTGACAGGGATTCTAGGGCACTGGATAGATGGGGAAAAAAGGTTTACACATCCGCTACCTTGGCTATAAGGGCCTTAAACTGTCAGTTTCATATGCTCAAATATCAACAACTTGTCATGGCATTGCTTAAACAGAAAATGTTGTTAAACTCTGAATGTGCAGAAAACAAGGAAATACAGGATTTATTGCATGTAGCTGAACAAGCTGGAAAACATACTTTGCAATGTGGTTTTGATTCTTTGGAGGCCTCCTGCAGGGCTGCAGTTACGGGTTCTGTAATTAGGAGGCATGCTTGGTTAAAGGAACAAAATCTGCCTGATCATGTTAAAGTTAAATTATTAGATGCACCTTTATAGCATGATAATTTGTATGGTGTTAAAGAAAATGGAGGACAAAGCTAAATCTATGCAAACTGTCAAAGATTTTTTACAAGTACAGCCACCTAGGTTTAGTAGACACTGTCCTACAAAGAATTGGTCTTTTCCTGTGTCAGACAGACCTCAAAGGGGCAGATCCAGACGCCCTAGAGGCAGATCCCAGGCGCAAGGTTCATACAGGTCAAAGCAATGGGGTGCTTCTACCTCCAAAGTTGGAGAAGACAAATCACAACCATACAGGAAACAGTCCCAATGACTTCCCCCTGCCGGCACCAAGCACCTATGCCCTGGCAGCACCCTTAGGGGGAAAATTAGCACTTTTTTCTCAAAATTGGCACATTATAACCCAGGACAAGTGGGTTCTAAATGTAGTGTCACAAGGCTACAAGTTCCATTTCCATACCCTGCCAAAGGCAAACGGCTGGCCAAATCTTCCAAAAAATCAATGGACAGAGGCACAAAAACAAGTCTCATCCCTCATGGACATGGGGGCCATTCAACAAGTACCAGAGCTAGAGCAGGGACAAGTATTTTACTCAAGACTGTTTTTGGTACCTGCACTGCCCTTTGGCTTATCTACTGCACCCAGGGTCTTTACAAAGTGCCTGGCACCAGTAATTGCATTCTGGAGACAAAGAGGAATACAAATATATCCTTACTTGGACAATTGCCTAATTCAAGCAGAGAACAAGGACATTCTTCTACAGCATCTGGCGTTTGTGAAAAGACTTCTAACATGCCTATAGTACACAGTCAACGAAAATAAATCAAAACTAGTCCCCTTCTAGAGATAATATTCCTGGGTGCAAGCTTAAATACAACTGCCCAGATAGCTTATCTCACACCAGACAAACAAAGGCAACTGACTACCTATTTCAAAATGTTGGCAACAAAGGCCCATTTATCTGCAAGACAAATTCTGCAGGCTTTGGGCTTCATAGCATCCTGTATCCTACTAATTCCATGTGCAAGACTGCATATGAGGAAACTTCAATGGTACCTAAAAAGTGTTTGGAAACAACATTGCCACAGCCTGGAAACAATGATTACTCTCATTCCCTGCCTGCAACAGGAGTTTCGATGGTGGGCGAAGGCTTGTCACCAGAACAAGGGACAGCCATTCACATTACCCCCAGCCAGGCAGACACTAACAACGGATGCTTCAGATTATGCCTGGGGGGCCCACATGGCAGGAAGATGCATTCAGGGCACAAGGTCCTCAAACCAAATGCATCTACATATCAATCAAAAGGAGATGCTAGCTGTTCAAAATATCCTAACAGCCTTCAAGGACCTACTTCATCCGGGACAACTACTGATAAAGACAGACAACACCATGGTCATTTGGTATATAAACAAGCAGGGGGGCGCACATTCTTACCCCCTTTGCAGACTAACCATGACTTTGTGGGAGACAGCATTGACTTACCAAGTACATCTGCAGGCACAATTCCTGCCAGGAAAGGAAAACACTCTGGCAGACGAAAAGTCCTCCCTGGTCCTTTCTCCCAGGTTAGTTTTTTAAAGATGTCCTCTAGACACCTCAATGACAGTAGCCTACCTCTCTCTCAGAGAAAATTTCTTTCTAACATCAGCAGTTCCTAAATCTTGCTCACCAGAGCAGCTCTGTAGCAAATGAATTCATTATACTTCTCAGTTACATGGCTTCCTCTATCCTTTAGCCAGACTGAGAAAAATTCAGTGGTTTCCTAAATCCATATGGACCTAGCACCACCATCCCCTAGTGTTCTCTATCCCAGTCCCAACATACATCAAGAAGAAACTCCTCTGGTGCACCAGTCAAGTCCAACAGAATCCAGGCCTCATTCGCCTCCCCCATTACCACTCAAGTCAGCCAGTCACATTGATGCCTTGGATTTTACATGTGGGGACAGTTTCCCAAAGTATCAAAGTCCAGTAGTTGTGTAGGGTTCATTTCAGATACAAACATGTAAACTACAAAGAAGTGATGGATGCGAAAGCATTGAATCATCTATGTGCACAAGGACCACTGTTACACATCACTGACAGCACAACAGTTATGTGGTACATAAACAAACAAGAGGGTACAAGGTCCTACCCCCTATGCAGACTAGCCACGAATAGCTGGGAGCTGGCAACTTGACACAATCTCTCCCTACAGGCATCTACTTCTTGTCAAAGCAGAACACATTTGCAGACTCACCGAGTAGATCTAGGACAGACTTTCATGTGTGGAGTTTATACCCAGAAGTCTTCCAGGACATTAGCTAAGTGTGATGGTCCCAAAGTAAATCTGTCTCCATTCATAGCAAACAGTTACAGCAGTTCTTTGCAAGGACACAGAAAGCATTAGAAAATAGACGTGGTTTCTTTCCCAAGGATAGGAATTTTCCTTTTTACCCTTCCCCCATATTTTTCTCTGATAGCCAGAGTCTTACTAAAGATAAAGAAGCACTCTTCAAAAATGTCTCTGGTAACCCCCATCTTTTAGTTCAGATAACACTGGTTCTCCCTTCTAAATCACATGGCCAGAGGCAGTTACCAAAACCTTCCTCACAGAGTGGACCTACTCACACAGGACACAGCATATCTTATTCACCCCAACATTCTCATCCTCCAACTGACTGTTTAGATGATACTTTTTTATCCCATTTTGGCACCTCTTTTCAGAGGATGTGCAACAGGTGTTAACGAAGGTACAAAATCCTCAACTTGAAAATTATATCTAATCAAATGAAAAAGATTTTATAGATGATGCTGTATTAGAGACTTAAATCCATTTCATATGGAGGCTCTTTTGGTTCTGCAATACTTGTGGGAACTGCTCATATCAGGCCTCTCTTACACTTCTATCAAAGTGAATCTTTCAGTCATCTCTGTTCATCTGTTATTAGATCCCACTTTCCTCTTTATTCCAACTCAATACAGTTCTTGAAAGTAATCTTACTTATTAGACCACCTAAAAAACAGATGGCCCCATCCTGGAATCTTAATTTTGATTTGGAAAAACTACCTCTGTCTCCCTCTGAACCTGCAGCCACGTCTTTGGTGAATTCTTCACGTGGAAGATGACTTTACTTATAGGTCTGACTTTGGCTAAATTAGTATCTGAGTCATATCTCCAAACCGTACCAAATTACTTGGTTTTTACCGAGATTTGGGGTGCAAATAATGGGGTGCCACAATTCCTGAGTGGCACCCCTTCATTTCCGACCTCTTCCCAGCTTGTTTTATTTTTAATTTTTTTCCTGGTTTTGAGCTGATGTCATCACATGCGCAATGATGTCAGCTCCTTCAGGGCTACCAGCTTGTTGAAATTGAGCTCAAGGGCTCAGAGCACGCATTTCCGGACTTTGAATGGATGTACGCATTTCCATTTCTGCTGGAAATGCAAGCAGGAAACAGCATTCAAATGCATCTATTCTGCAAACAAACAGTTTTATATTCTGTCGTTTTCAAGTCCAGGGTAAAATCTGTCTTATTTGCGATGACGAGCGAGAACTGGGAAGTCCAGGGTGAACGAATGAGTAGGAAACATGTTTTTTATTCATCTCTTCTGCCGTTCTACATGTTTTTAATTTATTCTACAAGCAAACAGCGTTATTCAAATGGATTCTCAAGTCCAGGGTGAATGAATGGAGAGTGTGTGTGTGTGTGTGTGTGTGTGTGTGTGTGTGTGTGTGTGTGTGTGTGTGTGTGTGTGTGTGTGTGTGTGTGTGTGTGTGTGTGTAATTTACCTAAGCCATTTCTTTGAATTTGTTTTCAGACTGCTGTTACATGATGGAGATGTTTGATCTCTGGTCATAAATGGTTTGCATCTGTAGACTAAAGCTCTTTGTCACTGTCTTTGGTATTGCTTGTTGCTGCTATAGACTATGTGGTGGGCTTGCAACATTGGTACAATTCTTAATTTCAAGACTGCATGCCACAATTTGCTAAATTTTGGCCCAAATTTTAGGTTCTATATTATTGTAATTTTTTTAATTGCTGGTGCCTGTCTGAGCTCTTGCTTATATTTGCTTCAGATAACTAGATATTAGTGAGCCAATGTTTGATCGATTTTAATAGTTTGGCGCATCTTAGAAAATGACTTATTTACAATTTTTATTCCTTTTTTCCTGAAATTTGTTTGATTGTTTTTATTTTATATAGCATTGCTTGAGTGTGTATTTTGTAAAGTGCTTGAACATGAACTTGAATGGCATACAGAACTCTCAGTTATGAAATATTCATCCAGTGAGACAATGTTTAAATGATAAAGTCTACCTTAAAAATGGCTAGATACCAACAGTCATACTAATGCTGTGAGGATACCATTCTATGATAAAACAGGACATTAACCACAAGCTTTTGTGAATAAACAAATGGTAACTACTTGTTAAAAGATCTGTTGATGCTTGCAAAACAGTATAGCAGTTGCACACGGAAAAGAAATGGAGGTTTCATATGGACAGAGCAATAACTGAAAAAAAAACTCTAACTTTATCTATTGCTGTTATTTTCAGTTGGTTGTTGCAGCTGACTAAAGTTTTTGAATGAAAATAAAGTCTAACAAGTGTGTGGCTGAAATCTGTGGATTCCTAAGTTGCTGCAGATAACAGTGCACAAATGCAACTGTGGAGAAGTAAGAAAGTGATATCAGATGATATCCAGTCAGTGTTGCAGACATAACATTATGAACTACTGTCTTGAAACTTTACTGGGAGATAACATGCCAGCCTGGTGGCTGTCCATAGAGGTACCCAAGCTCAAGCCCTGTACCTTGGGTACAAGGTAAAAAGAGCCTAAAATTCCCTAGCCACCACACCTTGTGAATTTATGCCTCATAGGCATTTGAATTTCAGTCTTCATATTCTTCAGAAAATAAATGGTAACACACAATCTTTTATTCTAGCAATTTTCTAAGTTTATAAGATCAGTATTTGACATGTGTCCCTATTTTTGGGGCTGTATTCTCCCATTATTGGCTTTGTCCCCATTTTTTTTCTAAGAGGTTCAGAGCTATAGTGAGAAGTGAGAACTGAATTCTGTATTCCCCCATTATTGGCTTTGTCCAGGTTTTTTGTGCTAAGAGGTTGAGAGCTATGGTGAGAAGTGAGAACTGAATTCACTAAATGATAGCCATCTAAGTTTCAGTCTTCCTATCTTTCAGTGGTTGATTTGGCATAGTAGTATGTTGCTCTGACTGTATTACACAGGGTCCTGGGTTCAAGATTTGGCAGTGAAATGCATCGTGGTAACACAACATTATATTCTAGCAACTTTCCAAAATGTTTGTTCCCCCTCCCCAAAAAAAAAAAAAAAAAAAAAAAAAAACTGAAACTGAAAATAACTATGAGAAGCTGTGTAAGATACCTGTGGCTTACACTATTGTCATTCTATTTTATATATATATATATATATATATATATATATATATATATATATATATATATGTATGTATAAATATTCTGTGGGAGTGGAAGTAGACTTTTATGATGGACATGTTGTGAATTGGGCAGTTTTGTCATTATTGGTTCATGCATTTTGTTACATTGCCTACTGGAAAAATGTTCAAACAATAAATTTAAAATGCACTCTGTCTAACAAGTGTGCTGTATTATACAAGGAATATAATTTAATAAAGCCAGGAAGGTGTATCAAAAAACACATGTATGTTTCTTGTTTTGTGTGCAAGGGGCCAATGATTTGAAAACAGCCCAAAATCTAACCTTTATCCACCACTGGCTAGATGCATTTTCTTTGGATGTGGTGCGGGTTTCAATGCTGTTTCAAAGAATGTGAGTTTCAAGGGCAGAGAAGTTTTAATGCCAAGTCTATTTTCATTGTGAGACAGTATTGCTTTGTTTAGCAGCTTTGTTTAGCAGCTTTGTTTAGCAAATGTCTGTTAATGTTTGTGCATCATGCTACAAAATGTAAAAATAAAATCCATATAATTATTGTAGAAGTAAAGCAGTATGCACACATTATTGTTTATGGTAAATGGGGCATTGGTAATGGGACATTGGAATGGCTGCAGGGGGACTCTGGTGCCATATTTTGTTTGTCTGTTCTTCAGTTTATGTTTGAAAGTTGGTATCCCACAATTCCATTGGAGTAGGCAGGGTTACGTAATTATGTATGCAAATTTGATTTTAATCAGTGTACAGATTTGTACCTATTTTTCATGGGCCTTGTCTGGATTTTTGATGTTTCCAGGTTGAGAGGTATGATCTGAGTTGCGGGCCCTAATGTCTTCTCAGCCCTTTTTGATTTTCCATAAGGACAAGATGAGTCTTAGAACAAACCCTACCATCAAGTCCCAAAGTTGTTTCTGAGTTTACTGTGAATCACTTTAGTCACCTCCTTATATTCATTCCTGAACATAAAAACAGAGGGGGATAATTTTTCATATCTTTGATGTCCGTAGATAACTCAGGTACTACATGGACAAGACTAAAGGATTTCAGAATGTCAGACAAACTTTATTTCCTTTGAGGTCAAGAAAAAGGGACAGCTAATTTCTAGGCAAACTACTTTTAGATGTCTGTCTCACCCTATTCAGTTCTCAGTGTTGACACTCACTCTAACAGAGCTGTGACAACATCTGGCACCTTTTGGAAAGAGGTGGACTCTACAGCTATTCTATTGACACCAACTTGTCATAGGCTCATAGGTGTTTACTAGGCTAATAACAACAAGGTCCATTTTAAGCCTAGCCATGCATCCCAAATCTCTGACAAGTTCTGATACCTTTGATAATTGTAAGCATGGGGCCTGGGAGATGAATCATTTACAGGTTGCCTGTGCCCATTAGAGACATAGGTGCCAAACCCAGGGGTAAATTTCTGGTTTGCCATCCAGTTGTCCAAGTTCACTTGAACTGGGTTAGGGAGGAACTCACATGGATGGGGAGCCTGTTCCATAGACGGGGTAGTCTCTGGGATACATACCTATCTTTCCAGCAGGTTCTATTTATATCACAGGCAAATTTTAAGTCTTTAGAATGGGTAATTTTGGTGCTCTTTGTTTTGTGGATATGCAGGAGGTCCATCAGTGTGGGGTCTGACAATGCACTGTATACCAGACATAGATCTCCCCTCAAAAGCCTGTAGGAGACAGAATACAGGGATAGGGCCTTGAGGTACTCTGCATAGGACATATTACTTACGCCCTGTATTATTTTAGTGAGGAACCTCTGTGGACATTCCAATTGTTGGATATGCCTGGTTAGATACAGACCAAAGGGGCATTGTACTCAGTGATAGGTCTGATGAATGCTGAATACAGTGGAACAATGACTTCCTTGGACTTAGATGCCATACCTTTGTTTATAAGTTTTGCAACATAAAAAATATTTTCCTCACCACTGTAGACACATGATGATCAAAGGCTAGATTGCTATCTATGTGTGTCCCTATGTCCCTGACTATGAGGTCAACTCTAAGGGGTGAGTTGTCAATATGATAGTTACCAGGGATGGATGCTTCCCAAAGGATACTATTATGCATTTCTTGGCATTTAGTTTTAGTCCATGGCTCTGACACTGGTTGTTTGTTGTGTCAGCCTCTCCTGGAGAACATTTGTGTTAGTGTGAGATTCAATGACCGCTCCTAATTTGCAATCATCTGCAAATTTAGTCAGCCAGAGACCACTGACATTGGCAATGACTTCAGAGAAGTAAATGCCAAAAGGAAGGGCTCCAAGGACTGATCCCTGGGGGACTCCACTTGTGACTTGCCTCTTTGTAGAGGTGGACTCCCCAATTCTAACTTCCTGGGTCCTGTCTGCGAGCCATCATCAGTACATACTGTACTTTCACTAAGTACTATAAAGTTGATTTCTTTTTGAAGGGCGAGAACAGGATTTGCTAGATCCTATTCTCCCAGTTCTTCTGGACCCTGGCCCTGTTACCACCATCCATGCTTCCTAAATGTTGCCAGTCATTACATATAGCCATGTGGTACTGTAACACAAATGATAGGAAAGTGTAGACGTGTAGGTAGTATGTGATGGTGTCATTTCTCAAGATGTGATTTGCTAGGAAAGTGAGTCAAGAAGATTATGCATGAATTGGCAATGCCCCCATCATGTTGCACCCCAAATTTATAGATGTTTTTGTTTGTGCATTAACACTGATTTACTTTGTATGGTGTTTTTCTTTTGTTCAGTGGTTGTTTGGCCATGGAGTTAATATATATAATTAACGAAGATGTAGCGGCAAGGGTGTAGGGGGTTTGTCCCCCTGCAAAAACATTGTTTTATGCTGTATTTTCTTATGTAGAATGTTTTCTGTGAGTTGTGACTCAGTGAATTCAGGTTTCGGTCAACTGATTTTTCACTCAGTTGCATTTCAGCCAAAGTCGAAGTCAAAGTAAACTTTATTGACATTTAGATCTGCACGTAGTGCAGCTAAACAAAATTATGTTGCTTCATTCCCAGTGCAAGAAATATACATATATACGGTTACTATTTAGTAATATTAGGACAGACACTTACAGGCATTACATGCATAAAATGTTCCATTTAGGGTATTGCACAAGTAGATATTGCACAGACTTTAATTTTCACATTAGCAACTGTGAAGCAAAAATATTGCATAGAGTATTGCACATTCAAGTTTCAGGAAAGATGAAGATCTGGATACTGCACTAAAGTATGCTACTAGTAGTAGTGATCTTAGAGTAAGTGGTTATGAGAGTATGTCATTTACTGGATTCATCAAGAGAATATTCAGTTAATTGATAGAAAGGGCAGAATGGCTTTTGGCATACCTGTTGTTAGAGTTTAGCAATCTGGTGGATAAGGGGAAAAAGCTTTTATTGAGCCTGGAAGTCTTAAAGTGCAGGCTGCAGTAAAATCTACCCGAGGAAAGGAGCGTGAACATACCACAAGCAGGGTGAGTATGGTCATTTCTTATCTTTCTACCACTTCTAATACGTCGAGATTTCTGTAAGTCATCCAAGGATGCCAGTGGAGAGCCAGTGATTCTTTCCACTACTACTGTTACTACTCTCAGGAGAGCCTTGCGATCTGAAACATTACAGATGTCCTTCAAGAATGCAACTGCAGTCATAACATATGGGTTGTCCTGCCTCAGGCAGCCCTCGGTCGGCCGGATTCCAAAGTCTGGGTCCGACGTCGGCTGATGTCGCATTTCTCTCCGACGTCAGAGCGGCTGGAGTATATAAGCATCAGCCAACGCCATCTTCTTCAGTCTTTCTTGCCGTGCGGTGCCCGAAGCAGAAGCAGTTCGCAAGTGCCAGTCGGTCAGCTCCTGTATTCTTCGAATCCGAAGTCATCAAAAAAGCTAAGTACCCCGTTGGGGACCTTTTCTTGCCTCAGCCGATGTCAGAAATTACTGAAAAAGTAAATAATTGTTTGTCTTGTGGTAAACAAATACCTCATAAGGATTTCCACTCTTACTGCCTTCCTTGCCTTGGCCCAGACCACGACGTCTCGGCCTGTGCCGCCTGTGCTCACTTCAATAAGCGCACTCTCAGGGGCCGGGCGGAGTTCGCTGAAGACTTTTTCGGCGAAAAATTTGATTATACAATGCCGTCGGAACTACCGACATCGCAGACTCCTAAGAAACGAAAAGACCGGGACCGACATCCTCGGCCCGCGTCTTCCACCGACACCACGCCAAAACCTACCGCGAGTGCCCCGGTTCCCTCTGAGGCAGTTATTTCACCGCTCCGAACCGAAGACACCGCATTACCGATACCTCCGATACCGGAGACCACACCGACGCCAGTTATTGATTTTCCTCCGGATACTGAAACCGAGGAAATGCCCGAGACCATTGCTGTGGATAAGGTCACCCCTGCACGTGGAGCTGCTAGGCCTCCTATGTCCATGTCTATTAAGGCCTACACACGTGCTAAGGCAGCCAGCAAGACCAAGCACCTCACTGCTAAAGCCTTACCTCAGCCTACTCCTGAAACTCAAATCATGACTATGGCCGCAGACTTAATTTCCATGATCAGAGGTTCCCAGGCCCATCCTGAGAGAGGATCCCAGCCTCCTTCTGATAAGAGGCCCAGGGTTGAACCCTCTGACCCTCTCCCTTCAGATGAAGATTCTGAGGACTCTGTTCACTCCGATCGCCAGGAAGAGCCCTTCCAGACCTATGAGGACTCGGATGCAGAGGACTCCATCCCCTTGGCCTCCCCTCCTGAGGATATTTCTTTTGGGGAAGTTCTGCATTCCATGAGGGAACATTTTAAGTGGCAAGGCCAGGAATATTCTGATTCCAGAAAGCGCCTTCGAACCTTCCTTAAAAAGCCTCAACACAGGCCCTTCGCTATACCTCCTGTGCTTGATGTTTTGGACGATTTATACTCTGACTCCAGTGTTACCCCTGATACTCTTCCTCCTGCTCCTGCCAAGCCTTTCAGATACTATAGGGTCCCAGAAACACATTCTCATTTCTTTAGGGCCCATGCTGTTGATTTAGAAACAATTTCACAGGGACCGAAAGGGGTTTCAGCAACCATCTCCAAAAATCATTTGCCTTCCAACAGGGAAGCTAGGTCATTAGAGAGATGGGGGAAAAGGTCTACACCTCCACTACTTTATCTATGAGAGCTCTGAATTGTCTCTTTCATATGTTTCAATATCAGGATTACCTGTTAGATGATTTACAGAAAACTTTGGCCACTCCTGAACCTTTAGATAGGAAGTCTTTGCAGGAGGCTGTACATAATTTTCAGCAAGTTAGCAATCACTTTCTACAGTGTGGATATGATGCATTGGAAGCTTCATGTAGGGCAGCTATGACAGGGGCGGTCATTCGTAGATATGCATGGTTAAAAGAACAACCTCTACCAGATCATGTTAAGGCAAAACTTCTTGATGCACCCTTGGAAAAGAACAAGCTTTTTGGTGCTAATGCTAAAGATGTGTTAAAGTCCATTGAGGAAAAAGCCAAGTCAGTTCAGACAGTCAAAGATTTCCTCCAGGTTCAGCCACCCAGATTCAGCAGGAATTGGCCTTCAAAAAACTGGTCCTTTCCTAATCCTGAAAGATTTCAAAGGGGTAAAAACAGGCGTGGCCGAGGAAGAGGGCAATACAGAGGTTCCTACAGGGGACGACAGTGGCAACCAGCAAACCAAAGAAGTGACACAGGTGTCTCTCCTTTCCCACAGGGACAATCTCAATGACTTTCCTCTACGTCCGCTGACCAAGGAGCAAATAGAAGCTCCTTTGGGCGGAAAATTATCTCTGTTTTCAGACAATTGGCACAGATTGACAAAGGACAAATGGATTTTGGACATTATAGACCAAGGTTACAGGTTCCACTTTCATATCTTACCAAGAAAACAAGGCATGCCAAACCTACCACAAAACCAGAGGGCAGAGGCTATCAAGCAAATTTCTCTGCTTGCTCAGATCAAAGCAATAGAAAAAGTTCCACAACAAGAACAAGGCCAGGGGTTTTACTCAAGACTGTTCCTTGTTCCAAGAAAAGAAACTCAATGGAGACCAATACTGGATTTGTCCGCATTAAACACTTTTCTCATAGTACCAAAGTTCAAAATGCTGACTCTACAGCAACTCCTTCCCATGCTGGGCAAGGGGTCTTGGCTGATTACTCTGGACCTCAAGGAGGCATACCTGCATGTCCCTATCAGACACAGCTGCAGAAGATACCTCAGATTTCTTGCAGGGCCAGAGCATTATCAATTCTCAGCATTGCCATTTGGCTTGTCTACTGCGCCCAGAGTATTCACGAAATGCCTGGCTTCAGTAATTGCTCATTGCAGGCTCCAGGGGATCCAAATTTACCCGTACCTGGACGACTGCCTCATACAAGCGGACGACAAACTGATTTTGACAAAAAACTTGAATTATGTCATACAATTGCTACAGGCTCTGGGATACACAGTCAACTTCCAAAAGTGAAGACTTCAGCCATCGCAGCAAATAACCTTCTTAGGAGCCAAACTAGACACAGCCTCTCAAATGGCTTACCTGACAGAAGACAAGCAAGAGAAGTTAACTCATTATTTCAAAGGTTTGGCAAAACTCACCCAGATGACTGCAAGGACATTCCTACAGGCCCTGGGTTACATGGCATCCTGCATTCTCCTGGTTCCATTAGCAAGACTACACATGAGAAAGCTTCAATGGTACCTAAAAAGCTTATGGTCTCAGCACAGCAACAACCTAGAGACAACCATACCGCTCATTCCATGCCTACAAAAGGAATTTCTATGGTGGGCCTCGGTAAGCCAGGCAAACACAGGTATGTCATTCAAAAAACCTCAGATAACACAGACCATGACCACAGACGCCTCAGACCTTGGATGGGGGGCACACATGGAGGGCAGATGTATTCAAGGACAATGGTCTCCAAAGGAAACACATCTGCATATCAACCAAAAAGAAATGCTGGCAGTAATGCATGCCATCAAGGCCTTTCGACAACAACTTCAGCAAGGCCACCTGCTAACGGACAGACAACACCACTGTGATGTGGTACATAAACAAGCAGGGGGGCACCCATTCTTACCCCCTTTGCAGACTGACAATGAATCTTTGGGAAAAATCACTGAGCCTAAACATACAGTTGCAATCCCAGTTTGTTCCAGGCAAAGACAATGTGCTGGCGTACAGCCTAAGCAGGAATTTCCTAGACCCCCACGAGTGGAGGTTACATCCAGAAATCTTCATACGACTCACCTCGACATGGGGCAGGCCAGAAGTAGACCTATTTGCCTCCCACCTCAGTCATCATCTACAGAAGTTCTGTTCAAGGACATATCATCCACAAGCATGGAAAATAGATGCTCTCTCATTCAACTGGAACTTCCTAAAGATCTATGCATTCCCACCTCTGCCACTGATGACCACAGTATTACTAAAGATCAAAGCAGAGAAGCCCAAGGGGATCCTAATAGCTCCAGACTGGCCAAGACAACACTGGTACCCACTACTACGGAGCATATGTCACAACAAAAAGTGGGCCCTTCCCCAATGGCCCCAACTTTTGACTCAACACAACTTCAAGACAGTACATTCCAACCTTCAGACGCTGCAGCTAACAGCTTGGGAGATCCCATGAATAACCTCAATCTATCTTTCTCCAAGGAAGTTCAGCGGATACTAACAGAAGCCCGAAGACCATCCACCAGAAAGGTTTACTCAGCAAAATGGAAGAGATTCAGCATTTGGAATACCAGCAAGGGTCATGATGCATCATTATTGAACATCCCACTCATTCTGGAATATTTGGCAGATATGCTACAGAATGGACTCTCATATTCCTCCATAAAGATACATGCTTCAGCTATTTCAGCTAGATATAACACTGATCCACCTGTGTTTTCACATCCTTTGTTAAGGCAATTCCTTAGGGGAATAAAGAATATTAAGCCACCAAGAAAGGCTCCAGTACCAGCTTGGGACCTCAACTTTGTCCTAGAAAAACTGACTCTATCTCCCTTTGAGCCAGCAGCTTCTGTGGACTTACAATTTCTCTCTTGGAAGACAGCTTTCCTGTTGGCAATTACCTCAGCAAGAAGGGTTTCGGAACTACAGGCCCTAATGGCAATACCACCGTTCATAATCTTTCACAGAGACAGGGTCTCCTTAAGAACCAACCCTACCTTTATGCCAAAAGTGGTATCTAGGGTTTCTTTAAATCAAGCTATTCACTGCCTACTTTCTTTCCCAATCCTGAGAGCAAAGGGGAAAGACTGTTGCATACCTTGGACATTCACAGACAACTTCGCTACTACCTGGACAGAACCAAGACCAGTAGGAAGTCTGATCAGCTTTTTGTAGCTTACGCCTATGGAGTACAAGGAAAAGCAATTTCCAAACAGACTATTTCAAAATGGATTGGACATTGCATCAGATTTTGTTATTCCTTCCATGGAAAGAGTGTTCCAGCCAATGTCAGACCACACTCCACCAGAGCTACAGCCACCTCTACAGCATTCTTAAGAGGGGTGCCTACAAAAGACATTCTAGAAGCTGCTACATGGAGCTCCGTGCATACATTCTCCAAACACTACAACCTCCCTTTATATTCCAGATCCAGAGCAGGCTTTGCTTCGCCAGTCCTGCAGGGTTTGATAGCCACACCATCCCTTTCCTAGAGCATTCCACCTCCCCCAGCTAAGCTATGGTATTCAACCCATATGTTATGACTGCAGTTGCATTCTTGAAGGACATAATACAGTTTTGTACCTACCATAAATGTAGATGTCCGATAGATATGCAACTGCAGTCGGGTTTTCCCTCCCTCCTTCCCCTCTATGCCTTGGGTCCACTCCTATCCCTGTTACTCTTAGCTGGGGATATCTGTTATGGTGTATCTGTTTATTGTTTACTTATTTGTCTGGAAACCTGTTTTTGTCTTCCAATTTGATTATAGCCTTCCTTGGAGGGCACCTGGCATCTGGGGCAAGAAACACTGAAGAAGATGGCGTCGGCTGATGCTTATATACTCCAGCCGCTCTGACGTCGGAGAGAAATGCGACATCAGCCGACGTCGGACCCAGACTTTGGAATCCGGCCGACCGAGGGCTGCCTGAGGCAGGACAACCCATATGTTATGACTGCAGTTGTATATCTATCGGACATCTACATTTATGGTAGGTACAAAACTGTACTTTTCTGTACCATACAGTGATGTTGTTTTGTCAGTACACTCTTGATGGCTCCCCTGTAGAAGGCATGGATGATGGACTGTGACAGGTTTGCTTTCCTCAGTTTCCGTAGGAAGTGCAAATGCTGCTGTGCTTTTTTTTGACAGTCTGGTTGGTGTGCACCGACCAAGACATGTCGTCTGATATGTGTATACTCAGGAACATAGTGCTCTTGACTCTTTCTACTGCCACTCCCTTGATTTCCAGAGATTGATGTGCTCACTGAGACCTCCTAAAGTCCATAATCACTTCCTTGGTCTTGATGATGTTCAGTGCCAGATTGTTGCTGTCACACCAGCCAAGCAGATGTTCCACTTCATTCCTATATGCTGTTTCTATGTCATTCCTGACAAGACCTATGACTTGCGTGTCGTCTGCGAATGTGATAATTCTGTTGGATTCTTATCTAGCTTCACAGTCATTTGTAAGCAAGGTGAATAGTAGAGGACTCAGGACACAGCCCTGTAGTACACCCATGTTCAGAGTTATACTTTTAGAGCTATTATTTTCCACATATACCTTTTGGGGCCTGTTTATGAGAAAGGCTAGTATCCAATTGCACAAGGGAGTGTTGATGTCCAGCTGTATTAGTTTCATTACTAGGTTCTGGGGGTTTGACAGTATTAAAGGCAGAACTGAAGTCGATGAATAACATCCTGACATAACAGTCCTTATTTTCCAAGTGAGTTAAGATTTCATGAAGTGCTAAAGAGAAGGCATTTGCAGTGCAGCAGTTTGATTTGTAGGCAAATTGCAATGTATCTAGCATTGCAGGTAGGCTTGCTGAGATGAGGTCCTTGATCAGCCACTTGAAGCACTTCATTACTGTCGATGTTAGAGCAACTGGGCGGTAATCATTAAGACTTGCTAGTTATGGTTTCTTGGGTAAGGAAATGATAGTCGCATTCTTAATGCATCTCGGTACAATGGCTAAGTGCAGTGATGTACTGAAAATGTCTGTGAGAATCGATGCCAGCTGTGCAGCACAGGCTCTGAGAACCCTTCCCATAATGTCATCCAGACCAGCTGCTTTCCTTGGGTTAACTCGTCTCAAAGTGTTCAGTACATCAGCTGTGCTGAGGCATAGCACTTCCTCATCCTGACCAACAGATAGCTTATTTGCCACTGCTTTGTTGTCTGCGTCAAACCTGCTGAAGAAGTTGTTTAGTTCGTTTAAGAATTCTGTACTGTCATCACACTGGGAGGATGCAGGTTTGTAGTCATTTATGGCTTGTATGCTTTTCCATAGATGTCTAGAATCTCTTTGGTCATTAAAAGTGACCCTGAATTTTTCTTCCATAGGTTCTCTGTGCCTCTTTCATGCCTTTGTTTAGGTTTGCTGTGGCCACCCTTAGGACATCTTTGTCTTTAGATCTGAATGCTGCATTGCCTGCCTTTATAAGCTCGTACACCTCACTGGACAACCAAGGTTTTTGGTTTGCACATTTTGAGATTAGGCCATGACAGATTCTATATATTCTTCTAGGTTTATTTGGTGATTTATTTTGGGTGCCTCCCTGAACATCAAGCAGTCCGTACTCTCGAAGCAGTCTTGCAGTGCTGTGACTGTACCCTTGGGCCATAACCTTATTTGGTTCTTTGATGGTTTTCCTGATTTTAGCAGCAATTTGTATGCAGGAAACAATATGATGGCAAGATGATCCGAGTTGTCCAGGTGTGGATAAGGTGCTGCCTTATATGCCAGTTTTATGTTGGTGAAAACCTTATCTTGTGTATTCTCTCCTCTGGTCGCGAAGTTCACACGCTGATAGTAGTGTGGTAGTACCGATTTCAGATTCCAGCAACCCACACAATTTTGAATCTTAAAAACTCACTTTTTTCATTGCAGTTTCCAATGGAGTAGTCACGGCGCATGAGTACATATTAAAATTAAACCTAGAGTTGCTGCACAAATAGGAGAACGCCGTTCAAGCATGATATCCATTTAAAAAAAATACATCCTTCATAAACGTGATGCCGTGGATGTCTGCCTGTCCACCTATATTTATTAAAGAAAAAAAAAAACAGAAACATTTGACGTTGCTGCGGAGTCAGCCCCCAAGAAAGCTATACTTTTACATAAACCTTCAAATGCTTTTTTTGTATGTTCAGACAGTGTGTGTTACTATTCTTACCCTGTCTTAGGAGAGTAGCTTTAGTAAAACATTGTCCTAAACTCTGTATAGTTTATACAGATATGTATAAGTATATGTTTAGTGGTACTGAATTGTTGAATGGGGTAATCAGTTATTGAAGACATACCTTTCAACTGAACGTCATTACTAGAAACGTTCTTTAATAAGTCTTAAAAATTCTGTGTAGCGACAAGAAAAGGGTGGCGATAATAGACAAGACTGGACTGCAGTAAGATGTTTGTGTTTTGCTGCTTTGAATGTTAGGGCAGTAACTTAGTTTACCAGCTGCTCGCTGTTGCCTCAACATTCTAAACCTTGCTTAACTAAGACTTCATAATACAGGAAGTATGCCGTTTTTGTAGTCATGTCAAGTAAATAAAGCTAAGCAACAAATACTGCTCTTATTAAAGCAAAATACATTTGAATAGCTTTATTTTATTTCATATTTCTTAAACAATCTACCATGTTTTAATACAAGTTAAACAAAAGTTGCAAAATCTTCTCTCATATTTTTGCTGTGTTCCTAATAAAAGCTTTGATTTTGTGGTATACCACTAAATGTTACTCTCATTTTATAATATCATGCATTAGTTTCATGCTTATTGTTTAGAAGATGCATATATTGCTGCAAAACATTATCTTTTTAGAGTATTTAAAAACTGTTTTAAGTTTGGGCCCTTTTTAACCCCCTTATTTTTTGCTTTGTTCAGAATTCTTGAAAGATGTCAAAACCAAAGTTAAAGAATTTCTGTTGTTGTTAAAACACAGCACATTTGGATACTGTTTTTTGTTAGTTATTTGTACTTTGTTCCTCATGCACCACCCTTTAATATTAGCAATAAAAGAAAAGAACACTTAACGATACTAGTGTTTTTAGTGACATAAACAAAAACAGGCATGCATCTGCATTCTTTATGACTTATTCTCCAGTATTCCAGTATTCTCCATTACTGTAGCAGTCCTTCATTCACTTAGCAGACTGTAATGATTTTCAGTACTGAGTGAAGGAGCTGAGGAATGGGGTTTCCTTAATACATTTGATGTTTTTATCGTGAAGTGAGGGGGGGGGGGGCTTTTGTGTTTCACTGGTGTACTACTTTATTGGTATTTAAAGTTAATTTATTATTTGAGTGCCTGCTTAATCACATAGCTGTCAACCTTTCATCTCCAAAATGAGGAACACTGTCTGTCCCCCCACCAGTCAGTCAGGCACTGATGATGTCGGCATTAACTAAAAATTGTAAATAAAGAAAAAAATAAATTGTGATTTCAAAGGGCCACTTGGGAAATCATGGCACCCCATTACTTTAGCCTCAAAACTGGGAGATTCCGAGGAATTCAGTATGGTTGAAAGGTACGGAAAGCGTACATTAGCCAGCAGTAAGGAAGGAAGTGCAGGCCTGTGTGGATTAGTTTTTAGTCTGGCTGTATTTCCTACTGTGGTGCCTGTTTTTCTTGATCTTTCACACATTTTCCTTTTTTAGCATGTGCCAGGGGCGATGAATGTACTCTTAGCCAGATCTGTGCATTTTTGGCCATGTTTCAGAAAGAAGTGTTGCAACCATTTGACTTTCAGTTAACTGCAGTTCTATCAAGTGATAGCCCATTATTTTCTGAAGCTG
The DNA here is from genome assembly GCF_019279795.1 of Protopterus annectens. Lineage (NCBI taxonomy): Eukaryota > Metazoa > Chordata > Ceratodontiformes > Protopteridae > Protopterus > Protopterus annectens. Next base: position 268,183,259 of record NC_056743.1, read on the forward strand.
CTTGGTAGAATTTTTGGAAGTTTGTAAGCTGACATGTAAACTGTGACAACATTATTTTCTTTTCAGAAAATATTTAGTTTTTATTATTTTTTGCTGATTTTGTCTTCCATAGCTGACCATTAGCTACCCCCAAAGCTTTTTCTCATCTGTTAGGTAAAATGAACCAAACTAGCTACCCCTGTACTATCACTAGCCTAAGTTTGGGGTCGGTAAGTTGAGCAAGGTGCCTGGGGTAATGTCAGACTGGTGCCAAGGAGTGCGTATACCTCCTACTTATCACCCCTTACGACCCTAAGTGTGGAGCTTGCAATGGACACCATTGTTGCACCATCTTCCACTTTTGCAGGGGACTGACAACAGCAGAACTGTCCCACCAACCCAATGACTGGTGTCGCAGGCTCCAGTAGAGAAATCAACCATGTGAATGAGTCCTGAGTGTGCATGCCTCCCCCCAGGAATGGAATACCTATCCTCCCTGCCTGTGCCTTCAACTGCTCACTCTGCTATTCGAACTTTGGTCACCAAGGCCATAGTTATGGATTTATTCCTCTATGTCACTGGAGAAGGCCACCTTGTTTTATTATGTTTTTATTGCACTGCTAGTCAGCATGTCTGTATCGAAATTCACAGAAGAAATCAAAGATATTCTGCAGTTTTCCATAGCTTGTTTACTATTACTAGATGCAATTTTTGTAAATATTTAAGAAGTTCTTTCCAGATTCCTTGGCATCCCGGGTATAAGGTTTTTTTTTGTTACTGTAAGATCTTCCAGTTTCAACATTTTTATTTTGCGGTCATACATTTATGAATGGATCATTTTTATTACAGGGTAGCAGTCCTACTTAAGTATATTACTAGATAATTTGATTTCTGAGTTCTTAAAGAAGAGTGTGGATTTTTTGTTAGTTGTAGAAAATTAGTTACTGTTTTTGTAGGAGATAATATTTCTTGTTTTGTTTACAAAAGAAAGATTTCCGCTGATCTATAGCAACTTAGCTACCATTTTTGTACCGAAGGAGCCATAAAGTAAAATATGTTCTTTATACAAGCAATATTAGCTTCAGTGCTTATTAGACTTCACAAAATGTTTATGGTACAGAAGAAAATAGCATAAGGAAGCAGGCTTAGCAGGTACAACATTTTGTTGCAGGAATAAAGCAAATTGGAAAACATTCTGAAACCAGAAGCAACTAGATTAGGATAACTAGTTGGGAAACTAGCCCAGAATCATGGAGAATATGAATGCATGTTCCTTCTAGGCAGGGCTGGGCAAGACATGATGACTTAGAAGTAGGGCTTGTTTTCATATGATGCAAAAGAGCTTCCTATATGAACATGTTATAAATATCACTTCTAGAATGGTTTCATACTCTGTTATTGTAGTTTGTGCTGCAGTTGTCATTGTGTATACCAGATTTTGAGAATGTGAATATCTACATATCCATATATGTTCTTTAACCTGTTTTAAATGGAATATGTTTGTAATTTGTTTTAAATGACGTGCTAAAAATATTAGAAGTTCTTTGAATATCTTACTGTTTGTGCCACTGTTCTGTTTTGTACGGTTACTACAACTGTTGCCCAATGGGCCTTGGTCTTGGCTGAAAAGGTTCTGATGACCAGCCCACTTATCCAGTTATTAAACGCAATGTAATAAACAAATAAACAGACAGGTCTGTGAATTCACAGTGGGTGGATACAAGAAGGAAGAATTAACAGCAACAAGAAAGTGGGGAAGAGAGGGAGAGGGAGGAAGAGCTCCACCATTCAAATCAAGACCCAAAAACTGTGGGGGTTAGAAAAGGAAACAATCTTAGAAAAAAAGTGTGAAGAGATTGCAAAAATGAGAGAGCAAAGGAGGAATGGATTTAAAAAGGCAAAAGAGGAGCTAACTAAAGGCAGAGAAATGCAAAGGGCAAAGATGATATAAGAATTCAGAGCTGTCTGTAGGAAGAAAATGAGTAAGCCACCTGAGCCATAATTAGGAAAATGCATAGAAGATGTAGAGAAAGAGTTACAATTATTAATCATTACCACAAGTGTGACACAAAGCTGTGAGGCTATAAAAAAAAAATCAAAGCAGGAATGTTAGGGTCCAAACTAACACTCTCATACTGGGCGACTTCAACTACCCCTCCATTAACTGGGAAAACTATTCATGTACCAATACACTTGCCCAACGTTTCCTGGAATTCATTAATTCCAATGCCCTGGACCAGCTCAGTTTTACCCCCACTAGAGGTAGGAACATGGGCGACCATTGCTCTACACCAGTAGTCAACTCTCTTCCCTGGTTAGATCCGACCACAAATTAATCACCTTGGAAATCCACATCCCCTCTCCCCTGCAAAGGTAACCACCACGAAAAACTTCTCCAGAGTTAACTTTGGGCTCCTAAAAATAGAGGTGGCTAACTTCACGGCACCCATGCAAATGGAGAATAGTTGCATGACCGCCGAGTCATACACCAATGCACTGTACGAACATGTACACAAATGCGTAGATCTCACTATACCCAATAGAACCAAGATGCTCTCCTCCAAAAAAAGGAAGCCAATCTGGTGGTCCCGTGCCATAAACAAACTCTACAACAGAAGGAGGAAACTGATGCAGAATAAGGTGAAGTCCCAAGATTGGAAAAACTCCCTTATCAGCCTCAACAAAAAGTTGAGATCCTTCGTCAAATCCTCTAAAGCTAGCTATGAAAACAGAATTGCAGCAGGTAGTAAAGACAGCCAGAAGGCCTTCTATAGTTATGTAAAGAATCTCCACGGCATTACCTAACTTTGCTCTGAGCTACTGCACAATGGTACCTCCTATACCGAGCCAGCAGATATTGCCAATATACTGGCCGACAGTTCAGTGCCAACTTTACCCCCCCCCAAAAAAGACCAATCACAGTACCAGTAGATTGCCAGGCACTCAGTATTACTGCTGCACAGGTTAAAACAGCACTGTCCAAGGCCAAGAATGCAGCTTCTATAGGACCTGACAATATCCCTGGCTGTGTTCTACATGAACTACAGAGTGAACTGGCACCTCACCTGTGTGTCCTGTTCAATCATAGCCTCACCTCAGGCTTTGTTGCTACCAAATGCCACACTGCTACAGTCATCCCTCTCCACAAAGGAGGAGTGACTACAAACCCTGGGAACTATCACCCCATTAGCCTGACGAGTCTGATATGCAAAACTATGGAACTCATCATCATGGACCTAATAAACAAGGATATAGGGAATCTCCAAACTCTGGATCCCACACAGTTTAGTTTTGTAAAGGGTAGATTATGCCTGTTCAACTTGGTTGACTTCTTTGAGTCAGTCACCAGAGCTGTAGATGAAGGCAAGGTGGTTCATACAGCCTACCTTGATCTGGCCAAGGCCTTTGATACCATTCCCCACTCAGGAGTCATAGAAAAATTCACTAAGCTAGGCATCAACCCCTATATCACTAGGTGGGTTGCAACCTGGCTCACAGACAGAACCCACAGTGTGAAAGTAGCTGACTCCAAGTCAGACTGCCGACCAGCCATGAGTGGAGTCCCATGGGGTTCGGTCCTGGGTCCTCTCCTGTTTGGTATCTACTTATGTGAAGTCCAGGCCAACACAAAGGGACTCTGGCTGACAAAGTTCGCAGACAATTGCAAGTTGGGAGCTATTAACTCCCCAAGTGATGTTGACATCGTACAGAAAGGCCTCACTGAGACAAACGACTGGTATCACAACCATGGCCTTAAGCTCAGTGCCAAAACATGTGTCATCACCTTTGGGAAAAACCCAGTTCCCATGAATTACCACACTGATGGTAGTCCACTGAACACAGAAGGTGTTATAAGAGATCTGGGAACACAGGTTGACAGCAACCTCTCTTTTGACCACCACATTGCCACTATGGTCAGAAAGTCCTTTTATGTGGCACATCTCATTACTAAGGGTTTTGCATCCAGGAAGAAAGAGGTCATTGTCTCCCTCTACTCTTCCCTCATTAGGCCAGTCATCAAGTACAATGTCCCATTTGGCATGTAGATCACTAGACACCTGCATCAACTGGAGAGGCCACAAAAGTACCTCACAAAGAGGATCCTAGGCCTTGGACAGACTCAAAAAACTCCAACTATTCTCTGTCTCATATCGCCTACTTAGAGGCATCTCTGCTTGACTTACAAAACCATGTCTGACTCAGCTCTGTTAGAAATTCTACATTTAAAGAAATCCCAATCCGTCCGCACCACACGCTTCAGAGTGCTCAACCTCATTACCACAGTCAACAGAACATGCTGGTGGGACAGGTTCATAACCCAGCGACTTCCCATGCTATGGAATAGACTTCCCATACAAGTCAAGCAGAGCACCTCACTGGCCATCTTCAAGAGAAATCTTCATGAGTGGATGGGAAATAAAAAATTCACCCTGGGGATCACTCCAGTGGCTCTACTCGACAGAGGCACTGGGAACTAAGGTTGAGTGGCACAATGCCAGGGTATTCCTATGGGCTAGGCTTGTAAAGACTAAAGGGCCATTAGCCTAGTGCACATCTAAGAACCTATATATAACAGACCATAAAAGTGATATTTACTATTACTAATTAAATTTAATATAATATATTTATATTAATTTGTATTAATTAATAATATAATTATAATTAATTTATATTTATTTATATTAATATATTTATCATTACTTACCACATTATTTCTGTTTCAGAAAACAAAATGTTGGACTGGCATTGTTTTTAGCAGGGACAATTTTAAAAGAATATATCTGACCTTTCTTGAGTGCTTTAAAATGTTCAGAATTCATCTAGAAAGATAGTCTTTAGAGTACAAGCTAAAATGATAAGAACAGAAACTCTGAAGCCATTGCAGTCCTGTACAAATCTGAGCAGAAATACAGTTATTAACATTTTAAGGTTTCTTATGCAGTATTAGAGGACTGGAAGGGAATTGTGATATTTTGCATTGAAACAGACCTTCCAGTTGCCATAATTTATGCATTACTCTATAATTTTATTGGAGTCAGATTTAGCCTTGATCCTCTTAGAGTTACTGATGTTTTCTTGTAAAATCAGATCTGTTTGTTGGCGGGAGCAGGTCAGTCTTTCAAAGGCGGTTTCAGCAAACACAAAAAATCGAAGCCAGTTTGTCAAAATTGCCTTCGACGAAAGCAGAGATTGCCTTTCTCTCCACTGTTTTTTGACCTCATAGATGGTATATAATTCTATAATTCTAGGGGGTGGGGTTGGGGTTTGTCTCCCCAAGTGAGGATTATAGAAGGGCCTGCTTTCTGCAAATAAAAGTTGTTTCAGTATTCACTGAAGGCAGTTTTGATGAACTAGTTTTGGTTTATTTGCGTTTGTCGAAACCACCTTCAAGGGCTTGACATGCATCCTTTGTGGGTACATACCTTATCAAATAAATAAACCAAGCTGATATAAAGATTTCCTATCACTAACTATATAAGGTCTGATATACCTTTTGTTTTGAAAAAAACAAGTAAGTGCTCTTCTTTCTGACCATTTGCTGACATTTTTAAAGGCCAGCGCTATGATTTTTAATGCTCGATTTTGAGAGATGTGTTGAGAGTATGAGGACATGTAACAGGTTATAGATGAGGCTTGGTTTGAATCAAAGGTGGACAACAATTTAGGTAAGTAGGATTAAAGTACAGATGCAGAAGATCTGCAAAAGATCAAAAGCAGTTAAGTAAATAGCAAGGATTTTTGCCATGGAAATATTGCATCAGTAAAGCAACCTATATGTTTTAGCAAAAGAAGTAAACACATATCAAGAAACAAGCAAGAAATTTAAAACAGTCCATTGTGACTAAAATGAGGTTACATGCTAAAAATTGTTTAAATAACAAAAGTAAAATCAGCATGAGCAGCCGTTTACAGTCCACTGAGTGTTAGATATTACAGAGCATTTGTTTTAGAGATTACAGAAGCTAATGAACTAAGTGTACTCCAAAGAAGAAGAAAATAAATTCTGCAAAAGCAGCAGTAATATTCCACCATTTAAACATTACACACACCCTTCTAACATTAAACTAGCAGCATAAAGCACTAAAGATCTCTTTGGGGTAAGATAAACTGAACAGCAAAGCTTCAGAGTTAATAATCAACAGAAAGTTGTAGAAATTAGCAAGGTGACTTGAGTCTCCATGTCACACTTAATTAAACCTAATGTCCTGTGACTTAATAACAGAAGCCCTCTGTAAGTCCCATACCAGAAGCACGTTTTAACCATGTTAAAAAGAATCACTCCTCTTAATTCCATTTTCCGACATTAACATTACGTTACAGCCCATTACTTTAAATAAAAGGAAGGCATAAAGCAGAATTTCATTCAGTCTTGTACATTGATCTTACCTCCATTCTGCATACCAAAATTAAAACTAGTTTTCAGATCTTAACCAAGATCTGTATACTTGTTTCTTAAAATTATGAGCAAATCACTTAATGTCAATGTGGAGGAAGATCATTAAAATGTATTAAAGTATAAATGAAGGTGTATGATAGTTCCTTAAAAATTCTTGAGACATTTCATTTCAGATTTGGGACATATTTCAGCAAAGAGAAATGGATGAAGAGGGAGAGAGAGTGTGACTAAATAAAAAACAAAGAAAGTCTTCTCTGGGTAGGATGTTCCATGTTGTCTGTACTTAACACTAGGTAGATAAATGTTTTTTTTTCTTATTTCAACAGGATCTGTTGCCTGCATTTGAATTTTGGTATACAGTACATTCCTGAAGAAGCAACAGAACCGTTGTGCAGATTTTATTATTGTCTGTATTTAGTCAAAGTTCTGGTTCTCAGGTACTGTGCAAAGGATCAGGGAGGGGAGTTCTACCTTTGGCTCTGAGGCTGTATTTTTACTTTTCCATAATGCTCAGAATTACTGGCGTTACTATTTATGGGATATGTTTTTTCATGATGGCAGGTAATTGGGTGATAATATCTATTACTGTCAATGTAGGTGAAAATTCTCATAAATTCAGAAATGGAGAACTACAAATAGTCTTTGTATTTACTTACTGGTGTGTGGGGGACATACCACTCAAGTGTCCAGATGTTTACAGGATGTCTAGATTTCTGACTCATATTTTTGGTCTGTTTCACATACAGCTTGTGTTTTTTGGCAAATCACTGAGTACTGAAGTCACAAAATAAAACAGTGTAAGAAACTTCTCTGTGTGGAAGTTTTTCAATTGCTATATGTCTAGTTAATCACTATATATTAAAAAGCAGGAAAAAAAAGCAGAAAATGGCAGTAGAAATAGCAAATTTAAAAACGTCCTAAATCAAAAAATAAAAGCTTATTTTAAAATATTATTATTATACATAATTATTACCTCTATTAGGTATTCAGAAGTAATTCAAGCAGGGTAGACAGTCTGTTTCCAGTCGAAAATCCTTTATTAAGCACACAGACAAGTGAGCCAAACAAAACAGAAAATAAACAGAATGATAGTTTCATCCCAAAGTTTCTGAGTAATGTACCTGTTATCAGGTGTGGGAGTGGTTTATTTAGTGGTAAAGTAAAGTATAATGGTATACATGTTAAAAAAATCAAATCCCTTTCCCCCTCCTTATCAGCGTGATGTTGAAGCTGGTACCCTTATTACTAAATGTCCTAATAATTTAAACCTTATGCACTTTAAATAAAATTAATAATGACATGGTCATTCTTATTCAACAGATTATTATTAAACAAATTATGTGGAATTTATCAAGCACATTATAATACATGGTTGGAAATATTTAATCAGACCATTTGACAGTCAAAGAAAGTATATTTTGGCATTGCTTTCATCCCTCTAGACTTCTTCAGGTCTATGTACAAGAACCCTAAAAATATGTATCTAAACAAAATCTAAAACTAACCAATAAGTGTATTAAAATCAGTAAACCAAAATTAAAACAAGAATACAACCTTATATGTTCATTTAAAGAATAAGTTAAACCAGAAAAACTACATCAACTTAGTGCTGGCCAGTGTGGGACAGTACAAAATAGTGTAGTTATAAAGGTAGTGAACCCTCCATACAAAATAACACTAAAATTAATACTTAAATAAGGACAGTGCAAAAATAAAATAAAAATTAGTCCTGTAAACAATGGGGTAATGTGAACAATAATAATTTAGGCCAGGCTTTCTGAAAGAGTTCAGCTTTAATTGCCATATGAGTTCACATTTTTCTAGTACATTCAGGATGTCACCTTCAAGATAGCCCATATTTATGTGATCTGGTATCTGCAATTTAAAACCTGTGTGTCATTTATGCAGGGAAAGGTGTTTGGCTTGTGGATTGTTTTTACAATCAGAGCAGATTTCTGCCAGATGACATGCAATCCTATGCTTAAGTTTATTTATAGTCTTGCCCACATAAAATACATCACATTTGTTGCAATGTGCTCTGTAAATTACTTTTGTAGTGTTACAGTCACCCCCTGCACTAGTCTTAATGATTTTCTGTAAATAAAGGCAATAAAAACTATTACCTTGATATATATGTATGTATATATATATATATATATATATATATATATATATATATATATGTGTGTGTGTGTGTG